>NW_026898170.1:0-446183 GCF_033153095.1 Gastrolobium bilobum
GCAAAATCTTCAAAAAGAAATTTTGGGGTCTATATGTAATATAACCCAACTTGTGAAAATGAAATAGTGATGCAGTTGAAAATTGCAATTGCGATGTATGCCCCGGTTGTTCACATATGGTGGCACCGGATGATGTTGAAATCGGGAAGGATTAAAGACTCCCATTGGGCCTTTGAAATGCTGGGCCATGGGGAAATGAGGCTCAAAAGCCAGAAAATTGTGAGGTAAATGATTCAGTGTGAAGCCCGTATGCTTGGGAAAAGCTACTTGGGAACGGGAGACTGAGATTCTCCGGCTGTATCCTGAGTTAGCATGTAAGTATAACTTAATTTTGCGGACAAAATTCTAAAAAGGTGGGGTGAATATAACACCTCGTAAATCTAAATATGAAATTATATGCTATAATGTGGGTTAAAAAAAGAAGGATTAGTGAAAATCCAGAAATTAAGGCAAAACTGAGTGAAAAGGGCAAAATGGTAATTTACCTAACACGTAACCCGAGGTATGAAAAATTGCGTAGAAGACCTCAAATGATAAAAATAATGCCGGAAATGGATTCAGGACGAAAAATTGAGTGACTAGGCAAGTCTTGAAAATTTTGATGAATAGTGATTTTACCGGTGTAAAAATACTGCAGTATAATGGTACCGATAAAAGTGAAAATTTTATGAATATTTTTAGGAAACAAAAATATGTCTAGAACCAGAAAAATACATAGATTGTGAAATTGTAGTTGAAATTGATGTTTGAATCAAAGTTAAATCGTGTGTGGGACCCGCCCCACCAAAAGTCACTTAAATCCCTTATTTTCTCTCTCTCCCTCACGCCTTTTCTTTCTCTCCCTCTCTCCTCTCTTTCCTTTCTTCTTCGACGGCAGCACCTCCATGGGAGGGAGGGGAGTGACACGAGCTGTCGAACTCGCGCAAATTAAAATTATTTTTTTAATTAGGGTTCAGAAAATTTGCAGTAAAGTGGAAACCCTAAGTCGTCTCTCAAGGAAATTGTTTTGGTTAAAATCTCTTATGAGAACAGAAAATTAAAAGGGGGGTTTTGGATTTTGATTCAATAATTAAAAAGGCAGAATATAAATTTGGAATAAAAATTCGTAATTAAAAATAACCAACCTAAGGTTTGGGTTCCATGGACGTCTTTTCTCTGATAAGAAGATATCAGAATCGTGATTGATTTGTCAATCGGATCAGAATCCTTATTTCCAATTGACAACCCTCTCTAAGCGATCGCTTAACATTTGATCAAAGACGATGTTTCTACTCATACAATCGCAGAGTATCAGCCCGCTTGATTTAAGGTCATAGGGTCAATCAACCTAATCATCAAATCTGATGATTAATCCCTTTCCATAATCGCAATCGCGAACCTCAGATTGAATATCCACGATCGCACGATATCAATCTGAGTTGGGAAGGGAAACAAAACTGATTTGAAATAAATGCAGATCCTCAAGACTAATCCATGGAATCCATTACCCTTAGGTTGATTAAAAGGTTCTTAGCCTCGCATGGCTAAGGTAAACATGATTGAAATAAAAAGAAGAAGAAGAAAAAGATGAAGAACGCTTCAGAGAAAATACTTTGATCCTCAACTTTGAAAATTACAGAATGCATCCAATGTTTCCTACTCTGCCGTCATATACCCTTACTCAAAGCGGCTTAGGGTTCAGTTCTGACCGGCCCATATGTCTAAAATACAGAATAAAATAAATAAAATAAAATAAAACTTCAGCAAAACGTGTCCGACTTGGCGCAAGAAATAGACTAGCTTTAATCCGAATTGGGCTTCGAGCTCTTCATAAGAATTTTAGCCCTCTGTGTTATCTGAAAAACCCAACAAGAACGGAGTCAATCCGACAACTGTGGACCAAGATATGGCCAAAATACAGAAGTAACGTAAAGCTGAAAAATTCTGACGAAAATAAATTAAACCCAATCAAAAACTAAAAATGTAAATAAACTCAAAACATCATTATTTTATTCAAATAAATTCTAAAAATACTAATCAAGAGTAACAAATAAGTGTAATAAAATATGAGTTATCAAATTCCCCCACACTTATCTTTTTGCACTCCTGGTCAAAAACTAGAATAGAAAAAGAAAGCAAAGAAATAAGAAAAGAGTGAAGATCAACCTATCCTTCCTAATAATTAGCAAGTATACAAAAGATAACAAAAATCACAAGTCTTGAACAGATAAAACAACCAGAACAAAAATTCCTTAATCTCAAATCACAAGACGTGCTGATTTCAACTGCAACTGCTAACTACACAAAAATGGTTCCTCACAGGATGCCCTCAATTTTCTCTCAAGTGTATCAGTTAATTCAGTATATCACTCAAATCAACTCCAGAAAATCATTCTACCATAGGCTTGCTCAAATTCTACTTCTCCACTGCTAATAACACATGCATGCACAAATCAAGAGGGCTTTATGCAGGGTTGTAATGGGGGTGAGGTAAAGGTACGGATGAATATGGAAGAGAAAGCTAAACACCCCAGAATTTTACAAAGAGCAAAAGTTAAGAACTAAACTAAGAACATAAAACAAAGATACTGAAAAGATAAACACTTTTTTTTTCTTTTTTTTTTTCTTGTTTTTTTTTGTTTTGTTTTTTTGTTTTAAAGTAAAACCACATAAGTACAACCACATATGTCACCCCCCACACTTAAACTTTTGTCCGTCTCAGGCAAACCCCCACACTTAAACACAACATCACAATGAAACCAATGCTCAGTAAAACTCCAAGGTATGGAATTAATTGGTTTTTCACTTAGGCTGGTAATGCGGCTTAAGAAATAACGGATATAAAGGCTCAAAAGGGCTCACCAAGGGATAATAATATAAGGGATGGCTATCTAGCTAAAGTGGGTAAAGAAAGAAAGAATGCCTCAATCATATTCATGCATGCAAGTGAAAAATGCAGTTTCAAAAAGAATCAGAGCAAGTTCTAGAGGACAACAATCAAGAGCAGAATCACACAAGAAAGAAAAACTGGCCTACAGATTAAGACCATGTCTACAGGCTCAAAAACCTCACAAGGGTATACCAAATCATGCAATCAGCAGCACAGTATCAAGCAGCAAGTAATGCAATCCAAGAATCAAGAACTAAGCCTAAGCAGAAATTTCTATCAAACCCTGTGATTTAAGTCTACTCCATGTAACACTCAATAATAACCAGAAAGAAAAGGAAAATCTACCTATGAAAATCAAAGACTGAAATAAAGAAAGGAAAAGAAAAATGCAAATAACAGAAAGAAAAGAAAAAGAGGGAAGAAGACTCCCTGAACTCCCTAAGGAGGATAAGTAGCATCAATGAGCAGAGCCTCTGTCTCCACAGGTTGCTTCTGGGGTCCTTCATTAACAACTTTGAGGTGATGGCAAATCATTGTGCAAGTCTTCCCCATCTGCTTATCACGCAACTTTGGGGGCTTTCTTTTCTGTGTGTATTTCTTCTACTCTTGATCCTTTCTTCCAACCTTATGCAAACTTTTCTGCATACTAAAAATAGAGGAAGAACTTTTTGGTACCCATTTCATCTTGGGTCCATGAGAGTTAGGATCAAAATCATTACCAGAATGGGGAGTCTTGCATAACTTCGCATTTAGTACACATTCAGAATTAACATTAATAGGCAAGTCATAATCCACAGGTAATGCACAATCACTAATCAATTCAAAATCAACCTTATCAGCCACATCATGAATCACTTTTATGCATGAAACTGAATGATCAACCTGAACCTTAGAATGCTTCATGGAATCAAATATACTAAAATGTAAAATGCTATCACCAAATTCCATGGATAGAGTACCAGAATGAACATCTATCTTTGTTCTAGCTGTTCTCATGAAAGGCCTACCAAGTATAATTGGTGATCTATTAGTAGCAGTCTCACTCTCCATTTCTAAAATGTAGAAGTCAGCAGGAAAAATCAGATTATTAACTCTGACCAATACATCCTCAATCAAACCAGATGGGTGAATACTACTCCTGTTAGCTAATGTAACCACAATACTAGTAGCACGCAAAGGACCAAGTCCAAGAGACTTATATACAGATTCAGGCATGACATTAATGGAAGCCCCTAAGTCTAGCATGCAATCATGAAAAACAGAATTGCCAATTACACAAGGAATAGTAAATGTCCCTGGATCTTGACATTTTTTAGGCATAGGCTGGATGAGTGCTGATACATTCTGACTCAGGTTAACTTGCTCATCTCCTTTCAGTCTTCTCTTGTTGGTGCACAGCTCCTTTAGAAACTTGGCATATCTCGGAATCTGCTGTATTGCATCCAGAAGAGGGATGTTCACCTCAACTTTTCGGAAGGTGTCAAGTATCTCTTTATCTCGAGCCTTTGCTGATTGCTTCTTGGACTGAGTGGCTCTCTGAGGGAAAGGCAGAGGGATATGGACATCAGATGTATCAGTGCTCTGCTTCTTGGAGCTAGTGTCACCTCCCTTAGATGACTCAACAGCAGCTTGGTTTGGCTCCTCCATTTGCTTTCCAGACCGCAGAGCAATAGCACTCACATTTCCGCTTCCTTTTGGATTTGGAACTGTTTGGGATGGAAGGGAGCTGCTGGAAGATCGGGCCTGGTTCATTGATGTCGCCAATTGCCCGATCTGTGTCTGCAAATTCTGGATTGTGGATTCTGTCCTCTGTTGAAACTCCAGATTGTTGGTGGCCATCTGTTTCATTAAGTCCTCCAACGAAGGACCACTGACACTGTTTTGCTGCTGCACTAGTGGTTGTTGTTGTAACTGTTGAGGAGCAGGTTGCTGGAAGTTTTGTCTCTGCTGTGGAATGAACTGCTGCTTCTGTTGGTATGGAAAATTTTGTTGACTCTGCTGATATGGAACATTTTGCTGATTCTGGTTCCATTTGAGGTTGGGATGATTCTTCCAGCCAGGATTGTAAGTGTTGGAGAATGGATTACTCTGCTGCTGCTGGAACTGTGGTTTCCCAGGAAAGACTGCAGCTACTGACTGGTCTGCAGGAATGGAGCCCTCTTGTAGAGAAGGGCAAGCATCAGTGGAGTGAAAATGATCACTGCATATGCCACATGGATTGCCGAACTGTGGAACAGAAGTCTGGACTGTCTGGGTAACTGCCAACTGTCTCACCATGGTTGCCAATTCATCAAGTCTATTTTCAATTTGCTGATTGTCAGCACTTGATGCCACTGCTGAAGGCTGGGTCGGAGTTTCTTGCACCTGGTACACAACACTGCTATTGGCTCTCGTTCCAAACTGTTGAGCATTTGCAGCCATGTTTGAGATCAACGCCTTAGCTTCATTGGGTGTTTTGTTAACAAGAACTCCTCCACTGGCAGCATCAATCAGGTTCCTATCCATATGTAGCAATCCCTCATAGAAGTAGACAATCAGCAATTGCTCCGGAATCTGGTGATGTGGACAACTTGCACAAAGTCTTTTAAACCGCTCCCAGTACTCATGCAAGTTTTCCTCATTTGCTTGTTTTATGCCACTTATCTCCTTTCTGATTGAAGTGGCTCTTGAGGACGGAAAAAACTTCTCCAAAAACAATCTGGCCATGTCATTCCAAGTTTCGATAGATGAAGGCTGAAGGTAGTACAGCCAATCCTTAGCTCCTCCATCGAGGGAAAAAGGAAAGGCTCTCAGTTTGACCTGCTCCTCATCAACTCCTTGCGGTTTCATTGTGTTGCAGACTACATGAAACTCTTTCAAATACTTATATGGATCTTCACCTGCAAGACCATGAAACTTGGGAAGCAAATGGATAAGACCAGACTTAAGTTTAAAACCAGTATCAAGATAACGAATGCAAAAAGACTGATACTTAACATCAGGTGCAGTCAATTGCCTTAAGCTTCTATTATCCATGTTTTTTTTATTGTGACCAAAACTTCCTAAATTATAACAAAACTTCCTAAATTATAAAAAATAAATAAAAAATAAAGAATTAGGAAAAATAAAATAAAAATAAAAAACAAATAAAAATAAAAAAAAAATAAAATAAAATAAAAGGAAAGAAAGAGAAAAAAGAACCAAAATAAAAATAACAATAAAAATAAAATAAAATAAATTAAAATAAAATAAATAAAATGAAAAAATAAAAATAAAAGGAAACTAAATCTAACAAAATCTAATCTAACTAATCAAAATCTAACAAAATCTAATCTACTGTTAATATTCACTAATTAGAATAAAAAATATATATAGAAAGAGAAACAGAAAAATCAAAATCAAAATCAAAATCAAAATTGAAGATTTTTTTTTTTTTTTTTAGAAACAGAAACGAAAATTAAAGAAGAAGAAGATGATCAAGAATCAGAAAACGATTTAGACCGATGCAATTTCCCCGGCAACGACGCCAAATTTGACACGAGCTGTCGAACTCGCGCAAATTAAAAATTCTCTCTCAAGGAAATTGTTTTGGATAAAAATCGTTTATCAAAACAGAAATTAAAAGGGGGGATTTTTGAATCTTGGTTGAATAATTTAAACGGAAGAATATGAAATTGGATTTAAAATTCATAATTAAAAATAACCAACCTAAGGTTTGGGTTCCATGGACGTCTTTCCTCGGATAAGAAGATATCAGAATCGTGATTGATTTGTCAATCGGATCAGAATCCTTATTTCCAATTGACAACCCTCTCTAAGCGATCGCTTAGCATTTGATCAAAGACGATGTTTCTACTCATACAATCGCAGAGTATCAGCCCGCTTGATTTAAGGTCATATGGTCAATCAACCTAATCATCAAATCTGATGATTAATCCCTTTCCATAATCGCAATCGCGAACCTCAGATTGAATATCCACGATCGCACGATATCAATCTGAGTTGGGAAGGGAAACAAAACTGATTTGAAATAAACGCAGATCCTCAAGACTAATCCATGGAATCCATTACCCTTAGGTTGATTAAAAGGTTCTTAGCCTCGCATGGCTAAGGTAAACATGATTGAAATAAAAAGAAGAAGAAGAAGAAAAAAGATGAAGAACGCTTCAGAGAAAATACTTTGATCCTCAATTTTGAAAATTACAGAATGACTACAATGTTTCCTACTCTGCCATCATATACCCCTACCCAAAGCGGGTTAGGGTTCAGTTCTGACCGGCCCATATGTCTAAAATACGAAATAAAATACATAAAATAAAATAAAACTTCAGCAAAACGTGTCCGACTTGGCGCACGAAATCGACTAGCTTCCAATCCGAATTGGGCTTCGAGCTATTCATAAGAATTGTAGCCCTTTGTGTTATCTGAAAAGCCCAACAAGAACGGAGTCAATCCGACAACTGTGGACCAAGATATGACCAAAATACAGAAGTAACGTAAAGCTGAAAAATTCTGACGAAAATAAATTAAACCCAATCAAAAACTAAAAATGTAAATTAACTCAAAACATCATTATTTTATTCAAATAAATCCTAAAAATACTAATCAAGAGTAACAAATAAGTGTAATAAAATATGAGTTATCAATAGGGTGCCATGGCTCTCACATATTCAGGACTCAGCTCAAACTTCTTCTTTTCAACTGGCTTCTCCACTTCAGCAGGTTTTTCAATTTCTTTTTCTTTTTCGGGCTCACCTGCAGTATCTAGCTTCTTCTCAGCTTCCACATTTATGCTCGGCTTTTCTGGAGCTGCCACCACTTTGCCACTTCTAGTTGTGACAAACATACAATCCTCCTTGGGATTTGTAACTGTGTTACTAGGAAAAGTGCCTGGAGTTCTATCAGCAACTTGTTGAGCCAGCTGGCAAATTTGATTCTCCAAATTCTTGATAGAAGCACTCATGTTTTTAGTATTGGCCCTAGTTTCTTCCATGAAGGCATTAGAGTATTGAGCCATTTGTCCCACTAGCCTCTCCAAATCAGAAGGTTCCTTGGTTTGGACTGGTGGAGGCTGCAAGTAGTTGTTTGAATTGTAATCAAGGCTTGTGCCTTGGATCTTCCGTTGATAATTATTTCCTCCAAGAGCAAAATTCTGACCTCTTTGAACATTTTGCTGTTGAGGTCTTTGATCATACCAGATGCCATTCACTTGTACTTGCTGAGGTGAATCAGAAGGCATCTCAGGACATTCATTAGACTCATGATTGCCCTGACAATATTCACACACAACAACAGCTTTAGTTTGAACACTAGCAAGCTGCATCTTATCAAGCCTTGAGGTCAGGTTTGCTACCTGCTGAGATAGCAAACTATTTTCAGCCAGCACTGCATTATTACCTTCCAGTTGAAGGATACCTCTCTTAGGTTTGGATGATAGCACTTCATTTTCATTGGCAGCCATCCTCTCAATTAACTCAAGAGTCTCATTTGCTCTCAGAGTTTTAATAGTGCCACCTGCTGCACCATTCAACACCATCCTCACCTCAAGTTTGCAACCATTGAAGAAGATTCTAACCTGATTACCAGTAGTCAAGTTATAATGAGGACACCTCCTCATTAAATCCTTGAATCAATTCCATGCTGCATACATTGATTCACCCTCAGATTGAATGAAATTGATGATATCATTCACCATCTGGTTGTACCTTTCCATCGAGAAGGACTCAACAAAGAACTTCTGTGATAAATCATCCCAGGTTGGAATGCTTCTTGCTGGCTGTCTTTCCAACCAATTGAGAGCTTCCCCTTTAACAGAAAAAAGGAACAATCTCAACTGGATCGCATCATTAGATACTTGAGGATGCTTGGTGGAGTCACAGATCATCAAAAATCTGTCAATAAATCGGTGAGGATCTTCACTCTCCTCTCCTCCAAACTGAGCTCTCTCCACCAATTGAATATGGGAGGACTTGAGCTCCCAATTGTGGGCAACATTCGGCTGAACAATGCTCGCATTGGGCCTGTTGAATAATGGAGTGAGAATGGAATCCATGAATGGATTATCTGCTTCATCATTTTCTGCCATCTTGTGTGCTTCTTCAAACAGATTTTCTAACTCGTTGAAAGCAAGCTTCTTCTGAGTAAATTTTCTGTTCCTCATTTCTGTTTTTGTAATCTCCAAATCAAGTGGAAATTCGGGCTCTTTACCTCGCATACAACTAAGAAAAAAGATTAGTAGCACTGTTCAAGAATAAAAAAAAAAATCCAATCTTAAAAATCAAAATTAATTGATATAAGAAACGCCAATTCCCGGCAACGGCGCCAAAAACTTGATACTCACCGGCAAGTGTACCGATCGCACAAGTAATATAATGATAAGTAGAGTATCGTCTCCACAGGGATTGGGTCGAATATCAATTAATAATTCTTTTCAAGAATGGATGAGTTCAAATGGTTTTGACAAATATTGTCGATTGGTTTGAAATTGAGAACTGAAATTAAAGACTTATTTTTGTAATTTTTCTGTGATGAAGAATAAAAATAAGAACAAGAATGATTTGATTTATAAAAATGAGAAAAACATTGTAGTTAGAGCGCACTCACCTTATGATCCTCACTTCTTATTTTGGATTGACTTACAATATTCATTTATAAAATTACTCGGATAAATTATTATCTAAAATAATTAGTTAAATCACAATCCCTTTGCAATTTAACCCTTTAATCTCAATTGGAATCCTAATCCCTTAGCAGCCCCTCATGAAAATTAAGCAATGAACTCAATAATTTAGGCATCCGCAATTCAATACACATCTATTCCTAGCATGTATACGAACCGTTATCCTACCCCTTTCAGGATGAAAACCCCAATATTCCTATCTAGGGTTCTAACCCTCAGAGACTATTATCAACTATTAGAGTGATCAATTCTAATAAAGAAAATATAAATTACGAACAGGGTAGAGATAAAGATAATTATATAAACGAATAATTATAAATCAATCCAGCGTAAAAAGGGTTCACATAGGGTTCGTGACCCTAACTACAATAAAAAGTAAATTAGCCAAACATAATCATGGCTAAAAATCCAATATTCAATGAAAGCATAAAATTAAAGTTAAATAGATGAAGAAGAAGAAGAACTTGTTCTTCAGAATTCTCTCGGAGCTCCACCGTCATCTCTCTCAGTAGAATAGGTCTCAATCCCCAATTCTGTCATAAGGATCCTATTTATAAGCCTCTTTTCTTTCTTCCAAAATTACCCTTCGTGCAGCACGGTCAAATTTCCCGCAAACCGGCGCCAGTTGGCGCCGGTGTGGCCCGGTTCGCGCCACGCTTCTGTCCAATTCAGAAAAGTCGGACCTGATTGCACGTAAACTGGCACCAGTTGGCGCCATTCTTCACCTTTTTGGGCGCCACTTGGCGCCACTTTCCCTTGTATTTTGGGCGCCTAGTGGCGCCATTCTTCTTATGTTTTGGGCGCCTAGTGGCACCACTTTTGTCTCTTCTTGGCGCCATTTAGCTTTGCCTTTGGCGTGGGAATTTGCTTTGTTTTAATTTGGCGCCGGTTGGCGCCATAGTGGCGCTAGTTGGCGCCACTTCCAAAGTACCGCTGTGAAATCCAGAATCCGGCGCGGGTCTGCGTCAGTGTGGCGCCAGTCCGCGCCATGTTGCTGGAAATTATACTGTGATACATCCATGTAGAGTCGCGTCAACAGGCTTTTTATAATTTTCACTTCTTTTTCCTGTAAAAACACAAAAAATAGGTGAGAAATATCATTAACATAGAAGAATCAATATAATAAGCAAATATATATTTAAATTGCTCTTTTATTACTCAATTCTTATAATTTCTAGCTTGAAAAATCACACTTGCCAGAGGCACATCAGTTAGCGTAAATTTTTTACATTTTCATCCAGTAATGTGTTGGCATCTAAGATATATTAAATTTCATGTGAGAGGGGCGATCACTCATGGTGTATTGGGCCTTAACGCCACATTCCTATTAAAATTTAGCAAATCTCTCATCATGTTTTCCATGATACTATCCTTCTTTGTAAGACCTCATATGCTTGAGAATCAAATGAACTAAAGTTTCTTTAATCACCGTTTCCATTCTTTCCCAGAAAAAATGACCGAATAGTTGCCAAAAGTACAGAAGAATTTTACAAACTCCATTTATTCTCTTTATATGTTAATTAACTTCCCTTTTATGTTGATTTAGTACGCCACTCTCAGTAGCTAAACGCTTTTCTTTCAACAAGTTTCACTTTCATTATGATGCTAGAGGATTATATATCAATGAGTTGCAGATGGAAATAATTTCATGAGTCCAAACTAATTTTCCGCATGTTTGTAAACAATTGTTATGAAAGAAGAGTCATCCTTTTCCTAATTTGAATTTAAGAAACATAAATGTTAGAGAGACAGAATTTTTATTAGAATATTTTTTAAGAATTATATGGCATGATTACTATTTACTGACTCTTAGATGGGTGAGTAATCAAAATGAAAGTCCACTTAAGATTTAAAACAAAATGAAATAAGTTTGTAAGTAATCAAAATTTATAAGAAACAAAACGACAAGGTTCAAAGGAAAATCTTAAGATTTTTTTTGAAACAAAAATATTAAGATTTTATTAGAGCTCACATTTATCTTGTGAAAGTCCACTTATTATTTAAAAGGAATTGTGATATACCTTCAAAATGTTTTGAATGCAAAATGTCTTAAAACTCGACTAAATTACTAAAATATGAATTTAATGTTTATAATTTGTTAATATTAAAATAATGAGATGAATTATTATGAAGTTATTTTTTTCAAAAAAAGAAGAAGAAGTTAATTTCTATGTTTTTTGGTGTTTTACATATTTGGGAAGATACTGAGGCATAAATATCATGATTGCAGGAAAAATTAGATAAAATCTCATTTAGGAGATTTGACACCTGAGTACCTAAAAAATTAAATAAAAAGCCCAATCCTAATTCCTAGACGATAACGTCTTTATAAATATTACCTTTACGACTTTCTAAAGGGTCTTTTTGGACCAAGAGGGAGCCTTGCGACCAAACACAGGGAGACGAATTTTTATAGTTTTTTTTTCATCTTTTATTTCTTTCTTTTGCCATGTTTGGCTAGTTTCTTGTATAGTTAGGGCTAAATGGAACGCTTTTGGATTTTGAATTAATTAACTTTTTTGTCTCAATTAATGTTCATGTTTTCATCTTGCGCAACTATTATGCTTCTCACTCTTAATTCTTTCGTGAATTAGCCAATTATAGAAGAATACTTGAGTTATATGCATGACATTATGGATGTTTGTTTATGGTTCTGATATGAATAAATTCCAAATTTTGTTTGATCTAAGGATAAACTAATAGTTCTTAATGCTTGATCTAAGGGGGATTGCCAAGGAATAAAGATTCTTAATAGGTCAAAGAATTGAAATACCAAGGACTTGAGTTTTAATTAATTTAGGGATGAATTGTTCGGCAACATAAGTTTAAGGGCTTTATAACTTTCTTTTCATAGGAGATAACTTCTCTCACGTTCTCTCACTTTTATTTTCGCACCCTCTTTTTTTTTTCTTGTAATGGTGAGACCCGTCTATCTTCTCTCTATAATATAAGATAGTTATCTTCTATGAAAGGAGAATAGTATGTTACGATGCGAAGGTCCACGAGGAACAGGAAGCGTTCATCTATGCTAACAGACTTTGTAGCGTGACTCATACTTCATGCTTCCATTTGTAATGCTCTGTTAGTTGGTTAACATCCACGTGTACAGTTGCATGTCCTTATTAGTCGGTTAGTTAGTTAAGCTACACGTGCGTGTGTAGTTGTCAATTGGTTATATTGGAAGGATTATAAATAGGAACTGTAAAGAACGATGGATTCATTCATTCAAGATCAATAAACTGAATTTCGTTTCTCTTCTTTTATCCCTATCCTGTTCTTCCTTAGGTTCTAGAGACCTAACATAGTATCTCCCTAAGTTTAAATGTTATGTGAGAGGGGAAATAGATTAGTTAGGAGCGGAAATTGGGGAAAATTAAAACTCTGATTGCATGTTCCATTCTTAATTTTCAAACCAATTTTTAATTTGAATTCTTTTATCTGCACGTAATTGTTGTTTGGAAATTGGTCCTTTATAACTATTATTCAAATCAATATCATAAAACTCTTTCCAATTAATCCAACTTTAATAAATTGATAAACATAGTGCTAGGTAGTTGAATTCTCGTGAAAATGATACTTTTTGTCATCACTTGACTTTGCCATTAATACACTTGCCGTGATAAGCAACAAATTGCTGCATGCAGCACGAACGGCAAAGCATTCAAGCTGCTTGCCTTCTTCTGCCATTCGCTCGCTTCGATCATAATGACTAATATTGAAGCATGCACGGGTAACAACAACCAGTAGAATTTAAATTAAACATATTTTTGAATCTACAACTTTTGCTACACACGTATACAACCTTATCGTCGTGCAGAATGACGTGTTCACTTTAGAATAAAATTAACGTCACTACCACAACTTTTGGAAAAGAGGATCTCCAGAAACCTAGCTTATGAGAACATCATCCCCAAATATTTCAGCCATTATCTTTGCAGTTAACATGTTGCAGTCGTTTTCGCCGTGGAATATTCTGCCTCCGTATTGATTGAAACATGCCAATCTATTTCAACGGTCAGAACATGCCAATCATTTTTGTATTATGCATTTTTTTTATTATTTAAAAAATTGAAATAATTAGACAAATTTAGTATATATCGTTCTCCAAGAGAAAGTGCTTACACTATTAGAGTTAATTTTAGGAAGGAAGAATTTAAGAATTTTCACAAAACTCTCCAAAACCCTTTTTGTTCTTAAAATTAAAGTTCTCTCAATTTGGGATTCGTTTCATTCCTTCCTTTCCCTCTTTCTTGAATCCTTTTCCCTCCAAACTCTTAAACAAAGCCTACAATTTGGATGTTTATGGAGTGGAAGGGGAAGGAAAGAAATCCAAGAAAAAGGGAGGGGAGGAGAAAACAAAGCCTATTCCCTTCTCTTTGATTGGGAATTAAAATAATAATAAAGAACCTACCAAAAAAAAAAATAGTAAGGAAGAAAAACGGAGAGTTAATAAAACATTTTTATTATTTTATCATTTCTTTAAAATTACTATAATTATTATACTTTACAAAAAATTAAATTTAAAATTTCATTTATTTTTTATTTAATTTTTTTTTTAAAATAACAATAACAATAATGAAGATCCAGCTAGAGGTGTTAACTAATCAATCAATGTTATTGTTAGGGAAGTTTCATCGTAACCAAATCCAACAAATTGAAAAGAAAAATAGTTTCCATAAAAACAAAAGCAATTAGAAAATAAACTAAAAAGAGAGAGTAAAAAACACAAATATTAAGGAGAAAAAAAGTGAAACGCACCAAACGGGAGGGACCCGTTCATGTTGAGGAACGTAGCAATGTGGCAAATGGAAATGAAAGAGAAAAAAAAGAAAGAGCAGTGTTACGTTACGCGTATTGCAGGTTGCAGATCGAGAAAGGAAACTATTTGATCCTAGGATAATATCGTAAGGTATGCGCAGTGGCGGAGTCAGCCCAAAAATTTAGGTGGTGTCAAAAAATTTAACATATCAAAATATTTATCGTAATTACACAAATTTATCAGGAAAAAAATTTACTATGAATTCTAGCATAGTTTTCTAAATTATGTATTAAATAATATCATATAACATTGAAAATTCAAATGAACAATTGTCATTGATCATATATCAAAGCAAACATATAAAAATGCATTAACCTTTCTGGTAAGCATTTCAAACATAAGAATCTCACTTTCCTCCCACAACATAATAAATAATGAATCAAAAATTGTCCTAAGAATATGAAAACACACAAATATAATAATTATATGTATAATAAGCATTGTCCTATGTCCCCTCTTTCATTATCTCTATTCCTTAAATTTTCAATATCTCACGTTAGAGAACATCGCACTTGTTTGCAACAACCATAAGCGCGATGAAAAGTTCTCACATTCGGGAATTAGGTTTTTGCCTATTCTTTGTGTGTGCAATAACCCAAAACACAATAGTTCAATGGACCTTCATATTCCATAGTTGAAGTTAATTGGGTTTTGTTAGAGATTCTCAACATGCGGTCTGTTATGTCAGCTACCGAGATAACCCAACTTCCTGTTGGAAACCCTTTTAGGGTTAGCATTCTTCCAGCAGGTGACAACCTGGTGTGTGCGGGTCCTTATGAGAATGAATCTCATTATTTCTTTTTCTATCGGGATTTAATGACCAAGGTGGGAATTCAGTTCCCCCTCTCTGACTTCCAGATTGCCGTGCTTCGCAGGCTTCGGATTGCTTCTACACAACTTCATCCCAATTCATGGGCCTTTGTTCGATGTTTCGAGCAAGTGTGTGGATATCTCAACCTTCCATGTACAGTTTGTTTATTCTTTTTTTTTGTTCAATGTGTATACAACCCGGTCTGGGGTCGAGGCCAAGGAAATGAAGGGTTGGGTTACCCTTCGAGGGCATCAAAGAGTCTTATTTTAAGGTGGCATCTTGTTCTGATTCTCTCCCCTGGTTCGCCGAGGAATGGTTGGACAATGGGAATTTGGTATCACGATTCGAGCTTTATTGGACGTAGAATCATTATCAAAGGCGTCCTAAAGATTATACTACTTGAGGGGTAGCTCTTTCCAATTCGAAAATATTGGCAGTTTCCGTCCTGATTGGATATGCCAAAGAATTTGGTATTATCGACTTAAGTCGAATTGTCAATAAGTTTGGAGAAGATCTCCTTCACGAGCTCGGTATGTGATTTTGGTCATGCGAGATTTATGTCATTTTATTGTTTAACTTGCCTTCTAGTTTTTGGTTCTTCTTGCAGTTAGCATGACGAGCTCTGGTTACAAGAAGTTTTTGCCGAAGCCGAAGTCGAAGAAGATTTCTTCGAAGGGGAAAGCAAGTGATGATGCCGCCTTCGACGTTGAGATTTCGAAGAAAAGGCGATTTGATGTCATGACCGGAGGCAGTTCATCTGCTGCGGGTGAGGTCATGTTCTCATCAGAGGTTTTTGTTCCTCAATTTACCCACTCCGTATCTCCGCCTCCGCCTCCTCCTAATGCTCCTCAAAGGGATATTGTGGTTTTGGAGCCCGGGGAGCTGTGGAAGGTCAAGGTTTCAGACCGACTTAGGGCTGCTCTAAAACCTCTTCAGCAACTTATAGGAGGCTTCCCCTTAACCTCAAATGTTTCGTCCACGCTAGCTTAGATGAAAGAGGAATCGTTGAAGACGACTTCTCTTATCCAATCTTTCCAGGACCTTCATTAAAGGCTTGATTTGTCAACCGCTTCCAACTCGTCACTCACCACCAGGGTGGATGAGCTTTCGATGCATCATGATGAGCTTGTCAAGTCAAAGTTTGACCTGGAAGTGAGGGTTCAGGATCTTACTTCTCAGTTGGATGAGGTGATGAAGGCTTTAACATCAGCCAACCTTAAGGTGAACGACCTGAGTATAGAGAAGGAGGCTTCTTCGAAGAGTCTGGCTGACAAGGAAGTTCAATTACAGAAGGTGCAGGTCGACTTTGAAGAAGCTTGGTCATTAATTGTAAATGTTGTCGTCTAGTCCTTGAGAATGCTATTGAACAGGCTCAGATTCTGAATCCCGGCCTCATCACGGAAGGGATGGACGTTTCATATGGTGTGAAGGATGGTTCCATCGTTCCTGGGACTCCGGATCCCGATACCCCCGAAGAAAAGGAGGGCGTGGAGGAAGACGATGGAGCTGTTCCTTCCGATAACGTTGAATGAAGGGGTCAGTATGCCGACTTTATGATGTAACCTTTGTTTTGGGGACATAGGTCCCCTTTTTGGAATTGTATGAACATTATTGCCTTTTATTTTGGCCTTCTGAATTTAATTTTGCAATTTAGTTCGGCGTTTATACTTTTTGAGGTCTTTGCTTTATTTTATCTATTCGAGATCCTATTTGTATCGTAATGCAGGATTCGTCACCAATATCGTTTTCTTATGCTCAAGAACTAATGATTACTGAGCTTGTGAGATCGTTTTAACCGGATAGAAATAAATCTTGTTCATGGACTGAGCTTTGAAGGCCCGTCTTATGCACATAGAAATAATCTTATTAAACAATTAAGCTCGAAGGCTTATTTTATTTCTATAGAAATTAAATTTTATTTCATGACTGAGCTCGAAGCTCGTCTTATTTGCATAGAAATAGAGTATATTTAATAACTGAGCTTAGAAACTCTTCTTATTTGCATAGAAATAAAATCTATTTAATGACCGAGCTTAGAAACTCGTCTTATTTGCATAGAAATAAATCCTATCTATGCTTTCTTGGTGCTCAAACTTCTGGCTCAGCTATAATAAGATTTGAGCTTATCCGCGTTCGAAGTTCTCTTGATGGACTTTTTAGAGATTTTCTCTAGAGTGAAAGCTCTTTTTCCCATGTTTTCTTTAACTCTCTAAGGGCCTTCCCAATTTACGACGAGCTTTCTATCTCTGGCATTCTTGTTGCTGATGTCCGCCCTCTTTAGTACAAGGTCGCCATTTTGGAAGGACCGAGGTCTGACCTTTTTATCATATCTTGCTGATACGAGGTGTTTCGTCATCATATTTTTATGTCTGTCATTTTCCCTATTTTCATCTAATAGGTCGAGCTCTATGGTCAACGCTTCGTTGTTTTTTTTTTTTCGTTTCCTTGTAGCCTTTGCACCCTTCTCCAAGACGGTTCTCCGATCTCTACCGGAATCATTGCCTCGTAACCGTATGTAAGCTTGAAAGGGGTTTCCTTTGTAGATGTTCAGGTACTTTTTCTATATCCCCATAAAACTAGATGTAGTTGTTGTACCTAATTTCCCTTGGCGTCGAATAACCTTTTCTTGAGGCCGTCCACGATTACCTTGTTAGCTGCCTCAGCTTGTCCGTCGGATTAGGGGTGCTCAATCGAAGCAAAACAGTGCTTCATCTTGAACTCGACCATTAGCTATTGGAATCTTTTGTCAGTGAACTGTGTCCCATTATCAGCAATTATCTCAGCTAGGATACCTAAATGGCTTATAAGATTTCTCTCGAAGAATCTTTGGACCCTTGCCGAGGTTATGGTGGTGAGGGGTTCGGCCTCTATCCACTTAGTGAAAAAGTCCACCGCTACTATTAACCATTTAAGTTGTCCTTCAGCCACAGTGAAGGGCCCTAATAGGTCCATTTTCTACTTGTAGAACAACCAAGGTATCGTGATGGTTTGTAGCTTTTCTAGGGGTGCATGATGGATGTGTACATGTTTTTGACATTGATCACATTTCTTGACATGCTCCTTAGCATTTGCTTCCAGGGTGGGCCAATAGTATCCTGCTCTAAGTGCATTTCGAGCTAGTGATTTTCTCCCATATGATGTCCAATGATGTCCTCATGGATCTCGGTCAAGAAATAATCTGCCTCGCTTGGATTCAGGCATTTTAGCATAGGTGTATAAAACCCCTTCTTGTATAATTTCCCTTCCACTATAGTATAACAGGACGAGTTTCTCACTAGCTTCTTGGCTTTTAGAGCCTCATCAGGGATAGTTCCCTTTTCGAGGTAGGCCACTATGGGTCTCCTCCAATCTTCATTCTCAGTTATCAGCATCACACATGTCGGCTCTGGGATATTCTATTGCACCACGGTTCGGTGGTTTCCCGGGCTCTTTGTACTGGCAAGTTTAGACAAAATGTATGCCCTGTTGTTCTCACTTATGGGTATATATTAGATTATTGCTTCTTCGAACTCGGCCAACAACTCTTTTACTTGTTGAAGGTATTTCGTCATGAGGGGGACCTTTGGCTTGGTATTTTCCCTTTAATTTCAAAGTTACGAGCTGCGAGTCACAAATTATCTATATTCTTTTAGCACCGTGCTCTTTCACTTGTAGTATTCTTGCAAGAAAGCTTCATGTTCGGCCTGATTGTTCGAAGTTGGGAATGCGAGGTTGAGTGAATGTTCCACAAACACTGTATCTGGACTCTCGACAATGACCCCGGATCCACTTCTTTTGGAGTTTGAGGATCCGTCAACATAAATTGTCCATAGATCTTCATTTTCTTGCAACTTACCCCTCAAAGGGGTAAGGTCTAGTATGAAGTCGGCTAATGCCTGAGATTTGGTTGTATGTCGAGGTTCGTATGATATGTCAAACTCTGAGAGTTTAACAACCCAGTTGATCATCCTTCCAGCCAAATCTGGCTTATGTAATATTTGTCTAATGGGCTGGTTGGTTCGCACGACCACTGGATTCCCTTGGAAGCAAGGTCGGGGCCTTCTAGCCGTAGTGAGTAGTGTGAACGCCACCTTTTCGAGCTTTTGGTACTTGAGCTCAGGTCCCAGCAATGTTCGCCTACAAAATATATTGGCTGTTGTCTTTTATTCGTCTCCCTTACCAGGGCGGCGCTGATTTCCTCTTCCCCAACTGAGAGGTATAAGATCAATGTCTCTCCAGGTTCTGGCTTTGACAACACTGGTGGGGTGGCCAGACACTTTATTTCTTCGAATGCCATTTTGCAGTCCTCTCTCCATCCAAATGCAGCCTCCTTTTTCAGGAGTTTAAAGAAAGGTAAGGATCTTTCAGCCGACTTGGGTAGAAACCTTGTTAGAGCGACTAACCGACTTGTCAACTGCTGAATCTCTCTTTTATTCTTGGGTTCTTTCATTTCTAGGACTGTTTTGCACTTGTCAGGATTGACTTCAATTCCCCTGTTAGTAAGCATGAAGCCTAGAAATTTCCCAGCTAGCACCCCGAAAGCACATTTGACCAGGTTCAGCCTCATACGTCTAGCTCTTAGTTGCTTGAAAGTTTCCTCAAGGTCGACCACATGTCTATTAGCTTGAATTGATTTGACGATCATTTCGTCAATGTAGACCTTCAAGTTTCTTCCAATTTGGTTTAAGAAAACTCGGTTCATCATCCTTTGGTATGTTTCCTCGGTGTTTTTGAGGCCGAAAGGCATGACATTATAGCAAAAATTTCCCTTCTCAAATATGAAGGTGGTCACTCTCGTGATTGTCTGGATGAAGTGGGATTTGGTTATACCCGGAATACGCAACCGTGAAAGACAGTAGCTGAAACCATGAGGAGTTATCAACTAGCTGGTCTATATTAGGCATTGGATACGAATCCTTAGGGAAGACCTTATTGAGGTCAGTATAGTCCATGCATACTCTCTATTTCCCACTAGGCTTCTTCACCATCACGACGTTGGAAAGCCATATGGTGTATTATATCTTCTGATGAATCCGACTTCTAATAGCTGATCTACATGCTTATTCAGGGCTTGACGTCGGTCAGGGCCCATTTTCCTTTTCTTTTGGGAAATCGGATTTAATCCGAGGTACATGAAGAGCTTATGGTAGCAGAAGGTAGGATCTATTCCTCATATCTCATATGTCTTCCATGCAAAAATATCAAAATTCTCATTGAGAAATGAAACGAGTTGCATCTTTGTCTTGGCTTCTAATCCTTTCGCAACTTTAGTGTGGCGCTTGCCATCCCCTCCTATGTTGACGACCTCTACTTCTCCTTGAGACTTTGGGCGAGGTGCTTGAAGCTCCTCTCTCATATCTAGCTCGACTATATTTACTTGGTTTCTGCATGGGTTTACAGATTGGTCTTTGGATGAGACTTTATCCTCTCCCCTAATTCTTCGGGGGGATGATGGGCCACCCTGAGATACTCTGAGTGTTTCGTAGTAACATTCTATGGCTTCCTTTTGATCTCCATGTATGGTAATGACCTCATTCTTTGACCCTTCCATTTTCAGTGCTTGGTGTTTTGTGGAGAGCAACATATCCCAATCATGAATCGTAGTTCAGCCAATTATTATGTTATAGGATGAGGTTATATCTACTATGATAAATCAGATTCTACCAGCTCAGAAGGACTCCTTTGTTCCCAATGTCAGCTTTAGGTCAATGTAACATTTGGGAGGTGACGGTTCTCCATTGAAACCAATTAACTCGGTGACACATGGTTTCAAATCTTGCTCATCTAAGTTCATCTTCTGGAAAACATTCCAGAAGAGTATGCCAGCTGAGCTTCCGAGGTCTATGAAAATTCTCTTGACCCGGTAGTTGACTATGAGCTTCCAGAAGAGTATGTCCGCTGAGCATTCCGGTGATTACTAAGCCATCAGTGTGGCTAGGGACGACCTTTTGTTGGTCTTCTTCTATAAAGAATAGTCTAGAGAGGTCGGGCTTTCCAGCTCTTCCTTTGAAGGTAGGTCTGTCTCTGACCGACATGACCTCCTTTAGGTATCTCCTCCTAACACTGGCAGTATTTCCTCCTCCTCCTAAGGCTCCACTTATCACATTGCATTCATATTCAGCTTCCTAGTACTTCTTGTAAGAACCTGCTCCGTTAATTAAGGAAATTAATTAATTAATTATGTGAAATTAGGAAATAATTCCATAATTGACCCTAATAATTATTATGAGGATTTAATAATTATAGTAAGTGAGTAATAATGCTGAAATTCGCTTTTCGGAAGAAAAGTGCAGATACCGGTTCTGTTAGTCGGTATAAATGCGTATCAAAAAAGTATCCCAGAAAATTATTATAAGTGCATGATAATTACTAGAATAATATGTAGGACTTGTAAAACGAGTTTCAAGTCAAAATAATGAGAACTAGTGCCAAAAATTGGTACTGGCTATGAAAAGTGCGTACCAGAAAGGTGCTCCGAAAATTATAAGAAAAATATGATAATTCTTGTAAAATTGAGTAGGTTAAGAATCCAAAGTTTGGGATTAAAATGCTAAGCGTAGCAATTAAAGTTAATACTGTGTTAATTAGTTAAGTGGGCCTATATAAGGCCATGACACACATTTCTAGGTCAGAAATTGTGCCTCCTACGTGAACTTTGCTAAAGCCTTGGACCAGCCACCTTGCTTCTTTATTTCTCCTCCCTTTTCTCACCAAAGTCACCACCTTTGATCATTATTTCACTTCTTGATCAAGTAAACACTTGAGTGTGAGCATTGGAGAGTGTTTAGGGCGCCTTTTTTGAGTTGTAAGGTTCAGTTTGGGAAGGGTTTGAGGGCTGACTTGCTGGATTGGTTGTGGTGGAGTGTTGTTTTTGGTTTATGAGGCTTCAAGGAGCCTTCTTTGTGAAGAAAGACCCTTGCTTGGGTGGTATTTTCGTGCACCCTTGAAGTCACTACCTTGGAGCTGTTGTGTGAGCTCCAAGAGCATCCATCTTGCTGAGTTTAAGCTGTGGTAAGTTGTACCAACCTTGTTCATGAGTTTAATGAGTTAAAGTTGATGTCTTGGTGTGTTTAATGGATTAAACAAGTAACCAACTGTTATATGAACCTTAATGAACCGTAAGATGCATGTTTAAGCTTCTGGAAGTGTTGAAAATGGAACCTTTGTTGGATATCTTCGCGAAATGCAGAAACTGCATTCTGTCGCGAAATATCCGGATATTTGCCGTGGAATATCCGGATATTGATATCCGGATATGGATATCCAGATATTGGTATCCGAACATGGGGATCTGGATATCCGGATATTCGATATCCAGATATTGCCAGAGTGATATCCAGATATTGGATATCCGGATATTGCCCGTGAGATATTCAGATATTGCATATCCGGATATGTCCCCGAGGAATATCCGGATATTATGGGTTTGCGAGGAACAGTAGCGTACTGTTCATCCATAACTGATCTATGGGTTTGCGGACCCTAGTTGAGGAAGTTGAACTTCTGTAATTATTTAATGTAAGTCAGAATCGTATGATTAAGGGCTTATGGCTTGGTGAGAAGCCTTAAGACGTAAAACGTAATGGAAAGGCGTTGTCTTAATATTGTATGCTTGTGGTGCATGTTATTGATATATTGTTGGTCCATAACAGATTGTGAATCTGCTGTGTTTGGACTTTGAGCTGTGGACTCTTGGCTTTGGGTGTTAGCTTGCAAGGTAAGCTTTCGTGTCCTCGGTTTAGCCATGTTGTGGTTCCACCATGTCCCATGAGAGTGTGGTTATATGCATGCTGTGTTACATGCTTTGAATATTTGAAATGCTGTTGAGCTTTATGTGTAATGGCTTTTAATATGCATGTGTTATTTCATCTTGACGGTAAGCCTGAGTATGTGGCGTCATACGATATGGTGATCCGGGGTGAATGCAAGTGGCGTCTTGCACTAATTGTGGGTAATAGACGTATACTTATTCCTGCATTGCTCTGGCTAGTAGAATAGAATTAACACACATGACATGATTATCTGCTGCATTGCACTATTTTAGAAATGATATTGATGAACTGCTTTTAAACTTATATTGCACATGTAAGTGAGCTTGGGGTGGAAGATCCTTGAGGACCCCTTGTCTTACTGAGATTTCTTGTTTAGAGATCTCATCCCACGTTTGGGGAATGCTTATTTCAGGTCCAGGCAGTATGGTGACTGATGCCTCTGGCGGCAGGAGGCCAGAGCTTAGCTAATTATGATATTATTGCTTATTTGCTAGCATGACTGGATTGGATGCTGCTTATGTTTTCTGCACCTTATTATTATTGTTGATGTTGCTGAGACTATGTTGGGCTTGTTGCCTTATTTGAGTGAGCATGGGGATTGTCCATGACACTTGCTGTTAGTACTTTTAGATTGGAGTTATATAAACTGGTAGTTGGTCCGGTCTACCTGATGTAGTTCTGTGGCTAGAAACTCATTTATCTTATTTATTGTACGAGGTATTTCAGTTAGCTGTTTTATTGCAATTTACATACAGGCAATCTCTTTATTAATTGATTAATAAGCAAGTTGGTAATGATAATGGCATCATAATTGAAAAGAAAAAGATATTTCGTATTTTTAATTAAGCGCAGCTTAATACGATAGTATGATAACATTACCGGATATATACGGGGTGTTACACTTCTCATCCTTGTCCTCAGCCTTTTTCCCCTTATTAGGGTGATCTCTATCTCGGTCTTTTCTATCATCCAATTTTGGGCAAGGACTTCTGCTTCGACTTTGTTGTTTTCGCTTGCCATTTTTCTTGCCCTGAGTACGGATGAGGTACCGTTTAAGCTTTCCTTCTTTGATGTTCTTTTCAATAGCATCTCAGAGGTTCCAATAGTCATCTGTTGTATGGCCATTTCCAACATGAAAGGCACAATATTTGGTTCTATCTAACCCGCCTCTGTTCTTTATGGGTCAAGGTCTTTCGACGTTATGCAACTCGGTTTGGGCAACCTCTTTCCAGATCCGAGACCTAGAGACATTGAGAGGAGCGTAACTGTCAAACTTAGTTCTCGAGGAGCGTTTGTCTGACGTTTTGTGGTGAGAGTCGGATGCCTTCTTAGATCCCTACCGATCTCTGTCCTTATTCTTCTTGTTCAGACTTTGGTGGTTTGGGCTTCAGTCTCAAAATTCGCCATAGACCCTCTGCATGTCTTCAATGTTGATGTACATATTCAACCTCCGTCTGAATTCCTCCAAGTCATTGATCAGGTTTTTATAGATGGATCTGTTCAGTGAAGACTCACCATCCAGTCTCGAGATAATTAAGTATAGATGAACTGGTTTAGTTAAGCTTCCCTTGAGGGAAGCTTCTTTGAAGCGATCCAGGTATTTTAACAGCGACTTGTTCTCCCTCTGCCAAATTCATCTTAATACGTAGGCAGGCATGAGATGTGCTTTACAAGTGGCGAAGTTCAGGCGAAAAGTGCGAGCTAGGTCCTCAAATGAATCAATTGAGTTCCTGGGTAGCCTGATAATCCATGCCATTGCCTGACCTATTAAGGTCGTCGCAAAGATTCTGGCCTTGATGCTTCAGTTATCCCGTTGAAGAGCATTTCGATCTTGAAAGCCTCCAAATGGGCATTTGGATCCTGACTTTTGTCATGAGGAGGTATTTTGGCGCTTTTGAATCTCGACGAAATTGCTAAGTTCATGAGCCTCTCAGTGAACGGACGGTCATTGGCATCTTCATCATGGGGATAATTATCTCCTTGTACGTTGCCCTGATCTCCGTCTTCATGTTGGTTCTCATTTTGAGTACCTCGACCAAGATCAGTTGTCAGATTTCGGCGTTTCCACCCTTCTGTTTCGTCTCGACCTTCTTTTTCAGATCGGCCTTCAGTATTCTGATTTCGCAGCTCGGATTCTAGTACTTCAATTCTTTGAGCATCTAGTCGCCGTTGAACCAGAAAACTATTCTCCATGTCTTGCATCCTTTGAAGGATTGCATTCAGGGCAGTGTTAACACTATGGTTGTCAGCTCTGGGTTGTTCATCTGGCTGTGGCTGACTTGCTGACTCCGTTGCAGTGTTGCTTCGGGTCGTGATAGGCCATGACTCAGAGCAAAATCGGATTTCCGAGGTCGTGGAGGCGATCAATGGCAGATTGATGCAGTGGTTGGGGTTGAGCATTGCTGGATGTCGCCCGAGTGTTCGTCATCATGGAATGAGAATCAAATTTTATCGTTTCCCACAGACAGTGCCAATGTTCAGTCCTAGAGAACCATAGTATATTACCGTAGGGTATGCGCTCAGAGATATCCTATAAACAGATATCTTGGTTGACTTATAGCCAATATCTCAATCATTGCACACAAGCAATATGCTTATAGCCAAGACGTAGTAAATGAGTTGAGAATGTGTACCTGGGGGTCTTAAGCCTTTTATTTATAGGGGTTACCTCTTGGGCTTGGGCTATGTAGATCTTCCAGTTGATATAGGATTCAACCTCTTATTTGTATGGATAAGGGGTTTATCTTCATTATTTTTTGCTGTTAGGATAATTGTGTCATTATCCATTAAGAGATTCATGGGTAGGTAATTAGGATATTAATATATTCCATAACAGAAACAAAGCATAGAGGGAGGCGAGAGAGAGAGGGAGAGAGAGAGAGAGAGAGAGAGAGAGAGAGAATCTTGCATGAATTCAAAAGAAGAAGAAAATAGAAAGAGAAAATAGGGTTTAAGGAGAAAGAGAAAGAGACTTTTTTGATTTTAATAAGGGTAAATAAGTAATTAAAATATTTTTTCTCTTAAAACTCTCCAAATTAGGAAACTTTATTTTTAAGAATAAGGAGAATTTTAGAGGATTTTGTGAAAATCCCCCATTTTCATTCCTCTACATTTTTAAACTCACAAATAAGAAAATGTACCATTAAAACCTTACCTTCTCTTTCTTTTCCCTCCGAACAACAACTCCTAAACAAAGTGTAATACATTCAATCACTTTGAAAAATTTTACTCTAATTCAATACATAAAATTGTATATAACTAACTTCCTTTTTATGTTGATTTAGTACGCCACTCTCAGTAGCTAAACGCTTTTCTTTCAACAAGTTTCACTTTTAATATGATGCTAGAGGATTATATATCAATGAGTTGCAGATGGAAATAATTTCATGAGTCCAAACTAATTTTCCGTATGTTTGTAAACAATTTTTATGAAAGAAGAGTCATCCTTTTCCTAATTTGAATTTAAGAAACATAAATGTTAGAGAGACAGAATTTTTATTAGAATATTTTTTAAGAATTATATGGCATGATTACTATTTACTGACTCTTAGATGGGTGAGTAATCAAAATGAAAGTCCACTTAAGATTTAAAACAAAATGAAATAAGTTTGTAAGTAATCAAAATTTATAAGAAACAAAACGACAAGGTTCAAAGGAAAATCTAAAGATTTTTTTTTTTTTGAAACAAAAATATTAAGATTTTATTATATATAGCTCACATTTATCTTGTGAAAGTCCACTTATTATTTAAAAGGAACTGTGATATACCTTCAAAATGTTTTGAATGCAAAATGTCTTAAAACTCCTAAATTAAGACTAAAATATGAATTTAATGTTATAATTTGTTAATATTAAAATAATGAGATGAATTATTATTAAGTTATTTTCTTTTCCAAAAAAGAAGAAGAAGTTAATGATAACTATTATTTAATGTGAGAGGGGAAATAGATTAGTTAGGAGAAAATTGGGAAAAATTAAAACTCTAATTGCTGTTCCATTCTTAATTTTCAAACCAATTTTTAATTATTTGAATTCTTTTTTCTGCACGTAATTGTTGTTTGGAAATTGGTCCTTTATAACTATTATTCAAATCAATATCATAAAACTCTTGCCAATTAATCCAACATTAATAAATTGATAAACATAGTGCTGGGTTGAATTCTCGTGAAAATGATACTTTTTTGTCATCACTTGACTTTATTACTTGTGCCATTAATACACTTGCCGTGATAAGCAACAAATTGCTGCATGAAGCACGAACGGCAAAGCATTCAAGCTGCTTGCCTTCTTCAGCCATTCGCTCGCTTCGATCATAATGACTAATATTGAAGCATGCACGGGTAACAACAACCAGTAGAATTTAAATTAAACATATTTTTGAATCTACAACTTTTGCTACACACGTATACAACCTTATCGTCGTGCAGAATGACGTGTTCACTTTAGAATAAAATTAACGTCACTACCACAACTCTTGGAAAAGAGGATCTCCGGAAACCTAGCTTATGAGAACATCATCCCCAAATATTTCAGCCATTATCTTTGCAGTTAACGTGTTGCAGTCGTTTTCGCCGTGGAATATTCTGCCTCCGTATTGATTGAAACATGCCAATCTATTTCAACGGTCAGAACATGCCAATCATTTTTGTATTATGCATTTTTTTATTTATTTAAAAAATTGAAATAATTAGACAAATTTAGTATATATCGTTCTCCAAGAGAAAGTGCTTACACTATTGGAGTTGGTTTTAGGAGGGAAGAATTTAGGAATTTTCACAAAACTCTTCAAAACCCTTTTTGTTCTTAAAATTAAAGTTCTCTTAATTTGAGATTCTTTTCATTCCTTCCTTTTCCTTTCTCTTGAATCATTTTCCCTCCAAACTCTTAAACAAAGCCTACAATTTGGGTGTTTGTGGAGTGGAGGGGAACGAAGGAAAGAAATCCAAGAAAAAAGGGAGGGGAAGAGAAAACAAAGCTTATTCTCTTCTGTTTGTTTGGGAGTTAAAAAAATAGTAAGGAACCTACAAAAAAAAATAGTAAGAAAGAAAAAACGGAGAGTTAATAAAACATTTTTATTCTTTCTTTAAATTTTTTATAATTATTATACTTTACAAATAAAATTAAATTTAAAATTTCTTTTTATTTTTTATTTTATTTTTAAAAAAAATAACAATAACAATAATGAAATCCTGCTAGAGGTGTTAACTAATCAATCAATGTAAGGAAGTTTTATCGTAACCAAATACACCAAATTGAAAACAAAAATAGTTTCCATAAAAACAAAAGCAATTAGAAAATAAACTAATTTTTTTTTAAAAAAACACAGATATTAAGAAGGAAAAAGTGAAACGCACCAAACGGGAGGGGGATATTGACTGGCCCTTTTTCAGAATAATATATCTGAATGCTATGGAGTGTAAATTTTTTCTAAACTGCTGGCACGACACCATAGTCAGTGAGGTTCTTAGCTACTATGGATGGGACACTTGTCACGCCCGTTACACCAAAACTACACACGCGTCACTCATTTGCCCAAAGTAGCCGTGTTGTGCAGCGACTATGGGCTACTTTTTCTGAATTGGCAGGCCTATGATCAAAATCGGTGGGAAAGCCAACAAATTTGGCCTAGTGTGGCATGGTTGCAGGTGTTGCATAAATTTTGCAGGACCAGAGTAGCTAACATAGGTAGCGACTTTAGCCCACTGATGATATTATAAAGCGACTTACGAACATACCAAAATTGATCAGTGCTATCTGTGTTATTTTCGTACATAAAAAGCCTATCCATTTCCGGTAGTGTCATAGGTAGCTATAGTTTACCTAAACTAATTCATTTATGAAAAATAATTCATATCAATCAACATATTGTTTAATCCTATACTAAGAGAAAAAATAAAAAATTTAAATATCATTTATCTTAATATTTCAAGTACCCAAAAACAATAATAATTAAATTAAATATATACAACATAAATTTTTAAATGCAATATAAAATTCATTTATATGTATAATTTGAAATTAAAAATATAATATTAAGTATCCTATAGTTTACCTAAACTAATTCATTTATGAAAAATAATTCATATCAATTAACCTATTGTTTAATCCTATACTAAGAGAAAAAATAAAAAAAATAAAAAAATTAAATATCATTTATCCTAATATTTCAAGTCCCCTAAAATAATTATAATTACATTAAATATATAAAACCAAATGGTGGTAGCTCAGTTGGCGCATGGGAGCTAAGCAGGTGGGGGAGAGAGCATGTGTTTGAATCTCCACAATACCACCTTTGGGAGGGGTTTAAAGCCTTAATTCTGGACTCGTCCCGAATCGGATTAGTTGCAAAGCAATGAACCGATTGGAAAATTTCCTAAATTAAATATATACAACACAAATTTTTAAATGCAATATAAAGTTCATTTATATGTATAATTTGAAATAAAAAAATTAAATATCATGTATCCTAATATTTCAAGTCTCCAAAAATAATTATAATTAAATTAAATATATGCAACACAAATTTTTTATTTTTTTTTGGTAAGCTGCAACACAAATTTTTAAATGCAATATGAAATTAATTTATATGTAATTTGAAATTTAAAATATATGCAACACAAATTTTTAAATGCAATATGAAATTCATTTATATGTATAATTTGAAATTAAAAATATAATATTAAGTATCCTATAGTTTACCTAAACTAATTCATTTATGAAAAATAATTCATATCAATTAACCTCTTGTTTAATCCTATACTAAGAGAAAAAATAAAAATTTAAATATCATTTATCCTAATATTTCATGTCCCAAAAATAATTATAATTAAATTAAATATATAAAACACAAATTTTTAAATGCAATATAAAATTCATTTACTTTTATAATTAAAAATTAAAAATATAATATTAAGTATCATATAGTTTACGTAAACTAATTCATTTGTGAAAAATTTAAATATCATTTTATTCTAATATTTCAAGTCCCCAAATAAATTAGAATTAAATTAAATATATACAACATTAATATTTTCTATTGTATATTTTCTCAAGCATAACACATGTCTAACTTTATCAATAAACCCAAACAGCATGAAGCGTGTACACAACAACAACAATTCACTTTGAAGAAAATATACAATTGAAATAGGAAAATCATTTTCTCATGTTGGAGATTGATTTCTCATGTTGTGAGATATCGAAATTCGTGCTATCTTTTTTTTAACAAATGGTGGGACCAACCACTTATTGGATCTATAGAATGAGAGATGTTCTCTTATGTGACATGAGAAAAGAGAAACCCATTGAAATATTAGTGTTTTAACGCATATAGCACTGAACAATTTTTGTATATTTGTAAGCCACTTTATAATATCATTAGTGGGCCAAAGTCGCTAACTATGTTAGCTACTTTGGTCCTGCAAAATTTCTGCAACACTTGCAACTAGGATTGGCACAGTAGGCCAAATTCGTTGGCTTCCCCATCGACTTTAATCTTATAGGCCTGCGAATTCAGAGAAAGTACGCCATAGTCGCTATACAACACGGCTACTTTGGGCAAATGAGTGATGCGTGACTACTTCAACCCAAAGTAGTTACTTTGGTGCATTTCCAGCCACAAAGGGAGTGACATGTGTCCCATAGTAGCTAAGAACCTCAGCGACTATGGTACCGTGGCAGTTTGGAAAAAATTTGTACTCTGTGGCATTTAGGTATGTTATTCTGAAAAAAAGGGCAGTACAATCAATGTCCCACAAGAGGGACCCCGTTCATGTTGAGGGACGTAGCAATGTGGCAAATGAAAATGAAAGAGAGAGAAAAGAAAGAGAGAGAAAAGAAAGAGCAGTGTTACGTTACGCGTGTTGCAGGTCGAGAAAGGAAACAATGCGGAAAGAGATAAGAGAGAGAGAATCGTACATGAATTCAAAAGAAGAGAAAAATAGAGAGAAAACTAGGTTTAAGGAGAAAGAGAAAGAGTTTTTTAATTTTAACGAGGGTAAATAAGTAATTAAAATATTTTATCTCTTAAAACTTTGAAAATTGGGGAATTTTATTTTTAAGAATAAGGAGACTTTTAGAGGATTTTGTGAAAATCCCTCATTTTCATCCGTCCACTTTTTTAAATTCACAAATAAAAAAATGTACAATTAAAACATTCTTTTCTCTTTCCTTCCCTCCGAACAACAACTCCTAAACAAAGTGTAAGACATTCAATCACTTTGAAAATTTTTACTCTAATTCAAAACATAAAATTGTATGTTAGCAAAATTTGAAAAATCATAATGAGTCTTGTTCATATTTAAGCTTTAAACAAAGGCTTTAATGTTTCTAGAGTGAATGTAGATAAGTTATCTACATTCGCTCCCAAATGACGTCATTTTGGGTTGAAAAATTAAAAAATTATAATGAAAAAGTCTATTATAACTCTGAAATAAATTATAATTACAAAATACTCTGATTTTCATCCTAAAATGATGTCATTTTGAACTCAATGTAGATAAATTATCTACATTGACAGTAGAAAAAGCAAACCCTTAAACAAAACTCAATTGAGAATTATTTTAATCTCAGAATCTTTCAGAATATTCAGCTTTAGAGAAGAACTTTGAAAGAAAGTAGTTGAATAATTTTAAATTATATTTTTGGGGATATATCTCCCCGCACGCCCGGAACAGGGATATTAACTTCCAAATTTAAATATTTAATTAATACTAATTTATTCAATAGAAATTTGCTACCACACAAGAGCAAGCAACTCCATCATAAACCCTAAACCTACCTAACTGATCTATTATTGAATATTATTGTTATCTAATCATATTCAGTCACTATCGATCCCTTCTCTTGATTTTTCACACAACTCACTATCTCTAACATGTTACATTAATTTGATCAAACGTATATAAATATGGGGGCAACAAAGATTGGTTTCCTCACAGCAAAGGATATGGAGAGCAAAAGTCAACTACAAGTTTCAAATTCAGGTCAACAGAGTGGAGGATCCACCTTTTTAGAAACTTGTTTCAATGGACTCAACTCCTTATTAGGTCCCCCCCTCTCTCTCTCTCTCAAAATGTATCTGACCAGTTATTAGTCATATATACAAAAAGCAAATATCACACATGTCACCCACTTTACCAGGCTTAGCAAGATGGATAAAAGGAAATATATTTGCATGACTTGTTAGCTGTACATGCTAATTAGTAAATATTCTTTGCATAATTATATTGTTAGGTAAAAATTGTGCATGCTTTTTGACAGTTCTGATAAAAATTCAAACACTTTTTGGCATCACGTGCCAAAAACCTTGATTTTTTTTTTTATTTTAAGGGTGTTCACCAACTGATCCAAACCGATTCAAACTGCGGTGATCGAACCGAAAAATCGATAATCGAATAAACCGAAAACCGAAAACCGAAAAAAAACTGAAAATTTTAATTGGATTGGATCGGTTTTCGAATTGATTGATGAAAACTGATCCAATATATTAATTTCTGTCTATCTACTTGGGTCTTTCCCTAATCATAGTCCAAAAATTTCTAAACCCAAGACCCATTAACCCATCAATTAAATCCAAGAAAAAATCTAGTCACATCTCATCAATTAAATTTCATTGTATAGCTTCATATCTCATTGTCCAAAAAAAAACTATATTATTGTTTAATGATGTTTTTGTATTTCACAATTTTTTTTTTTACAAAACCAATATATACAAAAGATGTTATTTGTACAATAATCATGAAACAAATTTTAGGATTTTCGAAAAACAAGAAATTGATCCAATCAAAACCGAAAAAGATTGGATCGGATTTAAAAAAAAAATCCAAACCAAACAGATGATTATATGATCAAACCGAAGGGATTGGATTGGATGAATTTTGCTTCCAAAATAGATTTAATTCAGACTGGGAACACCCTAGTTCATTTAGCTATAACATAACTGATAGAGAATGCTTAATTAAACTGTGCGCTTATAATGTTCTAATTAACTTGGATAATATGGTTTTTCAGGTGTTGGGATACTCTCAATTTCGTATGCAGTTTCTCAAGGAGGGTGGTTGAGTTTTATACTGCTATTTATTTTTGCTATGATGTGCTGGTACACAGCGTTACTTCTGCAAAGGTGTATGGATGGAAATCCACAAATAAAATCCTACCCTGATATAGGTCAGGTAGCATTTGGGTACAAAGGAAGAGCTGTGGTAGCCAGTATAATATATATGGAGCTGTTTTTAATTGCCGTGGAGCTTCTGATATTAGAAGGTGACAATTTGGAGAAGTTGTTTCCAAGCGTGAACTTCACAATTGCAGGCCTTAGAATTGGAGGTAAAAGAGGTTTTATCATGCTTTCTGCTTTGGTAATATTACCAACAACTTGGTTGAGAAGCTTGGGAGTTTTGGCCTACATTTCTGTTGGTGGGGTACTGGCTTCTATTATTTTACTTGGTTGTGTTGTGTGGGTGGGTGAAGTTGATAGTGTGGGGTTTCATGAAAGAGGACACTTTGTAAATTGGGGTGGAATGCCTACTGCTTTGAGCATTTTTTCGTTCTGCTTTTGTGTGCATGCAGTACTTCCCACACTAATCAATTCTATGAAAGATAGAAGTCAGTCTTTCAAGGTAAGTTGTTGTTATAATTGCAATCTAATTCAGGAAAATATTTCTTATATTTTACTGTTCAATTCATGTATAGGAATATTGGCTTGGAAAATGACTAATACTCTTCAAATCCAAGCAGTAATTAATAGAATTGGCACTCATATTGTTTCCCAAATGCAGGTTATGCTGGTTTGCTTTGTGGCAGGCACCATAGTCTATGGATCCATCGCTATTGTAGGCTACATGATGTTCGGAGAATGTTTGATGTCTCAAATAACGTTAAATCTACCGACAGGAAAAAAAAGTACAAAAATAGCAATTTATACTGCAATAATCTATCCTTTGACTAGGTATGCTGTTATAATCACCCCAATAGCCAATGCTATTGAGGGCAAATCGCTTCTCTGCAAGAGCAGGCCTATTGCCATCCTCATTAGAACCATCATCGTGGTCAGCACTGTGCTTATGGCGTTATTCATTCCCTTTTTTGGTTACATTATGGCGCTTATTGGTGCATTCTTGGATGTGGCAATCTCATTGTTGTTCCCATGCCTCTGCTACCTAAAGATAAACAAAGATGCTCGGCGATTTGGGTTTGAGCTGATCGTTATCGTAGGAATTCTGCTAATAGGATCATTCATTGGGATACTGGGTACCTACATCTCTCTGAGGCAGATAGTAAATCAGTTCAAGCTTTAATGAAGTTGTGTGCTTAAGGCTTCTAAAAACCTATTTCAGCAATTCTACTAATAATGTAATGTACCAAATAATTAATGATATATATCTTGTTTTCCATGGTCGAATTTGTTAGGGGTGTGCATGATAAGTGTCAAAGAAACTATGCATTTAATATCAAATATAGAGCAAATAATAATTAATATAATTAAAAATATAGTGTTAATTAATAAAATCTTAAAATTTAGTAAAATGCCAACAACTAGATAAGATCCTAATCCTTTTTATTGTTTCAGGTTGTTTCATACTAAGAATAACAAATTACAAACCTGATGAGGATGAGAAAGCAGTTCGCACGGCGAAAAGATAAAAGAAAAATAAGAAATTAAAGATTTGGTCACGCTCGCTCTATTGCTCGCTTTAGCGAGCAAGAAGCATAATCAAGCTCGCTCTGATGCTCGCTTCAACGAGCAAGTGAGCGAGGAGAAGAAAAATTCTCGCTGAGCGGCTGAAGCCTCAACAAGTTGGCCCAGAAATAAAGGCCCAATTTTAAGCCTTTAAATAGAACGCGAAGAAGGCCGTGAAGGGGATTATTCGGAAGAGGAGGCAGGAGCGCATTCAGAAGGCAGAGGAACGCAGGAACGGTCAAAGCTTCACTGTGTAGACCGGATTTTATTTTCATTTATGAATTTTAGTTTCTTTTCATCTATTGTTCTCGTTTTTCTAACTATGTCAGGCTAATTTTCTTTAAGTAGTTAGGGTGAGACGGAACCAATGGGTTCTTGAACGCTGTTTTCCTCTCTTATAATTTATACTCATGATTTAAAGTTATGCAATCAATCTATTTCTTATTGATTAGCTTTATTTATGAACTGTTCACTCATAGATAAACATATGAGTCGTGCATGACAATACGGATGTTGGTGTATTGATTCCGATTGGTTGATCTAGGGATATATTTAGGAATTCTATAACTGTAAGTTCTTGCGTTAATGCTTGCTTTATGAAAAAGTACTAAGGGATTAGGCTTTTGAGTGAAGTAAAGGATCAGATTACCAAGGGATTGAGATCCAATCAAACATAGAAAGAATTGTTAATAACTGGATCTTGAATGTAATTATAAGAATAGGTAAACTAGTTTGGAAACCATTGGGGAAGTTAAGTCCTAACTACATATTTTATAAAACTTAAATCCAATTTCCTAGCATTTATTAATTCTGAATTTAATTTCTTGAATATTGAAAACTAAAAATAAGTAGTAAAAATTCTGCTTTAATTAAATTAAAATATTCTCAAACCAACATTTCACGATCGATCCAACTTTAGTTAAATAGATAAATTAGTGCTTGGTCATCAGTCCTCGTAGGATTGACAACTTATTCTTATCACTTTACTACTTGTATGACCGGTGCACATGTCGAAGTCGCAACAAGTTTTTGGCGCCGTTGCCGGGAACTGATTTAATCAACATTAATTTTATTTATAAAATTATAGATTGGATCATTTTATTTTATTTTATTTTATTGTCATTTATTTTTGCTTTGTTAGTTTAATATTTTTATCGTTATTTATTTTATCTAGTTTTGTTATTTTTATTTTGTTTACTTTAAATTTTAATTTTTAATTTTTTTGTTAGTTAGTGATTTCCATTAGTTGGGTCCATTGAGTCTTAGTTTTCTGGTTTATGCATCTGCGAGGCACTGTTAACCCCAGTGACCTACAGTACAAACTAGAGTTAGGACAATTAGAAAGAACCAAAAGGAAGCGTTTGACCGTGAAGAAGATACAAGACGCATCGAGCTTCAATTCTACTGAAGAATCAGTCATGGCCGAGGATAACCAAAATCCACCAGAAGAACTGATGAACCATTTCCCAAATCCGAATTTCTCGCATCCGACTGCGAGTATTAGAAGGCCTCAAATTCCAGCCTATAATTTCGAAATCAAAGCCTCCTTCCTAAATTTAATCCAAAGTAATCTATTTGAAGGAGACCCGATTGAAGACCCAAACTGCCATATCACTAAATTCTTACAGTTGTGTAATCTCATTAAAGCTAATGGGGTACCGGCTGAAGCAATCTGACTGATGCTTTTTACCTTTTCTTTAAAGGGGAGAGCACTTAATTGGCTGGAATTGCAACATGCTGATAGCATCTCTACGTGGGAAGAATTAGTTGAGAAATTCCAAAAGAAGTTTTTCCCACTCTCTCAATTCTCAGAGTTGAAGGAACAGATTGGCAACTTGAAGCAGCTCGAGGGAGAATCCCTATGTGTGGGATGAGGGAAATTTAAAGAATTAATCAGGAGATGTCCATAGTATATTTTATCGAATGGCGAGAAGGTCTGAATATTTTACAAAGGAGTTACATCAACATATAGAGTACTTCTTCATACTGCAGCTAGAGGTAGTATCGGAGAAATTACTCCACCTAGAGCTGTTGAGTTAATTGAAAAGATGACATCTGAAGATAACGAGGTCACACCAGTTCAACCTAAGCGAGGAATTATGCAGCTAGAAGGATAGGATGCTATGTTGGCCAAGCAGGACAAGATGGATCAAAGGCTAGATTCACTTGTTAAGCTCGTTACACATAATCAAATTTATGCAATTAATGCCTGGTTCCCATGGTATGTGACACTTGTGGCAGACCTTATAGTGCCGATAGTTGTGAGGCTATGGTTACCATAAACCCAGCTCAGGTGAATTCCCTTTGGTACGACCAACGTAGGGAGAACATTTCTTACAACAACACTTATAATCCTGGCTGGAGGAACCATCCTGCACTTTCATATAATCAAGGAGCACTACAGCAAGCTAATCTGGGAATTCAGCCAGTACAACTTACTTCTCAACCTGCCGCGTGGGAACTAACTATAGAGAAATTGGCTCAGACAACAACAACATCTCTCAAAAATCAAGAAGCATCTATTAAGAATCTGGAAATTCACATTGGTCAGCTTGCCAAGCAGATGGCTGAGAGGCCTCAAGGTACCTTTCCCAGTGATACTATCATTAATCCCAAAGAACAATGTAATGCCATCACTACAAGGAGTGGGATAGTAATTCAACCTGTGGAAAAGCCTATAGCTGAACCAAGTAGTGAAAAAGATGCGGATAAGGAAAAGCCTGCTGAATAGAAAATAGATAAACCCATAGAAGAGAATGTAATCATTATTGGTGGATCGTTAAATGATACCCCACGTAAGAAAGTAATAAAGAAACCTTCTTTAGAAGAAAAAATGAAACCGTTGGGGGATAACCCGTACATTAAAGCCCCATATCCTCAAAGACTGACACAATCAGCACAAAAGTAGCAATACTCTGAATTTTTAGAAATGTTTAAAAAGTTGCAAATAAATATTTTGTTCGTTGAAGCCTTAGAAAATATGCCTATTTATGCAAATTTTATGAAAAGCTTGCTTTCAAGGAAACACAAACTCAAAGAAAAAATGGAGACAGTAACTTTGACGGCAGAATGTAGTGCAATTATCTAGATAATTCCTACACCCGAAGCTCAAGGATCCTGGTTGTTTCAGCATAGCTTGCATTATTGGGAATGTTCATATGGGTAGAGCACTTTGTGACCTTGGGGCTAGCATCAATTTGATGCCACTTTCCTTCGCCAAGTCCATAGGAATTACTGAATTAAAGCCTACTGACACGAGCTGTCGAACTCGCACAAATTAAAAATTAATTTTTATTAGGGTTCAGAAAATTTGTAGTAAAGTGGAAACCCTAAGTCGTTTCTCAAGGAAATTGTTTTGGTAAAAATCGCTTATGATGACAGAAAATTAAAAGGGGATTTTGGATTTTGATTGAATAATTAAAAAGGCAGAATATAAATTTGGAATAAAAATTCGTAATTAAAAATTAACCAACCTAAGGTTAGGGTTCCATGGATGTCTTTCCTCGGATAAAAAGATATTAGAATCGTGATTGATCGTCAATCGAATCAGAATCCTTATTTCCAATTGACAACCTTCTCTAAGCGATCGCTTAGCATTTGATCAAATATGGTACTTCTACTCATACAATCGCAGAGTATCAGCTCGTTTGATTTAAGGTCATAGGGTCAATCAATCTAACCATCAAATCTGATGATTAATCCCTTTCCATAATCGCAATCGCGAACCTCAGATTGAATATCCACGATCGCACGATATCAATCTGAGTTGGGAAGGGAAACAAACTGATTTAAAATAAAGCGCAGACCCTCAAGACTAATCCATGGAATCTGTTACCCTTAGGTTGATTAAAAGGTTCTTAGCCTTGCATGGCTAAGGTAAACATGATTAAAATAAAATAAAAGGAAGAAGAAGAAAAAGATGAAGAACGTGAAGAACGCTCCAGAGAAAGTGCTTGGATCCCAAAATACGAAAATTCAGAATGAAACAAATGTTTCCTACTCTGCCGTCATATACCCCTACCCAAAGCGGGTTAGGGTTCAGTTCTGATCGGCCCATCTATCTAAAATGCGAAATAAAATAAATAAAATAAAATAAAATAAAACTTGGCTTTGGGCCACTTATGTAATTGGGTTTTAAATTACAAGTCTAAAACTTCAGCAAAACACGTTCTTCTTGGCGTCAGAAATCGACCAGCTTCTAGTCTGGATTGGGCTTTGAGCTCTTCATAAGAATTGTAGGTCTCTGTGTTATCTAAAAAAACCAACAAAAACAGAGTCAATCCGGCAACTGTGGACCGAGATATGGCCAAAATACAGAAGTAACGTAAAGCTGAAAAATTCTGACGAAAATAAATTAAACCCAATCAAACACTAAAAATGTAAATTAACTCAAAACATCATTATTTTATTCAAATAAATCCTAAAAATACTAATCAAGAGTAACAAATAAGTGTAATAAAATATGAGTTATCACCTACACTACTCTCTTTGCAACTTGCAGATAGATCTCTCAAGAAACCAGAAGGGGTGGTTAAAGATGTACTGGTGAAGGTTAATGATTACATCTTCCCTGCTAACTTTGTGGTATTAGATATGAAAGAAGATTCTGAAGTACCTCTCCTTTTGGGAAGACCTTTCTTAACTATAGCTAGAGTTCTGATTGATGTCGAGCAATGAGAGTTAGTATTTAGGGTGAATGGTGAGCAATTTACTGTCAATGTGTTCGAAGCCATGAAATACCTGGAAGAAAAAGGTGACTGCTTTCAAATCGACGTGATCGATGAAGCTGTAGCAGCGGTTGCAGATGAAGATTAACTCTGCACCTACAATAGAGGAATCATATGCAAGGATTTTGCAATCTTCTAATCATTAATTGAGGCTCTGTTGGAAGAAGTAGTTAAAGCCATTGATGTTGTCTTTGACGATTATGAGTTTGAGTCTTTGGATACTGATCAAGACAACAAATTTGTGCAAAATAAAATAAATGCTACTCAGTCCCCTCAGTTTTCAAAGTTAGAATTAAAAGAAACTCAACCTCCTACAGCTCAACCAGAGAAAATTTTCTTTATTGAGGAAAAGAAGGCTGAAGAGGAAGAAAAGAAAAATCATAAGCCAGATGAGAGCTGCAAGCCGAAGGTGAAGAGGGCAAAACCTAAGAAAAGGGGAAAGCATATCAAGACTAAGTTTAGAGTTCTTGAGGTCAAACCTTATCTCCCATATGCACGAGAGTATTATTACGGCAAAGCACAATTTATGAGAAAAAGGGATGGCATCATCTTTGAACTCTCGCTACAAGCCGCCATGACTAATGAAGGTGTAACGTCATGCTAATGACGTTAAACAAGCGCTTGTTGGGAGGCAACCCAACAAATTTATGTTTTTTATTTTATTTTAGTTTTAACTTTTGATCTCCATGGTGATGTATATTTGATTCTTATGCTACTACTTGTTTTGGGTTCTTTAACCCATTTGGGTTTTTACCCCTTTAAATTATCAATTTGGTATTTGGATCACGGTATTTACCAATGGGTGTCATTTAGTAATGCAAAGGGGACCCAGTGTCACTGAGTGCCGCTACCCTACCCCCGCGTCACTCACATTCTTTTATTTTATTTTTTTCAATTGAGTGACGCCCCCTCCCCTGGGGCACTCACAGGATTGTGCCAAGTGGCACAATCTCGTGAGTCCTGTTATTGACGTTCGCTGTCGAACCCACGCAAATTACCGAGCTTCAAGTTTGTAGTGATAGGGCAACTCAGATCGTCTCCCAAAGAACCTGCTAGAAATCAGAAACGCTCTTGTAAAATAAAATATAAAAAGGGAAGGGGGATTTTGTTGATTTGAAAATTAAATAAAAAGATTTGATTTTGGATTTAAAAATCAGAAATTAAAAAGCAATCAACCTAAGGAACCAAGATGCATTAATTTATTTCGTCATTGGATAAAAAGATATGATTATCAATTTGTGATTAACCCCAATCGAATTAGGAATCCTCAAATTCAATTAGAAACCCTCTCTAGACTATCGCCTAGCGTTTGGTTGAATACAGTTTTTAAACTATGCAAACGTAGTAATTTAATCCTGTTTAACTTATGTTCATTGGGTTGGTTAATCTGACCATTAAATCTAATGATCAATTTTCCCTTATAGAATGCAATCGCATTATTCAGTTTGAATATCTACAATCGCATGATATTCAACCTGAATTGGGAAAAAATGAAATTGATGAAAAATATTAAAACTTATCCTCTGAAATAAATTAACGAACATTTAACCTTAGATTGATTAAAGGTGTTTAGCCTAACATCACAAGGTTAAACATAATTCAAAATTAAATAGCATAAAAGAAGAAGAAGAAGAAAAGAAAAGTGCAGAATTTCGAATAAGAAAACTAAAACAATTGTTCAGCTCAAAATCTGATTGCCGAAGGGTTTCCTAACGTTTCCCTTAAATAACCCACATTCAGAACGGGTTAGGGTTTCACCACTTCGAACCATACATAAAATAAAATCTAAATAAAATAAAGTAAAACATTAAAACATGGCCTTGGGCCCTAAACACATTGGGTCCTAATTTAATTTATATGTCCAAACGTCAAAATAAAATTCTAGCAAAAACACGTCATCTTGGACTCAGGTCTCGACCATCTTATAGTCCGAATTGGGCTTTTGTAGATGAAATAACGATTATATAACTATCTGTTAGCTGCAAAACGCAAAAAGAACGGAGTCAATCGGACATCTGTAGAGTGAGATATGGTCAAAATACAAAAGTATTGTAAATCTGAAAAATTATGACGAAAATCAATTAAACCCAATTAAAATCTAGAATTGTGATTTGACCCAAAAGACCTTTATTTAATTCAAATAAATCATATAAATATCAACCAAGAGTATTAAATAAGTGTAACAAAATATGTGTTATCAAATTCCCCCACACTTATTTTTTTGCACTCCTGGGCAAAAACTAAAATTGAAATCAAAGACTAAGATCAACGAATCCCTTCTAGCAATTATCAAGCATACAGAAAATATACAAAAATCACAAGTCTTCAATAGGTAAATCAATCAGGACAGAAATTCCCTAATCTCAAATCACAACAACTGCTAATTTCAACTGTACATGCCAATTACAGAAAATGGTTCCTCACAGGATGCTCTCAATTCTTTTCTCTCAAGTGTATCAGGTAATCAGTGTATCACTCAAATCTACTCAAGAAAATCATTCTACCATAGGCTTGCTCAAATTCTACTTCTCCACTGCTACTAACATATGCATGCGCAAATCAAGAGGGCTTTATGCAGGGTTGTAATGGGGCTGAGGTGAAGGTATGGATGAAATATGAAAAAGAAGGTAAAACACCCAGAAATCTACTAGAGCAAAAGTTAAAAACTACAATAAGAAAAGAAAACAAAGATAATGAAAAGATAAAAGTAAACACATTTTTTTTTGTTTTTTCTATTTTTTTGTATTTTTTTTTTGTATTTTTTGTCTTTTTCTATATATTTTTTTCTTTTTGCTTTTTCTATTTTTTTTTTAAATACAAAAAACCACATAGCAGAAGGGAATCAAATGGTCACCCCCCCCCCCCCACGCTTAAACTTTTGTCTGTCTCAGGCAAACCCCCACACTTAAACACAACATCACAGTGAAATCAATGCTCAGTAAATCTCCAGGGTGTGGAATTAATTGGTTTTTCACTTAGGTTTGTAGTGTGGCTTAAGAAATAAAGCATATAAAGGCTCAAAGGGGCTCACCAAAGGATAATAATGTAAGGGATGACTATCTGGCTAAAATGGGTAAAGAAAGAAATGAATGCCTCAATCATATTCATGCATATAAGTGAAAAATGCAGTTTCAAAAAGAATCAGAGCAAGTTCTAGAGAACAAAGATCAAAAGCAGAAACACACAAGAAAGAAAGAATGGCCAGAAGATGTATGCCATGTATACAGGCTCAAAACCTCACAAGGGTAAACCAAATCATGCAATCAACAACACAGAATCAATCAACAGGTATTGCAATCCAAGAATCGAGATCAAAGCCTACCAGTCTATGCTATCAAACACTGTGATCCAAGTCTACTCCATATACCACTCAATAATTATCAGAAAGAAAAGGAAAATCTACCTATGAAAATCAAAAACTAAAAGAAAGAAAGAAAAATAAATAAATAAATGCAAATAACAGAAAGAAAAGAAAAATAGGGAAGAAAACACCCTGAACTCCCTAAGGAGAATAAGCAACGTCAAGCAGACTCTCAAACTGTTCTGAGCTCTTGCCGGAACCAGTTCATTTTTCTGATTTGCCACTACAGTCACTCCAGACTTCTTGGGAACCACTTGAACCGGGCTGACCCACCGGCTATCTGAAATAGGATAATGATGTTGGCCTGTAAAAGCTTGGTGACTTCCTTCTTCACCACTTCTAGGATAAGCGGGTTGAGGCGTCTCTGGGGTTGCCTCACTGGTTTAGCATTTTCTTCAAGCAAAATGCGGTGTATGCACATGGAAGGGTTGATTCCCACAATATCTCGAAAAGTCCATCCAATTGACTTTTTATTTTCTTTCAACAATGTCAGAAGCTTTTCCTCTTGCTTAGGTAGAAGGGTCTTGGCCACTATCACAGGTAACTGCTCATTTTCCTCCAGATATGCATACTTCAGATGGTCAAGCAGAGTCTTAAGTTCCAACTTAGGTGGCTGCTCAGTGGATGGGAGAAGTCTAGTGGGTGCAGGTTCTGCAGAAAACACATTAACATCTATGCCTGCAATCAAATTCTCAGAAACAGAATCATCAATAATTTCAACAGGCAACTCAGAATTCAACACCAATGCAGAACCACTATGCAAATCATCATTCAATAAATGATTAAAATCAGAACAACACAAAGCTATCCCAGCACAAGCAGTACAGTTACTACTATCGGTACAACACATGACAGATCAGAATCAAGTAATGATGATAATTCTGGATATTCAGAAGTTAAGTCAGCAAAGATATCATCCACCATTTCATCAATTACATCCATACAGAAAACAGAATGCTCTTCCCTAGGAAATTTCATGGCATCAAAAATATTAAAATTAATCATGCTATCACCAAATTCCATGGAAAGAGTACCAACATGCACATCTATCTTAGTTCTAGCAGTTTTCATGAAAGGTCTACCAAGTATAATTGTAGTACTAGGATTCTCACCCTCCATCCCTAGGATATAGAAATCAGCAGGGAAAATCAGATTGTTCACCCTAACTAATATATCCTCAACTACTCCAGAAGGATGAACACTACTCCTGTTGGCTAACTGAACAACAATACCAGTAGCACGCAAAGAACCAAGACCAAGAGACTTATACACAGATTCAGGCATAACATTAATGGATGCTCCTTAGTCTAACATACAATTATGAAAAACAGAATTTCCAATAATGCAAGGAATAGTAAATGTCCCTGGATCTTGACACTTCTTAGGCATGGGCTGGATGAGTGCTGACACATTCTGGCTGACGCTGACTCGCTCATCTGCTTTTAGCCTCCTCTTGTTGGTGCACAACTCCTTCAAAAACTTGGCATATCTTGGAATTTGCTGAATCGCATCCAAGAGTGGGATGTTTACCTCTACTTTTCTAAAAGTGTCAAGAATCTCTTTATCTTGAGCCTTTGCTGCTTGCTTTTTAGACTGAGTGGCTCTTTGAGGAAAAGGTAACGGGATGTGGACATCAGAAGTATCAGTATTCTGCTTCCTTGAACCAGTGTCACCTCCTTGAGATGACTCAACAGCAGATTGGTTTGGCTCCTCCAGTTGCTTGCCAGACCGCAGAGAGATGGCACTAACATTGTCGGTTCCCTTTGGATTTGGAACTGTCTGTGATGGAAGGGAGCTGCTGGAAGGTTGGGCCTGGTTCATTGATGTTGCCAATTGCCCGATTTGTCTGCAAATTCTGGATTATGGATTCTGTCCTCTGTTGAAACTCCAGATTGTTGGTGGCCATCTGTTTCATCAAGTCCTCCAAAGAAGGACCACAACCGCTGTTTTGTTGCTTCACTGGTGGTTGTTGTTGCAACTGTTGGGGAGCAGGTTGTTGGAAGTTTTGTCTCTGCTGTGGAATGAACTGCTGCTTTTGCTGGTATGGAAAATTTTGTTGACTTTGATATGGAACATTTTGCTGATTCTGGTTCCATCTGAGGTTGGGATGATTCTTCCAGCCAGGATTGTAAGTGTTGGAGAATGGATTATTCTGCTCCTGCTGGAACTGTGGTTTCTCAAGAAAGACTGCAGCTACTGACTGGTCTGCAAGAATGGAGCCCTCGTGTAGAGAAGGGAAAGCATCAGTGGGGTGAAAAGGTTCACTGCATATGCCACATGGATTGCCGAACTGTGGAGCAGAAGTCTGGATTGTCTGGGTAACTGCCAATTGTCTCACCATGGTTTCAAATTCATGAAGTCTATTTTCAATTAGCTGATTGTCAGCACTTGATGCCACTGCTGAAGGCTGGGTCGGAGTTGCTTGCACCTGGTACACAACACTGCCATTAGCTCTCGTTCTAAACTGTTGAGCATTTTCAGCCATGTTTGAGATCAACGCATTAGCTTCATTGGGTGTTTTGTCAACAAGAACTCCTCCACTGGCAGCATCAATTAGGTTCCCATCCAAATGTAGCAATCCCTCATAGAAGTAGAAATCAGCAATTGCTCCGGAATCTGGTGATGTGGACAGTGATGGGACGTAAATTCGTTCCCATCTAAGCCCATTTTGATGGCAAAATACCATACGTTCCCTCATCTGATGAGCAACTTTGGTATGAAAATCACTTGTTTTACACATTTGTGACAAAAACACAGTGGGGAAACGGATGGTAACGTATTCCTTTAAAATATATTAAAAGGGGAACGGACTGAGACACATTTAATGCACCTGCTCCACTCATTTAATGCCTCTGTACACTTTGCAGGTGACGTAAGGTTAAAGTCTTCTAAAAGCAGAGGCGGTGCACCAACTGAGCAACTGGAAACGTGAAGAGAAGATAATCAAGAGTTCTCATTGGCTGAAAAGGAAAGTAAAGCATGGGAAAGACTGCAAACAACAGCTAATCATCACCAAATCCTGTTCCATCCAGCAATTTGCGCAATCTTCACGCTCTGCTGCCACCATCCCGTCCCCTCAGTCAAGCAACTAGCTCCAAAGGATTTACAACATTGCCACTCATCTTCCATCTATAAATAGGACCACCCCCACACAAAAACACCATCGAATCCTGGAGGGTTTGAAGTACGAAAGGAAGAGATCACCTAGTAGTAGTAGTTAGTAACTTAGTTTTATTTTAAGCTGTAACTATATTTAAGTGACAACCCATCTCTGTTCTCTGTATCAACCCTTAAGACTCCTCACGAGCATTAACCCATCTTTCTCCATTTTTTGTTTCTTTTGTAAACTGTCTTTTCAATTGATATAAGTGCTTTTCTCTTCGTTCCATTCGTTATCTCTTAATTGAATCTTGGGTCTATGGAATTTCAGTTGGGAATAATTTTGTTTAAACTATCAGCCATGAGCTGAACTATCTATGGAACAGGTGAACTGTGAAACTCTTAAAGAACTATTTTCAAAACTCTTGACTGAAGCTTTTTGTATTTATTTGGCTAAGTAAGCTATATTCATTGTGTACCAATGGAAATTGGGCACATACTGAGAAAGGAACTTCCATAAGGAAGGGATTTCAGACAGCTTAGCCATTGGGGGAAGGTAGTGTTATGGCAAAAACACTATTGGTCACCTTAGGAATAAAGAGCCAACTCGTCCATTTTAAGGTTCTGTTCTGAGTACTTGTTGGAGTCAAGGGAGCCATAAGAATATGGAAACTTGTAAGCCATCTAGTCCATGAGTTGAGGAATCAGAGTTGGCAGACAAGAAACTGGGACAAAGCCAAAAAGTGCTAAGTCTTGAGCAGAGAAAAAGCCCCTTTAAGAGTGGAGCAGTAAATCATTTCCTTCTGTTAAACTGTTCTAGCCACCACCCTGTTGTCTCTTGATTATAGTTATTTCTGTTTTAGTAGTTTTTACTTTATTTAATCTTGCACTTATAAAACCCCAATGATTATTATCTCACTTTCTTCTAAACAGGAAGGATCACATACATAACGCAGCGAGCAATTATTTGTCACCAGATTGAACCTACTGTTCCTGAGGAACGTTGTCAAGACAGTAGGGAACGTTTGACCAGACAGTTCATTTACTAACTTTTCTTCTCATCTTCATTCTTTATAAAACAGTATAAGACAATAATTAGGACTCTATCCTCGTGGGAACGATAATTTGGGAACTAATACTCCCTTTATTACTTGATGTGTGCACTTGCGCACTTGGGTTGGAACTAAGGGAACGAATCTGTGTTTTGCAAGAACAGAAGAACATCCCCTATCAGAACTTACATTTTTCCACCATAAGCAAACCACCCAACAAGTTTTTGGCGCCGTTGCCGAGGATAGAAACACTAAATCTTGTTCTTATTTACTGTTTTTAGTACATACTCTGTATATCTAACTTTACCTCTTATTTTTTTTTTTACTTGTCACTTAAACTGATGTGCATACATACTCTATGTTTACGTTTTATGAGTGAAGAGTTTGAACTCTGATCACTCCATTAAAGTACCTGAGTTTCTCTTCGACCCTGAACCAGAACGTACACTTCATAGAAGAAGAAGAAGAAACCTCAGGGAAGAAATCCTTGAAAACGTGGCTGATCATAATAATAATGAAGAGGTTCCTCCTGAACAAAACTTCAGAACTTTGGCTGCTCCTTTCAGGAACAGACCAGACAGGAGAGTAATCCTCCCTCCTGTAGCACCAAATTTTGAACTGAAACCTATCATGTTTCACATGATCAGGGAAGCAGGGGTCTTCAATGGACTCCCTGCAGAAGATCCTTACACACACCTCACAACATTCCAAGATATCTGTGATAATTTTAAAGCTGAGGGTGTGACAGCGAAAAGCATGAGAATGAGGTTGTTCCCTCACTCCTTAGGCTTAAAGGCAAAAACATGGATGAAAACTCTCACCCCTGGGTCAATCCACACATGGGAGGAGCTCTCTAACAAGTTCATAGAGAGGTTTCTCCCAATGTCTCGACAAGCTGATGTTAGGGCAGAAATCTCTAACTTTAGAATGTTTTATGGAGAAAATCTCTATGAAGCATGGGAGAGATATAAGGACATCATCAGGAAATGTCCAAACCATGGGGTAGAGAGTTGGGGAGTGTTACAATCTTTCTATAAGGGACTTGACCATACTTCTCAATCTCACTTAGATTTCACTGCAGGAGGATATTTCTTTACAGGAACACTTGAATCCAGGTATGAAATCATAGAAGGAACTGCTGAAAGATGTCTCCAATGGCCAATAGACAGGGTGAGCCCAGTAAGGAAGCCAGGCATGCTAGAACTGGATAAACAAACCACCATGGAAGCCCAGCTGGCATCACTCATGAATGAAGTGAAGAACATGAAAGCTGACCAATCAGCACCAAGGATGGAAGTCTTACAAGGCAGCAGCAGTATCAGCAAGGTAGCAACAGTGGAATGTTTGAACAAAAGAGAAACAACTACGTTCCGTTCCACAGAGAGGACCAACACATCAACACCCTGGAAAATTATGTCAAGGAATATGTCACCAGGCATGATGCAGTGGTCAGGAACATTGAGTCCCATCTGGGATAGATTGCTGCTAATCTCCAAACAAGAACACCAGGATCATTACCAGGGGACACTGAAGTTCCCTCGACCACTTTTAAAGCAACTTGAGAGGTAAGTACCATGTCTAGCTAAAGACATTAAACTAAACGCTAACTGGGAGGCAACCCAGTGGTTACATTTTCTCTCTGACAAAGATCAAAGTTTTGGGGTGGTTACTGTTAACCACATAGCTCCCAAAAAGGAGGGAACGTATGATGTTCCACTCCAGAAAGTCCAAATAAAGTACGTTCCGTTCCAGGAACGTAGTTTTGGGGTGGTCCCTGACCACACAATCCCAAAAAAAAAAAAAATTTATTTTTATTTTTGCAAAGTTAACATTTTAATAAATAATAAGAATATGTGATAGGTTATATTACGTTCCTTTTTCCTTAGTTAGATTAAATCTTCAATTAAACACTTTTGTATGTTTCCTTTTCTTTCCTTTTATTGAGTTAATTATTTATTAGTTAGGAAAAGACAAAGGGAACGTTCCCTGGGTTAGGAGATAAGAGTGACTGGGACACCTGTCCCTGCTGAGTCACTTAAAAAGATACGTAGCCATATCTAAATTGCATTCATTGCAAATCTTGGAAACGTGCTCAGCAAAAGCAACCGTCTCCTCAACCATTAAGACAACTGCACCCTTTTTCTTTTCCCTTTCTCCCACCCCTACCTTTGATGGATCCTTTGATCCTATTGCTGCGGCGCGTTGGCTACAGGCGTTGGACAAGATATTTCGGGTCATGCAGTGCACAAATCCGCAGAAGTTGATGTTCGCTACTTACATGCTGGAGGGCGATGCCCATGAGTGGTGGACAAACCTTTCTCATGTCTACGAGATGCAGGGTCATGTGATGACGTGGCCTTTGTTCGAGGATTTCTTCTTGGGTCAGTACTTTCCATATGACGCTCAGGAGAGGCAGCAGGGAGAGTTTGACAGATTGGTTCAGGGCTCGTTGTATGTGGACGAGTACCTGGCTAAGTTCAACCAGTTGGTGAAGTTTGCACACTTCAGGATGGCGAGGCCTACTCCTACATTTCTGGCTGCTAAGTTCCGCAGGGGACTTAGTGAGGATATTGCTGGTTACCTTGCTAGTTCCGCTTCTAGAGACTTTGGGACACTGGTTCAGCAGTGTCGTGATATTGAGGATTTCTACAGCACGAGTAAAGCCAAGAAGGCCAAGGTTACTGAGGCGACGAAGGTTGTAGCTGGTAGTTCCACTTCTTGGAGAGACAAGAAGTTTGGGAACAAGGGTAAAAGTAAACAGATGGAAGCTCGACAAGCGTCGAATCAGTTCAAGAGAACTTCTACTCAAGGGAGGGCAGCGAGATCTCCTGCTCTCAAGTGTTCGGGATGCGGGAAGACTCATTATGGGTCGTGCTCTACCGGCTAGTTGATTTGCTTTCAGTGTGGCAAGGAGGGCCACTTCTCCAGAGACTGTCCGTCGATGACGGCAAGGGCTACTGCAGTGCAGGCAGTGCCACTTCAGATGGTTCCCCTTCCACCTACTTTGGCACCGGCAGTGCCACCATCTTATGGTAGAGTTTATACTCTAGATCGTCAGCAGTCGGATCGAGCTCCGAACATTGTTAGAGGTACTGTTACCATTGGTGGTTCACCTGTGGATGTCTTGTTTGACTCTGGGGCTACGCATTCTTTTGTTGCAACCCCGATTGCTGTGGGGCTTGAGTTGCCTATTGATGTCCTTTCTCCACCGTTGCGGGTTACCACCGCCACCGGAGAAAAGTGTGATGCGACCACTGTTCATCGCGATGTAGCATTTCAGTGGGATGGTCGTGAGTTCTCGGTAGATCTGATAGGATTGCCGATGGCCAACTTGGAGGTTATTCTGGGCATGGATTGGCTGTCCAGAAATTGTGTGATGATTGATTGTTGTGCCAAGTGTGTGGTGATGTATCCATGTGACTCCACAGCTAGTTCTTCGCTGTACATTTCGTTGCTGCAGGCTAGGAGAGCCTTGAGAGCAGGGGCATATGGTTATGTCATGTTGGGAGGTTTGGTGAGTGGGACACATGAGGATATCACTGGCATTCCTGTGGTGAGGGAATTCCTCGAGGTGTTTCCAGAGGAGATTCCTGAGTTTCCGCCACAGAGGGAGATAGAGTTCTCCATTGATCTGTTGCCTGGTGTGGGGCCTATTTCATTAGCACCATACCGGATGTCGCCACCGGAGTTGGCAGAGCTGAAGAAGCATATTGAGGATCTTTCAGCGAAAGATTTCATTAGATCGAGTGTGTCTCCTTGGGGAGCACTAGTCAATTTTGTGAAGAAGAAGGACGGGACAATGCGATTGTGCACCGACTATAGGCAGCTGAACAAGGTGACAATCAAGAACAAGTATCCCCTTCCTCGGATTGATGATCTGTTGGATCAGCTCAGGGGTGCTTGCGTGTATTCTAAGATTGAGCTCCGGTCCGGATACCATCAGATTCGGGTGAAGCCGGAGGATGTCCCGAAGATCGCATTTCGCTCGAGATACGGTCACTTTGAGTATTTGGTGATTCCATTTGGACTCACCAATACACCTGTTGTGCTCATGGATTACATGAACTGGATTTTTCAGCCGTACCTGGATCAGTTTATGATCGTCTTCATTGACGATATTTTGATTTACTCCAAGACGGAGGAGGAGCATGTGGAGCATTTGAAAACTGTTCTGCAAGTGCTGAAGGAGAAGCTGTATGCGAAGCCTTCAAAGTGTGAGTTTTGGCTCAAGTCTGTAAAGTTTCTTGGGCATGTTATTTCTGCTGAAGGAGTTGTAGTGGATCCGAACAAGATCGAGGCCGTACTGGATTGGGAGAGACCCAAGACAGTTACGGAAGTGAGGAGCTTTCTGGGTTTGGCAGGTTACTATCGGAGGTTCATCAAGGGATTCTCCATAAAACATCCTGAAGTTAGAGAACTCTGCTCTCACATTAGTTTGTCGAGACATAGGGAGAAACATCTCTATGAACTTGTTAGAGAGTTCCTCCCATGTGTGGATTGATCTAGGGGTGAGAGTTTTCATCCATGTTTTTGCTTTCAAGCCCAAGGAGTGAGGGAATAACCTCATTCTCATACTCTCCTCTATCACACCCTCAGCTTTAAAATTATCACAAATATCTTGAAATGTTGTGAGGTGTGTGTAAGGATCTTCTGTAGGGAGTCCATTGAAGACTCCAGCTTCCCTAATCATGTGAAACATGATAGGTTTGAGTTCAAAATTAGGAGCTAGAGAAGGGAGGATTACTCCCCTCTCTAGTCTGTTCCTAAAAGGAGCAGCCAAAGTTCTAAAGTTTTGTTTAGGAGGAATATCTTCATTGTTGTTGTGATCAGCCATATTTTCAAAAATTTCTTCCCTGAGGTTTCTTCTTCTGTGAAAAGTACGTTCTGGCTCAGGATCAACGAAAATGTGTGATAAGGTTCAACAGGTTTTGGTTCGTCGGTGGGTTATCTGAATGGATGGAAAGTGCTGCCACCGACGAGGCTGATTTTTCGCGAGCGGTAGGAGTCTCCTTCCGCTTTCCCTTGGAGCCATTCTGGGACTTGCTTCTGGTATCGACCATGTTTTTAAATTGAGAGAGGAATGAGTTCTAGATGATAGATTCCCACAGACGATGCCAATGATCAGACCAAATACAATATGGGATGGCCAATATGTATCAGGCCTAATCACACACAGTTGAGAAGTGGATAGTGTTCTTGGTCTAGGGTCTGGAGTTGTTGTTGGAGATCACTATGTCACTGTCCTTTGCTAGCGCGATGAATCCGAATGGGAGGGTACCTGCGAAGACACTCCGATGCTTAAGTCAGTATCAGAGGCAAGTGTTTGTATGTTCTTAATGTAAAGGATGAATGTACCTGGGTGTTGTACCCTCTGCTTATATAACGGTTATGATGCCGCCTTAGTAAGGCAGTATGGCATCTGATTGGCCAGGTTTGGGCTGCAGGTCAGGCTAGAATCTGAGTAGCCTTATCTTCTTGATGTCAAGCTATAGAGTCACGGCAAGCCGGTGTTGTCCTCTGTCTATTAGTTCAAAGGCGCGGTGGGCTTGCCTTGGTTATTAAGTTAGCTTCCTTTTTCCTGGAGTTTATGCCAAAGGGCGGTTCTATGCGCGATGGGGGCATCGCGTCTTGCTACGTGCGCGATGATGACCATCGCGCTTAGTTCAGGACCCTTCATGAGATTGAGCTTCTTTGTATGCTATGGGGCCTCCAATGGGCCTTCTGTATTTTGTCCAGATCACTAAGTAATCAAAATTTATACGAAACAAAACAACAAGGTTCAAAGGATTTAATATTTTTCTTTGAAAAAAAAATATTAAGATTTTATCAGAGCTCACATTTATCTTGTGAAAGTCCACTTATTATTTAAAAGGAATTGTGATATACCTTCAAAATGTTTTGAATGCAAAATGTCTTAAAACTCCTAAATTAAGGACTAAAATATGGATTTAAGGTTTATAATTTGTTAATATTAAAATAATGAGATGAATTATTATTAAGTTGTTTTTTCCAAAAAGAAGAAGAAGTTAATTTCTATTTTTTTTGGTGTTTTAGATATTTGGGAAGATATTGAGGCATAAATATCGTGATTGCACGAAAAATTAGATAAAATCTCATTTAGGAGATTTGGCACCTGATTACCTAAAAAAATAAAGAAAAGACCAATCATAATTCCTAGGTGATGGTGACTTTATAAATATTACCTTCACGACTTTCTAAAGGGTCTTTTTGGACCAAACATAGGGAGATGGACTTTTATAGTTTTCTTTCATCTTTTGTTTTTCTTTCCTTTGCCATGTTTGGCTAGTTTTTTTATAGTTAGGTTAAATGGAACGCTTTTGGATTTTGAATTAATTAATTTTTTCCTCTCAATTAATGTTCATGTTTTCATGTTATGCAACTGTTTTGCTTCTCACTCTTAATTCTTTCGTGAATTGGCCAATTATAGAAAAATACTTGAGTTATGCAAAACATTAGGGATGTTGGTGTATGATTCTGATATGACTAAACTGTCATATTTTGTTTGATCTAAGGATAAACTAAAAGCTCTTAATGCTTGATCTAAGGGAGATTGCCTAGGAATTAGGATTCTTAATAGGTCAATGAATTGAAATACCAAGGACTTGAGTTTTAATTAATTTAGGGATGAGATTTTCGGCAAAATAAGTTTAAGGGCTTTATTACTATCCTTTCATAGGAGATAACTTCTTTCACTTCTATTTTCGCACCCTCCTTTTTTTTTTCTTGTAATGGTGAGACCCGTCTATCTTCTCTCTACAATATAAGATAATTATCTTCTATGAAAGGAGAGTAGTATTTCCTTAAGTTTAAGGGCTCGTTTGGTGGACATGATAGGATAAGGGTAGGATATGATATGGGGCTGATAAGGGTAGGATATGATATGAGGTTGATAAGCCTATTTCATGTCCTGTGTTTGATGAGCACTTGATTAGCAATCTGATAAGATTATATAGAAGGAGAAAGGAGAAAGAAAAAACAAAATATAATGCAATAAATACAAATATATTGGGTAGCGTGGGGATATATTGGGTATCCAATATTGATATCTTATCCTATTGAATCATAACACAGCTCCTCCCATAGGATAAGAAATCATGTATTTGATAGGATAAAATGAGACAATAGGATAAGCTAATCATATCCTATTGACCCACCAAACAAGAGATAAAAGTAAAATATGATAAATTATCCTATCCTATCTTCTTTATCAGGTGCTCCAAACAGACCCTAAATGTTATGTGAGAAGGGAAATAGATTAGTTAGGAGGAAATTGGGGAAAATTAAAACTCTAATTGCGTGTTCCATTCTTAATTTTCAAACCAATTTTTAATTTGAATTAATTGTTGTTTGGGAATTGGTCCTTTATAACTAATATTCAAATCAATATCATAAAACTCTTTCCAATTAATCCAACTTTAATAAATTGATAAACATAGTGCTAGATAGTTGAATTCTCGTGAAAATGATACTTTTTGTCATCACTTGACTTTGCCATTAATACACTTGCCGTGCTAAGCAACAAATTGCTGCATGCAGCACGAACGGCAAAGCATTCAAGCTGCTTGCCTTCTTCTGCCATTCGCTCGCTTCGATCATAATGACTAATATTGAAGCACGGGTAACAACAACCAGTAGAATTTAAATTAAACATATTTTGGAATCTACAAGATTTGCTACACACGGATACAACCTTATCGTCGTGCAGAATGACGTGTTCACTTTAGAATAAACATTACTACCACAACTTTCGAACAATCTTGGAAAAGAGCATCTCCAGAAATCTAGTTTATGAGAACATCGATCATCCCCAAATATTTCAGCCATTATCTTTGCAGTTAACATGTTGCAGTCGTTTTCGCCGTGGGATTATTTTCTGCCTCCGTATTGATTGAAACATGCCAATCTATTTCAACTGGCAGAACATGGTTTGCTGTGTGACTTCATTTTTGTATTATGTATTTTTTTTATTATTTAAAAAATTGTATATCGTTCTCCAAGAGAAAGTGCGTATACTATTGGAGTTAGTTTCAGGAGGAAAGAGTTTAGGAATTTTCACAAAACCCTCCCAAACTTTTTTTATTCTTAAAATCAAAGTTCTCTCAATTTGGGATTCCTTCCATTCCTTCTTCTACCTCTCTCTCTTGAATCCCTTCTCCTCCAAACTCTTAAAGGAAGCCTAGGATTTGGGTGTGTATGGAGGGGAAGGAAAGATATCCAAGGAAAAGAGAGGGGAAGAGAAAACAAAGCCTATTCCCTTCCTTTTGTTTGGGAGTTAAAAAAATAGTAAGGAATAAGGGTGTTAACGGATCGAGTCGAGCGGAGCTTTGGTCTTAAAAGGCTAAGCCTGTTTAAATGTGTTACCTGTTATGAATGAATATAATTATCGGCATGTGGTCTGACTTATTTACAAAAAATGAAAGTCTGATTTAGCCTATTTAAAAAAAAAATAAGACAACAAAAATTTATCCAAACAGAATGTACAATCAATAGCACTAGTAATTCCATAAACATTCATAAATTCAATGTATATCCAACAACATAATATAAAACAAAATCATTCACAAAGTCTGTTTAACCAAAAAAATGGGGTGAATGGATTGAGGAGAGAGAGTTGCCTATTACAAGTAGTATAAAAAATATATAATTAAAATTAAAATTAATATACTAAGTCGGCCTAAGAGGCTCTAAGGTCGAGTTTTTGAATCGAAGCCTGAGGCCTTTTTATTAAACGAGCTTTTATACAAGTCCAAGTCTGATTCCAACAACCAATTTTAGGCATGTAAGCTCAGATCTTCACGAGCCGAGCCAAAGGCTCATAGTTCGTTTATCACTCCTAGTATTTATCCTTTCTTTAAAATTATTATACTTTACAAATAAAATTAAGAGTAAATATCATTTTCGATCCTCAGCAAATTTTACGATGCCCGCTTTAGTCCCTAACAAATAAAAAGGCTATTCGTGGTCCCTACAAAATTCAAAATGGACCTATTTTAGTCCTTTCGAGGGACTACTATGGGTCTTTTTTGAATTTGTGAAGGACCACGATTTCAACTAAATGGATCCATTTTAAATTTCTTAGGAACCACGAATAGCCTTTTATTTGTTAGGGACTAAAAAGAGTATTTACTCTAAAATAAAATTTAAAATTTCTTTTATTTTTTATTTTATTTTTTCAAAAAAATAACAATAACAATAATGAAGATCCTGCTAGAGGTGTTAACTAATCAATCAATAATATCAGGGAAGTTTCATCGTAACCAAATCCACCAAATTTAAAAGAAAAATAGTTTCCATAAAAATAAAAGCAATTATAAAATAAACTAAAATAAATTAAAAAACCCAAATATTAAGGAGGAAAAAGTGAAACACACCAAACGGGAGGGGATATTGACCGTACTGCCCTTTTTTCAAAATAATATACCTGAATGTTACGGAGTGCAATTTTTTTTTTAAATTGCCGCCACAGCACTATAGTCGCTGAGGTTCTTAGCTACTATGGATGAGACACGTGTCACGCCTGTTGCACCAAAGTAGCTACCTTTAGGGGTGTTAACGGGTCGAGCCGAGCCGATCTTTGGTCTTAAAAGGCTAAGCATGTATTTAAATGTGTCAGCGTGACCAAGCATATTACATGTTAAGAATATTATTATCGATCCGTGTCTTGACTTATTTATAAAAAATAAAAGTCTGATTTCGCCTGTTAGCATGTTCAAAAAAAATAAGACAACAAATTTTTTCCAAATATAATATACAATCAACAACACTAATAATTCCATAAATATTCATAAATTCAATGTATATCCAAACAACATAATACAGAACAAAATCATTCAAAAAGTTTGTTTAACTAATAAAATGAGGTGAAAATGATTGAGGTGAGAGAGAGAGTTATTACAAGTAGTATAAAAAATAAAGATAAAGATAAAAGTTAATATACTAGGCCAGCCTGAGAGGCTCTTTCAAGTCCCCAAAAATAATTTTAATTAAATTAAATATATACAACACAAATTTTTAAATGCAATATAAAATTCATTTATATATATAATTTGAAATTAAAAATATAATATTAAGTATCCTATAGTTTACCTAAACTAATTCATTTATGAAAAATAATTCATATCAATTAACCTATTGTTTAATCCTATATACTAAGAGAAAAAAAATAAAAAAATAATAAAAAATTTAAATATCATTTATCTTAATATTTCAAGTCCCCAAAAATAATAATTATTAAGTTAAATATATGCAACACAAATTTTTAAATGCAATATAAAATTCATTTATATGTATAATTTGAAATTAAAAATATAATATTAAGTATCCTATATTTTACTTAAACTAATTCATTTATGAAAAATAATTCATATCAATTAACCTATTGTTTAATCCTATACTAAGAGAAAAAATAAAAAATAAAAAAATTTAAATATCCTTTATCCTAATATTTTAATTCCCCAAAAATAATTATAATTAAATTAAATATATACAACACAATTTTTAAATGCAATATAAAATTCATTTACATTTATAATTATAAATTAAAAAAATAATATTAAGTATCCTATAGTTTACATAAACTAATTTATTTATGAAAAATTTAAATATTTTATTCTAATATTCAAGACCCCAAATAAATTATAATTAAATTAAATATATACAACTTTAATATTTTCTATTGTAGATTTTCTCAAGCATAACTCATGTCTAACTTTATCAATAAACTCAAACGGCATGATGCGTATACACAACAACAACAACAATTCACTTTGAAGAAAATATACAATATAAATATTAGTGTAGCACTGAACAATTTTGTTATGTTATTAAGCCGCTTTATAATATCATTAGTGGGCCAAAGTCGCTATCTATGTTAGCTACTTTGGTCCTGCAAAATTTCTGCAACACTTACAATTAGGATTGGCACACTAGGCCAAATTTGCTGGTTTTCCCTCCGACTTTAATCCTATAGGCCTGCGAATTCAGAAAATATACGTCGTAGTCGTTACACAACATGACTACTTTGAGAAAATGAGTGACGCGTGACTAGTTCAACCCAAAGTAGCTACTTTGGTGCATTTCCAGCCACGAGGGGAGTGAGATATGTCCCATCCATAGTAGCTAAGAACCTCAGCGACCATGGTGCCGTGGCAATTTGGTAAAAAATCTGTACTCCGTGACATTCAAGTATATTATTCTGAAAAAAGGGGAGTACAGTCAAAGTCCCATGAGAGGGACCTCGTTCATGTTAAGGAACATAGCAATATGGCAAATGGAAATGAAAGAGAGAGAAAAGAAAGAGCAGTGTTACGTTAAGGAAACAAAGCCTAGAGAGAGAAGAGAGAGAGAGAGTCGTACATAAATTCAAAAGAAGAAGAAAATAGAGAGAGAAAACAGAGTTTAAGGAGAAAGAGAAAGAGAGATTTTTGATTTTAACGAGGGTAAATAAGTAATTAAAATATTTTATCTCTTAAAACTCTTAAAATTAGGGAACTTTATTTTTAAGAATAAGGAGAATTTTAGAGGATTTTGTGAAAATCCCTCCTTTCCATCTCTCCACTTTTTTAAACTCACAAATAAGAAAATGTATCATTAAAACATTCCTTTCTCTTTACTTTTCCTCCCGACAACAACTCCTAAACAAAGTGTAAGACATTCAATCACTTTGAAATTTTTTACTCTAATTCAATACATAAAATTGTATGTTTGTAACATTGGAAAAATCATAAGGACTCTTGTTCATATTTAAGGTTTAAACAAAACTCAATTGAGAATTATTTTAATCTCAGAATCTTTCAGAATATTCAGCTTTAGAGAAGAACTTTGAAAGAAAGTAGTTGAATAATTTTAAATTATATTTTTGGGGATATATCTCCCCGCACGCCCGGAACAGGGATATTAACTTCCAAATTTAAATATTTAATTAATACTAATTTATTCAATAGAAATTTGCTACCACACAAGAGCGAGCAACTCCATCATAAACCCTAAACCTAACCGATCTATTATTGAATATTATTGTTGTCTAATCATATTCAGTCACTATCCCCTCTCTTGATTTTTCACACAACTCACTATCTCTAACATGTTACATTAATTTGATCAAACGTATATAAATATGGGGGCAACAAAGATTGGTTTCCTCACAGCAAAGGATATGGAGAGCAAAAGTCAACTACAAGTTTCAAATTCAGGTCAACAGAGTGGAGGATCCACCTTTTTAGAAACTTGTTTCAATGGACTCAACTCCTTATTAGGTCCCCCTCTCTCTCTCTCTCTCTCAAAATGTATCTGACCAGTTATTAGTCATATATACAAAAAGCAAATATCACACATGTCACCCACTTTACCAGGCTTAGCAAGATGGATAAAAGGAAATATATTTGCATGACTTGTTAGCTGTACATGCTAATTAGTAAATATTCTTTGCATAATTATATTGTTAGGTAAAAATTTTGCATGCTTTTTGACAGTTTTGATAAAAATTCAAACACTTTTTGGCATCACGTGCCAAAAAGCTGAAAGAAAGTTCATTTAGCTATAACATAACTGATAGGGTATGCTTAATTAAACTGTGCGCTTATAATGTTCTAATTAACTTGGATAATATGGTTTTTCAGGTGTTGGGATACTCTCAATTTCGTATGCAGTTTCTCAAGGAGGGTGGTTGAGTTTTATACTGCTATTTATTTTTGCTATGATGTGCTGGTACACAGCGTTACTTCTGCAAAGGTGTATGGATGGAAATCCACAAATAAAATCCTACCCTGATATAGGTCAGGTAGCATTTGGGTACAAAGGAAGAGCTGTGGTAGCCAGTATAATATATATGGAGCTGTTTTTAATTGCCGTGGAGCTTCTGATATTAGAAGGTGACAATTTGGAGAAGTTGTTTCCAAGCGTGAACTTCACAATTGCAGGCCTTAGAATTGGAGGTAAAAGAGGTTTTATCATGCTTTCTGCTTTGGTAATATTACCAACAACTTGGTTGAGAAGCTTGGGAGTTTTGGCCTACATTTCTGTTGGTGGGGTACTGGCTTCTATTATTTTACTTGGTTGTGTTGTGTGGGTGGGTGAAGTTGATAGTGTGGGGTTTCATGAAAGAGGACACTTTGTAAATTGGGGTGGAATGCCTACTGCTTTGAGCATTTTTTCGTTCTGCTTTTGTGTGCATGCAGTACTTCCCACACTAATCAATTCTATGAAAGATAGAAGTCAGTCTTTCAAGGTAAGTTGTTGTTATAATTGCAATCTAATTCAGGAAAATATTTCTTATATTTTACTGTTCAATTCATGTATAGGAATATTGGCTTGGAAAATGACTAATACTCTTCAAATCCAAGCAGTAATTAATAGAATTGGCACTCATATTGTTTCCCAAATGCAGGTTATGCTGGTTTGCTTTGTGGCAGGCACCATAGTCTATGGATCCATCGCTATTGTAGGCTACATGATGTTCGGAGAATGTTTGATGTCTCAAATAACGTTAAATCTACCGACAGGAAAAAAAAGTACAAAAATAGCAATTTATACTGCAATAATCTATCCTTTGACTAGGTATGCTGTTATAATCACCCCAATAGCCAATGCTATTGAGGGCAAATCGCTTCTCTGCAAGAGCAGGCCTATTGCCATCCTCATTAGAACCATCATCGTGGTCAGCACTGTGCTTATGGCGTTATTCATTCCCTTTTTTGGTTACATTATGGCGCTTATTGGTGCATTCTTGGATGTGGCAATCTCATTGTTGTTCCCATGCCTCTGCTACCTAAAGATAAACAAAGATGCTCGGCGATTTGGGTTTGAGCTGATCGTTATCGTAGGAATTCTGCTAATAGGATCATTCATTGGGATACTGGGTACCTACATCTCTCTGAGGCAGATAGTAAATCAGTTCAAGCTTTAATGAAGTTGTGTGCTTAAGGCTTCTAAAAACCTATTTCAGCAATTCTACTAATAATGTAATGTACCAAATAATTAATGATATATATCTAGTTTCCCATGGTCGAATTTGTTAGGTTTGGTTCAGTTCAATCTTTTTTGCCCAACTGAACTGTACAAAATAATTCAGTTTTTTGAACTAATTATTGATTTATTTTTTCGAAACATGCTTCAGTTTAAGATTCATTATTATGAATTTATAACCAATTCACTTCAGTATCCATTCCAATTACTGGTTTTGAGTTAGTTCAGAATTGGTTTTTAAAATTAGTTTTGAATCAAAATAAAAAGATTGAGGAAAAAAAATTAAAAATTAAAAATTAAAAAATTATAAATGATACTACAAGTAAAAATAAAAATAAAGATAAATAAGAAAGAAAATTTCATAAGAGAAAAAATAAAGAAAAATAAAGAAATAATTAAATATTAAGAAAAAAGAAGATACTAAATAAATAAACAAGAGAACGGAGATAGCGGGAAAAAGAAAAATAAATGAAAATAAGAGAAGAAAAAAAAACACCAATTTAATTCATGAACTGGTTTAAAAATTAGTTTAGTTCGTGAAATTGGTTAAAGAGAGAGAAGACTATTATGAGTAATATAAAAGTATAAAATAAAAATAAAAGTTAGTATTCTAGGCGAGCCTGAGAGACTTTAAGGCCGGACTTTTGAATTGGAGTCTGAAGCCTTTTTATTAAATAAGCTTTTATATAAGTCCAAGCCTGATTCTAACGACCAATTTTATCATGTAAGCTCAGGCATTCACGAGTCGGGCCAAAGATCCCTGATTCGTTTACCACCCCTACCTAACATATCTTAATAGGATGGTTATGGTACTTTAGAATCAGTTCCTGCACTAGAACACCAATTGGTAGTAGGGTGTAAATGGGTTAGACTTTGGCTTAAATAGCCCAGACCAGTGTAAAATACTTTTTGCCTGATATGTTAGTCTGTGTAGGCCTGAATTATAAATCTGACTTAACTTATATTTAAAATACAAAACTCTTTGCCTAGGTCTGTTGTAAACATCCAATTTTGTCCCAAATATTTCAAAATGACAAAAAAATTCAAAATAAAAAGAAAAGAAAAATGTAAGTTATGAACACATATTTTTGTCCTTCAATAAAAAAAAGGGAAAACTTCAAAAAACCCCTATAACTTTCCTCATAATCATTTACCCCCTTCACAAAATTTGAATCATTTACCCCCCCGACTTAAAGTTTTTTTTATCATTTCCCCCTTAAGTGAGGGGGTAAATGATAAAAAAACTTTAAATCGGGGGGGTAAGTGATAAAAAAAATTTAAATAGGAGTGTAAATGATTCAAAAAATTTGTGAGGGGACTAAGTGATAATTGAGAAAATTCACAAGGGTTTTTTTTGAAGTTTTCCCTAAAAAAGATGAAGAGAGTAATCAAAAAGATGGAAAAGGGAAGGAAGACCATTTCAAAAAAAACTTAACAGCTTTGAGTAGAACCTCTTCCAGCCGCGATATCTCTTTCATCCACAATTCAATCAAGCTGAAATTTTTTTAGGGAGATTTTGACTCATTGTCCTTCATAGATGTCTATATCATTCTCAAAAAATTTAATGTCTATATCATTCGATGTTTATATTATTCCCAGAAAATTCAAAGTATATATCATTCGATGTCTATATCATTTCCAGAAAAAATAACAGTTTTGAGTACGATTTCTTGATTCGATGTCTATATCATTCCCAGAAAATTCAAAATCGGAACAATTCTCATGTACGTTTCTGCAGCGATCAGCGATTTTATGAGGGTTTCTCCCAAATGAACCATTGGATTGTCCTCAAATTTTGTCAGTGTGTTCCTCTCATGTAATACTACAATATGACCGAACGGATTTATGAACTGAATTCTCTGGTGTGAGATATAAATATCGAAAGAGAGCTGTTCATTTTTTAGACCACCACATTGTTTCAGGTAGCTATTTTTCGAGAGTTATTTCTCTCAATTCAACCATTGGATTATCTTGAAATTTGGTAAGCATATTCCTCTCATATGATACTTCAATCTGACCGAACCGATTTTCAAGCAAAGTCCTCTAGTGTGAGATATGGTTGTCCTCTAGTGTGAGATATGGTTGTCGAAGAATGGTCAACCACATTGAAAAAAATAGCTTTCTTAAGAAGTCCACATTGCCCACTTCTCATTCCTTCCTCCTCCCTTCCCTTTATATAAAGAGCTCATTCTCTTTCCTCCCAACACACACACTTGGAGATAACCAAACAAAAAAAATACAAAAAAGACTATTCCAAGAGTTAAAAAAAAGACACTTGGGCTTTATATTAAAGTTTGTCTCATAGTAATATTTTTTAAAGATACTTGGGCTTGTGATTAAAACCAAGATAGTGTTATAGTAAAAATTTTATTTTTGAGTAGAATTAGGGGGTTTGTTAATTTAGTTGTGATGGCTTGTTAACTTAGTTATCTGTGAGGATTAATTTAGTCGTGACGGCTTATTAACCTCATAGAACATTTTTGAGGCATCAAGCTTGTTGAGTTAAGGTTGTTCTCCATAAGTCTGCTTACCTTCTCCTTTTGTTAATAATTGTTTATTTTTATATGCTTTTTCATGCTCATAATTTGCTTTATTAGTTTATAACTATCTATTTTTTATGCTCTTTATTTGTTTAATTTATAATTGTCTATTTTTTTTGCATGCTTTTTGTATTCTCTTTATCTATTTTATTAGAAATTTTCTAATAATTTTTTTGTATGTTTTTGCGCTCTTTATTTGTTTTATTAGAATTTTTCTTATGTAATTTAGAAACTTAATTAGGGAGTAATTTTGTCGTGACAACTTGTTAATCTCATAATTTTTTGGGTCATTTTGGCTGTGACAGCTTGATGTCCCAAGCTAGTTTTAAATTATTATTTTGTATTTATTTATTTATTTTTCCTAATTAAGGATTAATTTAGCTGTGACAGCTTGTTAATCTCGTAGTATTTTTCGGGTTATTTAGTTGTGACAACTTGATAATCCGAAGTCTTTAAAATGAATTTCTTTAAAATTATTTTCAAAAATTAAAACCAACTTGAACACAAATATTTTTTAAGAACGACGTAGTTTTGAATTCCTCACTGCACTGGAGGATACGTCAGAGCAGAACTCTTTATGTCAAGCTAAAATAAAATTTTAATAGTTTAATTTTCTCACTTCCTAAATAATTATATTTATTTTTTAAAGGGATCAAGCAAATATTTTTAAAAGCTATTAATAGTTCACATAATTAATTTAAGGTAACCGTTTTTAAACAAATGTGTCAATGGTGCAGTAGGATTAAGTTTTCACTCTTCCCTTCACATAATTAGACTCCCGAAACTTTGATCTATAATTTTAAAAACCAGTTTGCAATAAAAGGTTTTCCAATTTTTCCAAAGTAAATAAAATTGGTGGCGACTCCAATGTTTTCTTTTTATTTGAAATAATTTCGGGTTGTTACACCTGTTAACCTATTTAAACCTATTAAGCATTTAATAATTAAAATAATATTAATTTATTATTCAAAATCACTAAATAATAATTTTATTTATTTTATTTAAAATAAATAATATGATATAGGTAGACTTGTAGGCTTGTATGCCCAGTATGTAAAAAAAAATTACATATGGCCTGGGCCTGTTTTATTCCACCAATTCCGCAAACCCTCTTGGTGAACTCCTCGTTGTTCTTTTCTTTCTTTTTTTTCCCTGACAAACCAATATCACGAAAATCACCCCACATAACTGATTTAAAATTTAAATATTTCTCGCTACGAGTTCCGTGGACCCCTTTGAGAAACTCTTAATATATTTTTTTTAAACCAGTTCCGCAAACCCTCTTGATGAACTCCTCGTTGTTCTTTTCTTTTCTTTTTTCCCTGAAAAACCAATATCGTGAAATTCACCCCACATAACTGATTTAAAATTTAAATATTTCCCGCTATGAGTTCCATGGACCCCTTTGAGAAACTCTTAATATTTTTTCTTAAACTAGTTCAATGGAACTAATTTGAATTTATATATATATTTATTTCCTGGTACTAGTTCCACAACCCCCCTGGGGCACTCATTTCAGTCACTGACAAATCAACTCCCCCTCCTATACATACCCTACACCCTTATCATTCTCTTATATCTTTATCTCAAATATTCTTATACGCGGCCCTATTATCTTTTATATAATGAGTTCAGTTTATGCAATCAAACATTATAATGGTAGAATATATGAAGACGATGTAGGATAGACATTTGAGGGTCAACCCAAAGTGGCAAAGATACGATGTTGGACCACTTTGCACAGTCTAAAGTCAAAGATTGTTGAGAAATTGAAGTTCAGAGGCAATTAGTCTATGTCTCGGCTAATTTGTCGGTATCGTACTATGAAAAAATTTGATGTGTTGAAAATTACTGATGATGATGATGTTGAAATGATATTTAATATGTTTCGACGGTAGTCTGTATGGACGGTGCTTGAGTTGTATATTGACATTGCCTTTGCAAGCAGTTCTTCATTGTCAATTGAGTTGTTAGATCTTAATTTGCCACATTATGGTCCTCCATCAAATCACTGACTAAATACATTTATTTAAGATGAAGACGATGCAGTACACATGAATGTTGATTTGGGAGTCTCAGATGAAGAGGAATACAAAGAAGTTCACCCTAAAGGTAGTGAATCTAATTCCGACGAGGACGTCAATAATGGTCAAAATGTCGTCCCGACTGGTTATGTAATTAAATCAATTGTTTATTACTAGTTATATTCATGTATTATTTGCATGTTATAAAGTGTACGTATGTGTAGGTCAATCTTGTACTCCATAATGAAATGCTAGTTTTGCACTATACTTATATTAATTAGGATCGCCCCAATCAAGAAGGAAATGTTTTTGGTGGGAGCGTTAATGGTTCTTGGCAATTGGGAGATGTATTATAGGTTACTCAAGAATTCAAAAGTAAGGAAGTGGTGTAGACGAGAATCAAATGTTATTACATGAAAGTATATCTTATTGCTTTTTTAGAGGAAAATAAGAAACAAAAAAGTTTCAAATGAAATGTGTTAATCATGTTGATAGTTGTCCATGGAGGGTGAGAGCTTGTTAAGGTGGCGAGATAGATAGATTGTTACTAGATGGGGAGGCAAACATGCTTGTGTGAACATGTATCTTTCACAGGATCAGAAACAATTCGATTCTAACTTCATTTGTTCATGCATTTTAGGTGTCTCTATATAAAATATTTGAGTCTGTTTAACAAAGTGGTTTGTTAGGTATGGTTCAGGTGGATCCATCAGTTATCATCGCGCTTAGTCAAGAGAGAATTTACGAATTACATGGGTTTAAAGTGTTTGATCAATAAGCTTCGAAGACCACACAAAAAGTCATAATAAAGTTTTTAATGATTGGGATGAGTCATATGCATATTCGGATGGTTAAAGTACATGATACTATTTGCCTGAGATTCTTATTACAAGATTGATCGAATTCCCTATATTTTGGACTATGAGTTTGACGAATCTCATAAGATGTTTCGACGGGTTTTTTGGTCATTCAAACAGGGATGTGATACCATCAAATATTGCAAAGTTGTGGTCTAAACTGATGACACCCATTTTATAAAAAAAATATAAGGGGGACAATGTTGATTGCTACCACACAAGTTGGGAATAACCATGTGCTTCCACTTGCTTTTGCTATTGCAGAATATGAGTCATTTAATGATTGGTCATGGTTTTTGCATAAGCTACGGTGACTTGTGACCAATATGCAAACAATATGTCTTATAGCATACCATCATATAAGCATAAAACATGTATTAGCAAACAATCCTGATATTTAGGGGCCTATTCATGCTTACTATGTGTACTACATCAGAAACATTGCCACAAATTCCACAATGTATAGTCGAAGAAGTACTTATTGAATTTAGGCATGAACACCATTTATTCCACTAGTTTAATGCTAGTTGTTTACTTAATGAACAATGTCATGGTAGAAATTAACTTTATTTGTATGTATATGTAGGTTGCATGACTTTAAGGAAATATTTTGACATACTACTGATAAAATTTAGGGACTGGAAACCAGAGATTGTTGCTTGTATTGATGGTATCTCTAAGGGGGAATGGGATATTGCATATGACGAAAAAGGTAGATGAAATGTGTAAGAACCCGCACCGTTAATTAAGGAAATTAATTAATTAATTGTGTGAAATTAGGAAATAATTCCATAATTGACCCTACTAATTATGATATGGCTTAAATAAATAGGGTGAGTGAATAATAATGCTGAAAGTCGCTTTTCTATCGAAAAGTGCAGATACCGGTTCTGCTACTCGGTATAAATGCGTACCGATGAAGTATCCCAGAAAATTATGAAAAGTGTGTATATGTCACTAGAATAATATATAGGATTTGTAAAACAAGTTTCAAGTTAAAATAATGAGAACTGGTGCGGATTTGTAAAACAAGTTTCAAGTTAATATAATGAGAACTGGTGCCAGAACTGATACTGGCTATGGAAAAGCGCGTACCAGAAAGGTGCTGCGAAAAATAAAATAAAAATATGATAAATCCTGGAAAAATGAGTAGGTTCATAACACTAAGTTTTGGATTAAAATGCTAAGTGTAGCTATTAGTGTTAATATTGTGTGATTAAGTTTAAACCGGCTATAAATATTAAGAGGCACATGATCCTAGGTCTGGAATCACAACCCTACGTGCCTCGATTTTTCTGAAACATCTCCAGCCACCTTGCCACCCCTTCTTCTCCACTTGGTGAGTCAAAGTGAGCACCTTTGCTTATAGTTTCTTCACAAAAATACATTGGCCTTGTGTGAGCTTGCATTGTGTGTGGAAAAGAACCACCATTTCTGAGTTCTAGCTACTGTTTTGGTGGAGTCTAGGTGCTGACTTTGTAGTTGTGTTGTGAGAGCCTTGGGTGATGACTCTTTGAGCTTCAAAGAGCCATCTTTGGGTGCAAAAGACCAACCTTTGGGGTGTCATTTTCGTTTGCCTTGTGAAGTCAGACTTGAGGAGCTGTTGTGAGAGCTTCAAGAGCCATTGTTACTCTATTTTTAGCTTGGGTAAGTTTCACCATCACTTTGATCATGAGTTTAATGGGTAAAAGTGGAGTCTTGACATGTTTAATGAGATAAACAAGTAACCAACGTGATAACTGACCTAGAGGGATTTAAAGTGCATGCTTTAACGTTTAGAAGTGTTAAAAATGGAACCTTGGAAGTGATATCTCGCGAAATGCAGAAACTACATTATGTCGCGAAATATCCGGATATGATATCCGAATATTGATATCCGGATATTGGTATCCGGATATGCGGTCTTGTGATATCCGAATATGGATATCCGGATATGATATTCGGATATGTCCCCGACATAAATTCGAATATTATGGGTTTGCGTGAACAGTAACGGTATTGTTCATACAGAACTGAGTTAGGGGTTTGTGAACCCTAGATTGACGAAGTTGGACTTCTGTAATGACTTGTTAAGTCAGAATCTAAGTGATTAAGGGCTTAAGGCTTTGTGAGAAGCCTAAAGACATGAAACGCAAGAGAGAAGCGTTGTCTTTATGTTATATGTTTATGAGCTATAGTTGTTGACATGATTGCTGGTCCAAAACAGATTGTGATTCTGCTGTGTTTGGACTTGAGCTTGTGTGGACTCTTGGCTTGGATAGCTAGCTTGCAAGGTAAGCTTTCGCGTCCTCGGTTTAGCCATTGTGTGGTTTCACCATACCCCATAGGGGGATGGTTTATATGCATGATGTGTTTACATGCTTTGATAATTGAAATGTTGTTGAGCTTTATGTGCAATGACTTCTAATATGTATGTATCGTTCCACTTAGACGGTAAGCCTGAGTATGTGGCGTCATACTAGACGGTGACACTGTGGGTGGGTGCAAGTGGCGTCTTGCACTAGTGTGGGTAATAGACGTATTCCTGCATTTCTCTGGCCAGTAGATTAGTTATAACACACATGACATGATTATCTGCTGCATTGCACTGATTTTGGAACTGATATTGAATTACTGCTTTTAGAACTTATATTGCAAATGTAAGTGAGCTTAGGGTGGAAGATCCTTGAGGACCCCTTGTCTTACTGAGATTTCTGTTTAGAGATCTCACCCCACGTTTGGGCCGCATATTTTAGGTTCAGGTAATGCGGGGGTTGAGACCTCTAGCGTTAGGAGACCAAAGATTAGCTGATTTTTATGTTGTTTTGCTACTTATGTTGAATGATGGATTATGCCTGTTGCTATTATGCTTTTAGTTTCATGTTATGTTATTGAATTGAGACTTTGTTGGGCCTTGTTGCCTTATTTGGTGAGCATGAGAATTGTCCATGCCACATTTGATTATGTATCGTTGTTTAGATTTGAGTTGTAAAAACTATCAGGGTTGTCCGACTTACGTGTTGTAGTGCCGTGACTAGAGACTCGGTTAATGATCTTATTTATGATATGAGGTTATTCAGTATAGATATCTGTCTTTTGCATTTACATACAGGCAATGTTTTGGAAATGAATTAAGTAATTTAACTTGGTAATGATAATGACATCATAATTGAAAAGAAAAAGAATATTCCGCATTTTTAATTAAGCGTGGCTTAATACGATGGCATGTTAACAAACCGGGTATACACGAGGTGTTACAAAATGGGCATATATCTACTAATTTATCAGATATTTTGAATAAGGTTCTAAAGGGTGTTCGGAGTTTGTCAACTACAACCATTGTGAAATACACGTACAATATGTGTGTTAAGTACTTTATTATGAGAGGAAATAATGCTTGTCAAGCAACGGCGGACCTACATATGTTCCCATGTTTGTAATTGCAGACATTAAATTTTTTTTTGGTGGTTGACATTTGATGATTTATAGTTCTCATGTCTACATATGATTTATGTTAAGTTGAAGGGTTTTTTTTTTAATGCATTTAAAATTTTTATTAAAAAAAATTCGGACGCAGCCCCGAACCCACCACTAAATATGCACACACAAATATAATTTTCTGGGTCCGCCACTGTTGTCAAGAATAAGCCATTAGCAATCGTTATTGAAAGGTACTGCTTGATGTGATGCAAAATAACCAAGAGGTCACATCTACACACGTTGTTTGTATCTATGACCATAATTCACATAGGTTTAAGGTTGAAAGGGCTTTTAATTATTTTACAAGTACATATGGTCGTGTTGTTTCAGTCAATTTGACCGAACTTGATTATCAACGTGGAAGGTTAACCGCATTTCATTATGCATGCTCTCATGTCATTGCCACGTGCGGGTTTCGACAAGTTAGCCTTTATAAATATATAGATCTAGTCTACTCACTACAGAACATGTCTATTTCACCGAGCCTCTCTCCGAGATAGTGCCCATATCGTTACGCCTTTCGTGCGGGTCGGAACTTACCCGACAAGGAATTTCTCACTACCTAAGTGAAATGTCTTACTCATGATCCATCGTCTTATTATTCTTCTATATAATACTAGCAATCTCTATAGGTCTAGTGATTTGTAAACTACTTTATCTGATGAGGCCAGGGCAACTCATTCTTTTTCCTCAAGGTGAGATGGTGCATCTCTTCTGGCTGTAAATACTTATAAGGTATATCTTGATGCATCTTAATTTAAATCATGAAATGGTATGTCGAATGATATTCTATAATGTTAAAATAAATCATCGGAGTGAGTGCTCTCCAACGATAGTTTCGTGAATATGATATGGCAAAACTAGGTCTGAGTGCAGAGTCCATATAATTTGTAAAAAAAGCATGTTCATAATTTGAATTGTAAAATACTTATAGCGAAATCAAAACAACTAAATAAGAATGAATATATTTTACTATTACCTGATGCTCAGTCATCCTATACTTTGATAGATTATAGAAGATTGTCTTATGCCCAATCCATCTACAAAGAATGACATTAAACAAAAAAAAATTATATATTACAAATGGAGTCATACCATATACCAATATAACATACCTTACACGAACTGGTGTACTATCGTTGTAATATGGGAGAGCTGAAATAATATTCAGAGCAATGGTAAGGGACCTAGCCCACACCCACATCTGTAACACTATCATTTACACAAAATATTTCAATCCGATTTAGTGAGGTGGCAATGCGCAACTCATGATACAGGAAGGCTAACACCATTAATCCCTAATTATTTTTTCCACATGCTTCATAATCAAAGAGAAATGGTAGATATCATAGATGCACCCTACCCCATTGGGATTTGTAAGTAAGAAGCCTCTAATAAAATGTAATGTGAACACCTGCATGAAGCGTACAAGTTCCTCTTCATAATGAATGAAATCATTAACATTCGTAAAATGTAAATCCAACAAAGAAGTCTTAAAAGAGGCACCCCTTAAATCAATTATAGTCGCGGTCCTCCCATATAGTAGCGATATAACATGAATCAAATTTCTTGTACCAGATAGGCCGGTGACAGGTGTACCTTTTGTAGGGAGACCAATAATCATTGCTACGTCCACAACCATCACAATAACCTCTCCTTGAGGCATATGAAAAGTATGAGTCTTCGATCTCCATCGCATGTTTAGAGTTGTGATTCATGATCTGTCAAGCTAAAAAAAAGGAGAATTATTAATCTTCAAAATTCTTAAATATTTCAATAAAATTAAATGTACAAATTAATTATATATGGTTTGTAACATACCTCCATATGGCCCATGCGAGCAGCTTTAAGAAAATCGGCATGATATAAATATGGTACAATGGCGTCTGGGACCACATCATACCCTGCTAGTCTACTACTCCAAACTATTAAGCTCCTATAATACTCCTTCTCTTCCACGAAACCTCTAAGCGGTGTCTAGATTGCATGAACAATAATGAATGATCACGCACATCGAGATGAAGAAGTCTTCTAGGTGAATCGTTATACACCATCACTAATAAATAATAAATCTATAAATAATTAAAATTTAACCATAACTATTTGCTAATTACAGCAACTAAAAAGTTCTAATAAGTAATTACTAATCACTTTAAATTCTAAATTATTCACATTTTACAATAACAGTACGTTATTTAATTAAAATATAATCACAATTATTCACTAGTTACAACAATTAATAAATACTAATCACAATTAAAAATCTTAAATTATACTTTTAAAACACTAAAAATTAATCATTAATAGTAATTAATTAAAATCTCAAAACACAATTAATTACACATACCTATGTTTATAATAACAATACAGTATATTTAATTAAAATATAATCATAACTATTCACTAATTAATTACAACAATTACTGAATATTAATCACTATTAAAAATATTAAATTACACTAGTAACATCCTAAAAAGTGGAAATGGATCCTGTCATGTGAAAAAATTGTCATATGGTCATGTTATTTGATCACAGTCACTCATTGATGATAAGATAAGAGAGAGAAAAATGTATAATTTTTAAATGAGTGGTTGTGATCAAATAATATGACCACATAACAATTTTTTCACGTGAGAGAATCTATTCCCTAAAAAAAGTAGTCACTAGTCACTAAGTATTAAGTAAAATCTATAAACACAATTAATTACACTATTAACATCCCAAGATGCAGAGGCATAGGGATTGGTCCAACTATGCTAGTATATGGGATTAAACAATTGATAGTGAAGAGTGATAATGAGGTCATAATAAATCAACTCTTATCCACTAAGCCTCAAACGTATGACTCACACATAATACACCGCATCAGACATTGGGTGGGTGAGGATTGTTTTTACGCATGTGCGTCGAGGAGCCAATCTATGTGCTTATAAGCTTGCTCAATCAGCCCGAAGTACGGAAGGCAACTCAACAATATTCTCTACTGCCCCTACTTGGATGATCCCTCTACTGGCAGAAGGCAGAAGGCAGAAGGCAGAAGGCAGAAGACATTAGTCATGTGAACAGGAGAAGTATTCTTTTTTTTTTTTTTGCGCATTTGCCTTCCACATTTACCAAAAAAAGTAAAAGAGAAATAATACTCTCATGTCACATGAGATTACATCATTTTCCTACACAAATTTATTTTATGTGCTAATTAATTTTTTTTTAATATAAAATATGGGACTCATATTTAACTTCTTTCTACTTTTTTTCTCTCCTACAATCCTACAACATAAGAAAACTTAAACCAAAGTAAAATCTCTAAACACAATTAATTACATACATACCTATATTTACAATCACAATACATTATTAGCGTGTCCAGGCTAATTAAGAAAGAAAAATGTTAGAGAGACAGAATTTTTGTTGGAATACTTTTAAGAATTATATGGCATGATTGCTATTTACTGACTAATAGACGGGTGACTCCTATGATCATTTTATTCCATCCAATAACTATTTTGTATTCTATAAAAATTGCAATTACATTCTTCTAGCTAGCTAGCTGTATAGCATTGCACCTTGAAAAAAGCGAGTTTCCTTAACTTTATAAAAATTAATGCGAGATTGTTGCTTTAATTGGCATAATAAAAGTACGGATAAAAAGAAAAAGAAGAAGAAGAAGGAACAATGAAATAAAAAAAAAGAAAGAGAAAAGGCAATAATTTATTTGGACTGTGGCTGGTGTATTGTTACATCACAATCCGTGCTTTGATACTTTGGATATATATATATATATATATATATATATATATATATATATATATATATATATATATATGATTGGAGTTTGCATTAACGAATATAAACCAATTCAAATCGCGGTGAATTAATCAAAAAATGAAAATCAAAAATCAAAAAAAATCGTAAGATTTAATTGTTTTTGATTATCTTTGGATTGGTTGATGAATATTGATAATGATTTCTCAACCTTATTATTTACCTACTTGGGCCTTTCCTCAATCATAGCCTAAAAATCATATAGCAAAATTTTAAATCCAAGACCCATTAACCTATCATGTTGGAAAAAGCGGGTAATAATTTATCTATGTTATGTTTTTTTGTAAGATACATAATATATTTTTATTACATGGGTTATTGTTGTACAGCTCCTTTATAGGATGAAAATTTGAGTTACTTCGTATATCAGGCAACCATATTATAATTTTTTGTTGGAGGTAAAAGATGGTAATTCAACTTTTTGTTGTACACTGCTTCTAGATTGCACAATAATCATCATACAAACTTTATAAAGCCGATACATACAAAAAATATGTTATTTACACAATAATCATCATACAAATCTTAGCCTTTTTCAAAAAATCAAAAACCGATCCAATTCAAACTGAATAAAATTGGATTGGATCGGATCAGACTTGAAAAAAAAAATTCAAACTCAATGAATGATTACATGATTAAACTGAAGGAATTTGATCGGATGATTTTTGTTTCCAAAACCGATCTAATACAGATTGCGAACACCCTAATATATGAGTCATATATATTAAAATTAATCTCCCATGCATCATCCTCGGTTGAGGACGACGGCAAACATTATACAAACATCATGACAATTAAAGAAATAAAAGCAAACATATCATTTATTTTGAAAACAAAAGTAATTAAATTAAATCAAAGTATGATTAAACAAAGTTAAAATTTTATTTTCTAATTGATCAACATTGGGATGAGAATTAAAATATTCATTCTAATTGATTTTTCTCATTGAAAATAAGTGTAGCTTTGATATTTAAGACTTTGTAATCCTAACAAACTTCAATCATTGAGTTAGGAAACCTCAAATATTAAACACGAGGAATATTATAGCATGTAAATATGGTTAAAAAATAAAAATACTAAATATACGAATATTCTAACATATAAAACATAACGAAATATGTTTGTAAGTCTTCAAAATTTATAAGAAACAAATTGATAAGGCACAAAGGAGAAATGCTGACATTTATCTTGTGAAATTCAACCTATTATTATTTAAAAGGAATTGCTGCATGAAGCACTAGCGGTCGGAAAAGCATTCAAGTTGCTTGCCTTCTCCTGCCGTTTGCTCGCTTCGATCACAACGATTTTGGAGGCCCGGCATAACAACAACTAATAGAATTTAAATTATGTTATCTTAATTAGTTAATGGTTAGGTAGATCAATCTAATCGTTTAAGATAACATACTTTTGAAATATCGACTTCTTGTTGCTAAACACGGATATACAACCTTATCGTGATGCAGAATGAGTTGTTTTTCACTTCCGAATAAAATTAACATAGCCACAACAACTTAATTTCCAACAATTTTGAGAAAAGAGGTTAACATGTTGCGGTTTTTTTCTGCGGGGGACATTTTTCTCCATCCATATTGATTGAAACTTGCCAATCTACTTCAACTGGCAAAACATGAATTGCAGCAAGAGGTCAAGGAGGGAGACGATGCTGTGTGACTCCATTTTTGTATTATGTATTTTAATTTTTTTTTTGTTATTTAAAAAGATAAAATAATTAATCAGATGTTATATATCGTTTTTCAAGAGCAAGTACGAACACTAAGAGATTTAATCACTTTTAAAAAAAATTTACTCTTATTCAGTACATCAAATTGTATTTTAGCAACTTTGGAAAAATCTTAATGACTCGGGTTCATATTTAAGCTTTAAACAAAATTCAGTTGAACTATACTGAATTATATTGTGCTTGTTCTCAATTTTATCAATTCAGGCTTTCAATTTACCAATTTAATCAAGCTTCAATTCCTGTCCACTATCAAACTTGAAAAGAAAGGAGAGTCCCGTACTGCTGTAACGTCATGTTACGTATCGATAAATAAAGAGTTTATTCGAATCTTTCCGAATCTTAAGCTTTAGAGAAGAACTTTAATAGAAAGTAGTGGGATAATTTTAAATTATATTTTTAGGGATAGTTTCAATGGAATGAACAGCGATGTTCACTTCCGAATTTAAATGTTTAATTAATACTAATTTATTCGATACAAGTTTGCTCGTTGTGAGATATAAAATAATTAATTTAATCTCGTCTAATACCTTAAAAATTTTGGGATTGAAGTAGCGCTTATTATGGTATCTCCAGTAACTACGAATTCACGAGTTCGATTCTTTCTACCCTCACTCTCAGGTGAAATTAAAAAAAGCATAACACAGATAAAAAAATAGACTTGTGCAGCACAAGCCAAATCAATAATGAACTTGTACATATCTACGCTTTAAGTTTAAAAAGCTCTTACATAAAAGGAATGGTGTATTAGAGAAATATAAAATAATAAATTTAACTTCACCAAATACCTTAAGTTTTTGGGTTGAAGTAGCGCTTATCACATGCAGAACAGAAACTCCATCACATGCATGACTCTGGGAAAGGGCATGCATGAGCAGTCTTATAATGAGGTGATCATGACATGTGAGGGGCCTTTCTGGATTGTGATTGGTGGCCTCCAAAGCAGAAACCTACCTAACACTATTATTGAAAAAATTTGTTATCAAATCATATACAATCACTGTCCCTTCTCATGAATTTTGACATAACTCACTATCTCTACTATGTTACACTAATTTGATCAAAACTATATAATATGGGGGCAACAAAGATTCGCTTGCCTAACAGCCAAGGATATGGAGAGCCAAAGCCAACTACAAGTTTCAAATTCACATCAACAGAGTGGAGGAACCACCTTTCTAAAAACTTGTTTCAATGGACTCAACTCCGTGTTAGGTCTCTCTCTCTCAAAATATGTGTCTGAACATTACCACTTTACCAGCCTTAGCAAGATGGATAAAAGGAAATATGTTTGCATGACATGCTTGTTCAGCATGCTATTTAGTAAATATTCTTTGCAAGTGTTGATTGAATGTAGAAACATCGTAATCTTTCAATAATTATGTTGTTAGAGACAAATTGCATGTCTTTTCACAATCCTGATTCAAATGAAATTTTTTTTGGCAACACTATAAAGCTTCATCATATGTTTCGTTTTCCTCCAATTTTGGGTTATTCAATGGCGAATACCTCAAAACCACAGGGTGAGTAATTAAAATTGAAGAAATCAAGGTGCAGAACTGCTAAAATGTCAGTCCTCCCGTTCTTTGTTAACTGAAAGAGAGTTCATTTAGCTATAACTGACAGGGTATGTTTAAGCTGGGTGCGTATAATATTCTAACTTTGATAATATGGTTTTTCAGGAGTTGGGATACTCTCAATGCCTTATGCAGTTTCTCAAGGAGGGTGGCTGAGTTTAATACTGCTATTTCTATTTGCTATGATAAGCTGGTACACAGCGTTACTTCTGCAAAGGTGTATGAATGGACATCCACTAATCAAATCCTACCCTGATATAGGTCAGGTTGCTTTTGGGTACAAAGGAAAAGCTTTGATAGCCATTATCATATATATAGAGCTGTTTCTAATTGCCGTGGAGCTTCTGATATTAGAAGGTGACAATTTGGAGAAGCTGTTTCCAAACGTGAGCTTCACAATTGCAGGTCTTAGAATTGGAGGTAAAAGAGGTTTTGTCATGCTTGCTGCTTTGGTAATATTACCAACAACATGGTTGAGAAGCTTGGGAGTTCTGGCTTATGTTTCTGTTGGTGGAATACTGGCTTCTATTATTTTACTCGGTTGTGTTGTGTGGGTGGGTGAAGTTGATGGTGTGGGGTTTCATGAAAGAGGACACTTTGTTCATTTGGGAGGAATGGCCACTGCTGTGAGCATTTTTTCGTTCTGTTTTTGTATGCATGCAGTACTCCCCACACTAATCAATTCCATGAAAGACAGAAGTCAGTCTTACAAGGTATGTTGTCCTAATTAATAATTGCAATCAAATCGAGGAAAATCTGTTATATTTTTATGTTCAAGTTCATGTGTTCAACAACCATATCATTAAAAGCTTAAACTGTTAAACAATCGTCTCATCTAAAACTTTAAACTATTAAACAATCACCTCCAGTGTTATCAAACCTGACTCAAACTGGCCTAGTCGACCCGGAATTCGGCAAACCGATCATTGAACTGGTTCGAGTCAAGTATCGGACCAGCCACGTATTGGATCCGGTGACCTGGTTGGGTCATGAAAACCGGTGGATCATGCATTTTATTAAAAAAAAAAAAAAAGTTGTCTCTTCTTGTCTGAAAAAAAAGTGTGTAACTACTTTCAAAAAAATTTCTATTTATGTTTGCTAGTAGTATGCTCTCCTATAGAGACCTCAAATTTTAGCTTTTTGCGAAAAAGTTAAAAGAATGTGACATATTGATTCCTTAAAAATCCATTTTTATGGGAAGAGTTGTTGGTAAACGCTTTATAATTATGAAACATGGTTAGTTGAAGATATTTGGTAGAGGAATTACATATGGTTGATACTTGAATTTTCTTTCTTCTTTGTTTATTTCTTTTACAATATATTGTATATATGTGGTTATCATATATGATTTTTTTTATCTCTACAAAAACTATATATGCTCGCAGCTCAGCTCAGTATAACAATTTTTTATATGTATTTGAATATATTATGGAATTTTATGTATAAAATATAGATTTTTATATATCAACTCGAGTCATACGGTTCAACCGATAACTCACCGATTGAACCAGTGATCCAGTATCTTGGTCGGGCCAATGACTGTGTCGGTTCTGATAACATTGATTACCTCCATGACTATGGGATCACGAGTTCGATTCTCACCGCTCCACTTTCTATTGGAATTAAATCAGCACAAAGTAAAATAAATAAAAATGAGTCTGGGCAAGCTTCAAAGCCCAAATAACTATCATGTAAAGGAGATAAAAACCATTGATTAACCATCACTTAACAACTTAAAATGTAAGATGAAATGGTTTTTTAATATCATATATAGGTAAATTGGCTTGGAAAATGACTAAGTAATACTTGAAATCCAAGCAGTAATTAGGTTCCCCTCACTTCTATCTTCATTTATGTAGAATTGACATTCATATTGTTTGCCAAATGCAGGTTTTGCTGGTTTCCTTTGTGGCAAGCACCATAGTCTATGGATCCATGGCTATTTTAGGCTATATGATGTTCGGAGAATATTTGATGTCTCAAATCACCTTAAATTTACCGACGAAGAAAATAAGTACAAAAATTGCAATTTATACGACAATAATCAACCCTTTGACTAAGTATGCTGTTGTAATCACCCCAATAGCCAATGCTATCGAGGACAAATCGCTTCTCTGCAAGAGAAGGCCTATTGCCATCCTCATGAGATCAACCATTGTCGTCAGCACTGTACTTATAGCACTGTTCATTCCCTTTTTTGGTTATATTATGGCGTTTATTGGTGCATTCTTGAATGTGGCAATCTCATTGTTGTTCCCATGCCTCTGCTACCTAAAGATAAACAAAGCTGCTCGGCGATTTGGGTTCGAGCTGATCATTATCATAGCAATATTGCTAATAGGATCATTCATTGGAATACTGGGTACCTACATCTCTGTGAGGCAGATAGTAAATCAGCTCAAGTCATCATGAAGTTGAGTGCTTAAGGCTTTTAAAAACCTATTTCAGCATTTACTAATAATGTACGCTACCAAATAATGATATATTTACATCCACTAGGGTTGTATTTGCATATCTTCGTCGTCGGGTAATTTGCTTTTTCCTAATGGATGAAACAGAAAAGAAAGCCTAATTAATTTTACCATAGATGCATATTTGAAATATCGTTTTAGTTCCCATGTGATTTGCAGGGTAAGCATTTTTCTTTTTTTATCACGTGAATGGCTACACATAACGTACATATCTTAATAAGATGGTTGACAAATCAGACTCCAACAACTTCATTGAATGTCCAATACTACCAAAGGCCGATTGTCCAGACACTGTTGAGTTCCCCATCTTCTAGTCGTAGAATGCACTAAAGAAATGTCAGAAAGTGGCAAAGCAACCCAACTTAACTATTTGTAAGATCATTTGCTTGTTATCAACTGTTAACATTTATTGGCAATATCACCATTGACATACTGCCCAATAATAAGTAATGTATGAATAAAAGATATGCTTCTTTTTATCTAAGGGCAACAATGATGTGCTTTTGCTTACTAGTGCTCTCTTTTATATCAAGTACCCATTTTATAATCTTCCATTCTAATTAAAGGAAAACGGAGAAGTGAGGTCTTATTGGTTATACCGTAATGGTGAAGTGAATTCCAAGCAGCCACGATTGAATTACTTATTGCTCTTTATTGAACTTGGCTCAATAGCATATGCTTTCTCCCCGGCCAATTACACTTGAAACTATCATCCATATGAATGCATAACTTGTATAGTATAAACAATTTCACTTGTCCAATATGAATGCTAAGCGATTGATTACGAGAAATAATTACTTTTTAAAAAAATATCGTAAATCTGGAGAGAAAAAAGAGAGATTATTTTTTTGAAATAAAATACTCCAAACACGTATTTATTACAAAAAAGAATGGGTAAATTAAGTCATAAAGAATTTAAACAATATAAATGTGTTACGGTTTTATTTATGTCATTTTATTATTTTCTGAATTATTGAGTTGTTTAAGTAGTGGGTAATTATTTTTCTTGTTTTGTTATTAGTGGAGTCTATTTTATGTTAATGGGTAGTTACTTTTATAATTGACTCATATTATCTATTTAACCCTTTATACAAGAGGTCAGGATTCCTCAATAAAGTCATTTTGTAACATCCCTGTCTCGAGCCGGTTCAATTAACATACATATGATACAAACAAAAACAACGAAAGACTTAACTTACGAAAATACGAGCTAACTTTTTCTTTTTCTTTAATCCTTTTTCACATGACATATCACATTGCATACTTCTTCTAATTTAATTCTTATTTGACGGAGATGAAAATCTGACAGAGTAACATCTGTAAATCGGACAACTGGGGATTTGCAAATCCCACTCTCGAGGTACCTTGATAGACAATTTATACAGTATATACTTTCAGACATACCAGATATCCATACGGGATCATATACCCATCCATGGGTGCATGCATAACTTGGCTCCATGCCACTATTTCTAACAGCATGCAATCCAACACATAAACATAAACTGAATACTACGTCATCATATCAACATGCCTGAATACTCAAGTGTACATGCATCCAACTGAAAGACACGTACAAAACATATACAGACCATATACAAAATAAAGGATCAGACATCATGATCACCAAATGAATAGTACACTATACAATAGTACATGTTCTCCAAAAATAATATCTATAATAAATAGTAGCCTCCGGCTACCCAGAACTCCATATCCTCATACTAGTACCTCTAGCCACGGGTAGTGTCCTTGTCCCATGAGGGCTCTTCAATTAACTGTGTTCCTGAAATCATATCCCCAAACGGGGTTAGAGACGAATCTCTAGTAAGCTCTAGGTTTATAGAGAACTCTCCATACCCTGAGCTCACTTTCTGCATGACAGTCAGATACATAATATACAAAACGTCATATATCATACTATACTGAACATATCTCGTATAACATATCATATAATCAAATATCATAACTAAACAAAGCATATACACAAATCTTATCAGAGACGTACGCAGTCATTCCCAAGGGATGACCCCACGCGGAAATCAACGCACGTAACAAATATCATATACAAAAATCATCACAATAATCACATCAGAACAAAGTGTATCATATCAGAGATGTACGTAGTCATTCCCAAGGGATGACCCCAAGCAGAAATCAACGTACATGTTCCCATGGGAGGACCCCAAGCGGAACCAAAAACATATCAGAGATGTACACTATCAATCCAAAGGGATGACCCCAAGCAGACATCAGTGCACATAGGATCAATGGCCAAAGATCATCACATAACAGAGTGTACACAATCAATCTCAAGGGAGGACCCCAAGCGAAAATCAGTGCACATGTTCCCAAGGGAGGACCCTGTAACATCCCCGTCTCGAGCCGGTTCAATTAACATACATATGATACAAACAGAAACAGCGGAAGACTTAACTTACGAAAATACGAACTAACTTTTTCTTTTTCTTTAATCCTTTTTCACATGACATATCACATTGCATACTTCTTCTAATTTAATTCTTATTTTACGGAGACAAAAATCGGACAGAGTAACCTCTGTAAATCGGACAACTGGGAATTTTCCAATCCCACTCTCAAGAGTTCCTGATAGACAGTTTAAACAATATATATTTCCAGAAGTACCAGTCATGCAAATATACTCAGATACCCATCTATGGGCGCATGCTGAACTTGGCTCCGTGCCACAAATCTAATAGCATGCAATCCAATACATAACATAATTGAATACTACATAGTCATATCATCATGCCTGAATACATAAATGTACATGTATCGAATATGAACACTATGCAACAATACATCTTTTCCAAAAATACGTCTAAAACAAATAGTAGCATCCGACCACCCAAAACTCCACATCCTCATACTAGTACCTCTAGCCACGGTTAGTGTTCTTGTCCCATGAGGCTCTTCAATTAACTGTGTTCCTGAAATCATATCCCCAAACGGGGTTAGAGACGAATCTCTAGTAAACTCCAGGTTTATGGAAAACCCTCCATACCCTGGGCTCACTTTCTGCATGACAGTCAGATACATAATATACAAAACATCATATAAGCAATTATCATAACTGAACAAAGCATATATACATATCTTATCAAAGACAAACGCAGTCATTCCCAAGGGATGACCCCAAGCGAAAATCAACGCACGTAACAAATATCTTTTACAAAAATCATCACAATACTCACATCAGAACAAAACGTGTTATATCAAAGATGTACGCAATCGTTCCCAAGGGATGACCCCAAGCGGAAATCAACGTACGTAACAAATATCATTTACAAAATCATCATACATATCCCATAAAACATGTCATATAATCAAATATCATAACTAAACAAAACATATACACATATCTTATCAGAAACGTACGCAGATATTCCCAAGGAAGGACCCCAAGCGGAAATCAACGCACGTGTTCCCAAGGGAGGACCCCAAGCGGAACCAGAACATATCAGAGGTGTACGCAGTCATTCCCAAGGGAGGACCCCAAGCGGAAATCAACACACGTGTTCCCGAGGGAGGACCCCAAAGCGGAACCAGAACATATCAGAGGCGTACGCAGTCATTCCCAAGGGAGGACCCCAAGCGGAAATCAACGCACGTGTTCCCGAGGGAGGACCCCAAAGCGGAACCAGAACATATCAGAGGCGTACGCAGTCATTCCCAAGGGAGGACCCCAAGCGGAAATCAACGCACGTGTTCCCGAGGGAGGACCCCAAAGCGGAACCAGAACATATCAGAGGCGTACACCATCAGTCCCGAGGGAGGACCCCAAAGCGAACATCCGGGTACTATACAATCAATGGCCAGATATTGTTACAGAAATCATATTACAGAAGTCATATCATAACAAAACATATCATATTAACACATATCAAAGTAAATACATCAAAACAAAACATATCATACAACCTGACCACAGTCCGTACACTATGGCGGAACACAAAGTAGGAGCGAACCCCATAAACATAGAGCTTACCTCTTGGAGCTTTACAATTTGCTTACTTGAAGAACAAGCTACTTGTCTTGCTCCACGAGAATTCAAAAGTTCACAATCCCTAGGCACACCTAGAGAAGGAATTCACACAATATCAATAAAATGGTTCAAAGTCAAGTAGTTAACTAGACACACCATTTATTGATTTTATCTTTTACTTATCAACTATTTCTTAACTATTCATACATACGGTACTGTTCATCTCTACAGTACTATTCATGTATACGTCACTATTCACGTATATGGTACTATTCATATACGTCACTATTCAAAAATACGGTATCTCAAATTTTTCTGAATACATTTTCACCGTTAAAATCCTCATCTAAACACTTTTCTCATCATGAGCTAAGCCTCAATCAAGCTCTAACATGCTCAATCAAGCCAAACTTTAAAAATGAAAACCTAAATCAATCCTTCTCAAAACTCAAAGGAAACTAGGATTTCTTGACACAGACTTACCTAGAATCACCCAATGAGTGGATTCTCAACCTCAAACAAGATCAAAACGCCTTCTTGGACCTTCAATCAACAAAGGGGCGCCACTTTCCCTTCTATTTTTCTCTCAATACAAGGTTTTTTGATAGATTATGGATTAGGGGTTGTGTTTGTCTCTCAATTCTAAGCAACTTTGGTTTTTACCACACTTGATTTCATAAAGAAATGAAAAAGTTGGAATTTAAGCTCTCTAACAATGGCTACGGACGACGCACAGAGAAGAAGAGGAACGAGGCACGCGCGTGAGAAAAAAATAAGGAAATGAGGTTTCTGTTTGTAAACTTAAAGTATTTAAGTTAGTTTAATTGGGTAAAGTCTTATCTATCTACGCACCGTATATTTAAGTTAGTTCCCAAGGGAGGACCCCAAGCGGAACCAGAACATATCAGAGGTGTACGCAGTCATTCCCAAGGGAGGACCCCAAGCGGAAATCAACGCACGTGTTCCCGAGGGAGGACCCCAAAGCGGAACCAGAACATATCAGAGGCGTACGCAGTCATTCCCAAGGGAGGACCCCAAGCGAAAATCAACGCACGTGTTCCCGAGGGAGGACCCCAAAGCGAAACCAGAACATATCAGAGGCGTACGCAGCCATTCCCAAGGGAGGACCCCAAGCGGAAATCAACGCACGTGTTCCCGAGGGAGGACCCCAAAGCGGAACCAGAACATATCAGAGGCGTACACCATCAGTCCCGAGGGAGGACCCCAAAGCGAACATCCGGGTACTATACAATCAATGGCCAGATATTGTTACAGAAATCATATTACAGAAGTCATATCATAACAAAACATATCATATTAACACATATCAAAGTAAATACATCAAAACAAAACATATCATACAACCTGACCACAGTCCGTACACTATGGCGGAACACAAAGTAGGAGCGAACCCCATAAACATAGAGCTTACCTCTTGGAGCTTTACAATTTGCTTACTTGAAGAACAAGCTACTTGTCTTGCTCCACGAGAATTCAAAAGTTCACAATCCCTAGGCACACCTAGAGAAGGAATTCACACAAATATCAATAAAATGGTTCAAAGTCAAGTAGTTAACTAGACACACCATTTATTGATTTTATCTTTTACTTATCAACTATTTCTTAACTATTCATACATACGGTACTGTTCATCTCTACAGTACTATTCATGTATACGTCACTATTCACGTATATGGTACTATTCATATACGTCACTATTCAAAAATACGGTATCTCAAATTTTTCTGAATACATTTTCACCGTTAAAATCCTCATCTAAACACTTTTATCATCATGAGCTAAGCCTCAATCAAGCTCTAACATGCTCAATCAAGCCAAACTTTAAAAATGAAAACCTAAATCAATCCTTCTCAAAACTCAAAGGAAACTAGGATTTCTTGACACAGACTTACCTAGAATCACCCAATGAGTGGATTCTCAACCTCAAACAAGATCAAAACGCCTTCTTGGACCTTCAATCAACAAAGGGGTGCCACTTTCCCTTCTATTTTTCTCTCAATACAAGGTTTTTTTGATAGATTATGGATTAGGGGTTGTGTTTGTCTCTCAATTCTAAGCAACTTTGGTTTTTACCACACTTGATTTCATAAAGAAATGAAAAAGTTGGAATTTAAGCTCTCCAACAATGGCTACGGACGACGCACGGAGAAGAAGAGGAACGAGGCACGCGCGTGAGAAAAAAATAAGGAAATGAGGTTTCTGTTTGTAAACTTAAAGTATTTAAGTTAGTTTAATTGGGTAAAATCTTATCTATCTACGCACCTCCATTCACCACCAAACTTTGCATACTAGTCCATAATATTTTTATGGTAATATTTATAATTTTACTTTTTACTTTTGAGTAACTTTATTTACCCGCATTTTTACTCCTTAACTGTTATTTTAACTCCTTTTTCACCAAAGGTGACTTTATTTCTTTTTCTTTATAATTATCCTTCAATATTAAATCCATAAATAAATGTGAGGGTCATTATAGACCCCAAGCGGAACTCAACATATAACAGATATATACACAGTGAGTCTCAAGGGAGGACCCCAAGCGGACATCAATGCTTAAACAAATCAATGTCCAGAAATCATTACAGAAATCATATCGAAACATATCAAAGTAAACACATCAAAAGATATCAAAGTAAACACATTAAAACATATCAAATTAAACACATCAAAACATATCAAATTTAACACATCAAAACATATCATATCACATCATCATATAGCTCTATATGAATGCATCTATATCATATATCTCATACATATCATGCAATCTGACCATAGTCCGTACACTATGGCGAAACACAAAGTGGGAGCGAATCCCATAAACATAGAGCTTACCTCTTGGAGCTTTACAATTTGCTTACTTGAAGAACAAGCTACTTATCTTGCTCGACGAGAATCCAAACGTTCACAGTCCCTAGGCAGACCTAGAGAAGGAATTCAACACAAAATGATATAAAAAGATATAATGCCATTTAATATACAAGACACACACTTTATTGTTTATTTTCTTTTTACTTAATCATATTAAGTCATGAGTGGGTGGTTCTTTGTTCAACAAATCTCCACAAAATTCCACATATTCATTTAGTTTTAGGATAGTCCCAAAAGGCCTTTAGAACACTCATTACTCCTCTTAGCACCTAAAAGCCTATTTTTCCCAATGGACTAGAATATTTTTCTAGTGATGTTTCTATTTTTATTTTTACTTTTTGGATAACTTTATTTACCCGTATTTTTATCCCTTAACCGACACTTTAACTCCTTTTTCACCCAAAGTGACTTTATTTCTTTCTTTCTTTTTGGAGAACAGTGACTTTATTTCTTTTACTTCGTAATTATACTTCAATATTAAATCCATAATAAATGTGAGGGTCATTATACATTTGAGGTCAAGTTTCCTCAATAAAGTCAAATTTCCTTTTTATTTATTTATTTTGTTTGTAACAATTGGTATCAAAGCTTAGGCATGGACAAACGCGTTCAAAAATTGAAAGACGCTGTCCAGTCTTTGTTGGAGCAATTTAAGGAGATATTCACCCAATTCTCTAACAGTTGGACTTCTCAGTGGATAACAGGCCCAACACCCTCTCATCTGCAATTGGGTTGGAAAAACTATACGAGGCCCGCAATCAGAAGATCAGTTCCCTGTTCAGAATTTGCGATGGACCATAACTGTCAACAACACCAAGGGTTCATCTTTATCCACTCCCACCAGCGGTGCTGCATCTTCTGGCAGTGGCGACTCCTCCACTAGTTCGACTCTCGTTCGCTGTTTGACCTTCGAAGAGATATATGAGCGACAATAGAAGGGGTTTTGCTTTCGCTATAATGACGCATTCACTTCTGGCCATCGCTGCAAACAATTGTTAACCATCCAAGTAGTGACAAAAGAGAGCGACGACGAGACGGTAATAGACGAAAGGAGAAGTGGAAATTGAAGATAATTCAATTAGTTGATATTGAACTTTACTCTTGATGACAAGAATAATTTTAGGGGAGGGAATATTATGGTTCTATTTATGTTATTTTATTATTTTCTGAACTATTGTATTGTTTAAGTAGTGAGGAGTTATTTTTTTTGTTTTGTTATTAATGGAGTCTATTTGATATTAGTGGGTAGTTACTTATAGGGTTAGCTCATATTATCTATTTAAACTTTTAAATATTGGAATAAAAACTATCATGTCAGATTAGAAAAGTTATCTCAAAAAGTCATATTTTCTCATCATTTGAGGTTAGACTTTCTCAATAAAACTAATTTTTCATTTTTATTTATTTTGTTCGTAACAAAATGATTTACCTTTACTTTCATGACCCTAAGGGCTAACTTCACTCACTTGAAAGAGGAAGACAAAGATGTGAACATGAAGTTCAGAAGTTCCCCAGAAACAAGACCACGTACTTTGCCATTAAGTGCGGTTTACTTTCTCACTATTAATGCTTTTTACGAGGGCTAGACCGCAGAGCATCCCTGTAGTTCTCTAAAGCGTTTACAAAATGCTGAATTCTTTCATTCCGTGATGGCTCCTCTACGAAGAAGAAATCGAATTGAATCACTTGAGTACGGGGCTTGGAGTTGAAGATTTGTATAGGGAGGATTCCCCTCATAAAACAGCGTTCCCTATAACGAATGATTTGCATTAGAAACCGAATTGCTGGCTAACTTGGGGTACACCCTTGACATTAAAAAAATAAAAAATCTAGTGTTTTTAATGGACCCCTAGTTTTGAGTGTTGACAGATTTATCTCATATTTTTGACTTTTTGATTCTTCTAACTCTTTTTTAATAATTAATTATTAAATTGTTCTTTATTATAAACTATTTCAAAAATTTAACTCCCTCAAAAAACATAAATCAATCTGCTCCTGTTTGACCGTTGACCACCAAGCCTACCCGGGTACACCCCTTCTTACACGGGTATTTTTTGAAATTTTTTGCCTACCCGAGTAGGAAGGGGTGTACTCGGGTATTTTTCTTGGCACCTGAGAAATTGCTTGAATTATTTACCCGGATAAGGAGGAGTGTACCCGGGTAAATCTCGACGATCCTTCCTCAGGGAACAACAGTCCACCATCTGGATCTGGGAAGGCTGAACCTACACCAGGAAACTCAAATTCAAGTTCTAATAATTCTCATGAAACAACAAAATCCAAAACGAAAATCTTGGTTTCAATTGTAGCCCCCATTGCGGGTGTGGCTGCTGCAGCTTTTCTTCTCATTCCACTTTATGTATATTATTTCAGGAGGAGAAAGGATGGTGATTCACTAGTAATTCACCCTAGAGATCCATCTGATTCAGACAATACCGTAAAGATTATTGTTGCTAACAATACCAATGGAAGCATTTCCACTGTAACAAGGAGTGTGTCTGGGAGTAGAAACAGCAGTGGAATGGGGATTCTCATGTCCTTGAAGCTGGAAATCTTGTGATATCAGTTCAGGTTCTAAGAAATGTGACCAAGAATTTTGCCCCCGAGAATGAGCTAGGTCGTGGTGGATTTGGCATTGTTTATAAGGGAGAATTGGATGATGGAACAAAAATTGCAGTAAAACGAATGGAAGCAGGTGTGATTAGTAACAAAGCCTTAGACGAATTCCAGGTTGAAATTGCAGTTCTATCAAAAACCATGCAAACTACAAAAACGAGATTTACCCGAGTATATCCCTCCCTACTCGGGTAAATAATTTAAGCAATTTTCCAGGTGTCAAGAAAAATACCCGGGTACATCTCTCCCTATCCGGGTAGGTAAAAAATTTCAAAAAATACCCGAGTAGGGAGGAGTGTACCCGGGTAGGCTTGGTGGTCAACGGTCAAACAGGGGCAGATTGGTGTTATGTTTTTTGAGGGGGTTAAATTTCCGAAATAGTTTATAATGAAGGTCAATTTGATAATTAATTATTAATAAAGGGTTATAAGGGTCCAAAAAACCCATATTTTTTCAATCCCAATGGCATGTTATTGGTAAATTGGGTATGTGTTAAGAATGGTTATTGGTAATTGGGTTTGTGTTAACAATGGCACATGAGGTCAAAATCCTTTACAAGGGATACATCAAATCAAAATAAGTGAAATATTTCTAATATCTTCTGTGAGATCCAACATCATGCAAATATTAGGGTCACACTGTGATGAATGGTATGTGAGAGTCCAAAACCCTTTGCAATGCATATATCCATCAATAAGCAAGCATCAAATCACAATAATAAGTGAACCGATATCACATCTGAATCCAAAATCTTAAAATTTTAGGTCCATAGGTCTTTTGCAATTATATAATCCTCACTTAACCCAGGAGAGTGAACCAAACTCTCTTTTGTTTAATTCCGAAGATAGAAATGCCAGAAACCTTTAAAAAATTTAGGCCAATTAACTTATGTAACGTAATCTACAAGATCGTTACAAAAATTAGGCAAATTTACGCTCATGGCCGATGGGTCGAGTGCTGATTCAAATAGATGTTAATAGTAACTGGGTCAAAATTAATATTTTTTTTCTCTCGAGAATCAAAATTAATGTCGACGGGTCGAGTGCCGGATGAACTCAAATAGGTCGGGGTGCATGGTGGTTTATTCGTGATACTCTTTTTTTTTTAGTATCCTGAAAGGGGAAAACACACCCCAAAAATAGGCTAGAAAAGATAAATACAACGAGTTTTATCAAAATCACCTAAATCAGTTAAGTACAAAAAGAAAATACCAGGAGGGGGGTAGATGGAAAAATACAAAAGTCCTCTTGATCCGGATTCACCAAAGGAAAGTTTGACAACCAATCCACACAACAATTTCCTTCTCTGTAACATCCCGGGCGCTGACGAGGGTGGGGAGTGATCGCCGGTGCGAAAGGGCATGGACAAGGAGCGGCTCCTGGCAGGCTTCTAGGGACGGGGGTACATGAATGAATCGAATCAACACCCGAAAGAGAGGGATTCCAGAGACTGTGCTGGTATGGGACGGTACAGTTGGGAATGGCTTATAAGAATTAATTGGTACTACCTATACTAACAAGATGCATCTACTTTTCGGTAGCCCGGATCGGAAGAACTCCATAGTTAAGCGTGCTTGACTTGGGGCAATTCTGGGATGGGTGACCTCCTGGGAAGTTTTCCCGAAAAGTGTGCGAGTGAGGACAAAGCACGCTGAAAAGTCTCGTGTTAGTGTGTGGGGACAGTCGTTAATCCTTGCATGTTGCCAGGCGTTACATTCTCTATACATGTGTTTTACTATCACTGACCACTCTCTATCCATCCATGTCCATATACGAGTAATAAGATGAGACTCACAGGTTGGCTCTGATGTTAAAGAGTCACTTTCTATTACTAACTTTCTCTAACCATTTGAATTCCTTTTAAAATGCCCCTCAATTCCGCCATAATAGCACTACAATGACCAACTCGATAGGAGAAATCAGTTAGTCATTGACCAGTACTATCTCTTAAATCTCTCGCACATGCAGCCGGTCCTAGGTTATCTTTTGCAGCTCCATCAATATTAAGTTTTACCCACCCGGGTCCAGGGTTTATTCGTGATACCTCTCACCCATTTTCAGTAACGTTTATTTCCTCTCTCTTTTTCTTTCAAGGATTTATTGCCCATTGTCTCACGTGCTTCAGCTCAAACAAAAGTTCAAAACGAGCACGTAAATAATTAGAATGACGAGAAGCTGTGAAATTGGTAAAGTGACTCAATGTGAAAGGAGATTTGAAGTTCACAACACCAATTGCAATGTAAAATGATATGGAGACATCAATGCTTTCCATAGTGTACAAGAAGAACTTTACTCTTCCTCTCTAGTGTGTAAGATAGACTTTTTAGTAAGACCAATTTTCCATGTGAACGCATTTGAACATATCTGTCCCCTTTTGGATTTATTACAGCTGTCCAACAACAACAACAACAAAATAAATAAATAAATAAATAATATTAGCAATATTATTGGTCCCGAATTTAAATGCACATATTAAATTTTAAAAATAAATAAATAAATAAAGGAGACACACAAAAACCCATCATATTATACAACTCCACAAACACAATTTTCCCCACACACTCAGCATTGGATTTAGCAGGAAATTCATAAAAAGTAAACAAAAGGTGGACCGACATGTCACTATTATTCTGTAGCAGTTCCACACGTAAACCACTATAGGCTCTTTAAGACGGGTTAGCAGTAAATGTCTTCGATACGCCATGCCTCTTCACCTGGTCACTTTCCTATTCCTATAAATTGATCAATCCACCACCACCATTCCATAATTGCGCCATTCAAATTATAAACCAAACAATCATAGTCTAAATTCCACTAAATTTTGTGATATCAATTATTCAAAGAGAGGCCAAAATGGAGTCTAAGGGGTACATCTTGATGAAGCTTCTGCTGCTTATGAATTTGTCAGTTTTCTGTGTTTCACAGGACTTTGATTTCTTCTACTTTGTTCAGCAGGTTGGATTGTGTCTTAACTCTGCAAAACCTTATTGTTTGGTCATTCATCTGTTAGTAAGGTTTTATTTTATGAAAATGTTTCTTATGGATTTTGCATTTGCAGTGGCCGGGATCATACTGTGACACACAGAAGAGTTGTTGCTACCCAACAACTGGTAAGCCTGCTGCAGATTTTGGCATTCATGGGCTCTGGCCTAATTACAGAAGTGGCTCTTACCCTTCTAACTGTGATTCTAGCAATCGTTTTCAGCAATCTCAGGTACTTCATTTCACACCTATTGCAGTTTTGATTTGACATTATCAATCTGCAAAATTCATTTTTTTCATTGGCCCGAGCCTGACCATATGTTCTCATTGCTTTATGTTCATTATTTATTACATACTATTATTTGACAAGCTCCACAATGCAGCCTGTTCGGAATTTGTTCAATCTTCAAATAAACAATACATACATTGCAAGGATCATTTTTTTATTCAATCTTTTCTCCACCTGCTTACTCCTTTTTGTATACAGAAAAATAAAAATAATGCTTCATCCGATTAAATTTTCATAGAATATATTGCCTTTTTGTTCCCTCACGTCACAATACAAACGCTTTCTGGTGTTCTACTTTCTGTTGGGGCAATAGAAAAGTCAGTTTGTTCTCTTTTTATGTGTCTCTATACAAACTTTTTAAAGTTTTTTTCTTCTCTTCAATTAAATAATAGTGGCACAACTGCTAAGGTCAGAAAGGTTTAAAAAAAATGATTTTTTTTCTACCTCCAAGTGCCACCTTTTCTTGTAGTTGACCCACTTCCATGAGAACTAAAAAGTCTGATGTTTTTTTAATGCTTAATTTGCCACTTATGTTTGTATATTAATATATATGGTCACAGATATCAGACCTCACCAGCAGCTTACAGAGGAATTGGCCCACACTAGCATGCCCAAGTAGCAGTGGAATACAGTTCTGGACCCATGAATGGGAGAAACATGGCACTTGCTCAGAGTCAATCCTCAAGCAACATGACTATTTTGAAGCAGCTCTTAACCTGAAGCAGAGAGCCAACCTCCTCCAAGCTCTAACAAGTGCCGGTACATTGCATATTCAAAACTTGTTTAATAATTGCCTACATATTTTTGTCATGTCATGGCAATGTTTGTACTCAATTATTGAAAAACATGCACTTGGTGACAGGAATACAACCAGATGGAGGGTCTTACAGCCTGAGCAGCATCAAGGGAGCTATAAAAGAAGCAATTGGGTATACTCCATTTGTTGAATGTAACGTGGACTCTTCAAGTAACAGCCAGCTTTACCAAGTTTACTTGTGTGTGGACACCTCTGGCTCAGACTTTATTGAGTGCCCTGTGTTTCCTAGTGGCAGATGTGGATCGGAGATTGAGTTCCCATCTTTCTAATGCCAGGGATTGAGTAGAGTTCTGTAGGATCATCTTCCTCTTCATGTTCATTTGCTGATATTTGCTTACAATAATATTGTACTCCACTTGTCCTTTTCATAACCAGTTGTAACCAATTATGCTTGTGCTTTATTCCTTAAATCGCTACAATATATCATATAAAATTGGATAACAGTGGAATTTTTTTCCGAAGTAGAATCAATTGGAATCTTCTTTTTGAGCATTAACAGTTCTAGCAATTGGTGATTTTATCTTTTGGAGACCATTAAAGAAAACAAAAAGGTTAAAAATATAAGTTATTGTAATTTCAACGTAAAAACCAATCTACTCCCGTTACTTTTACTTGTTTAAAATTAATCTTCTAAATTTTACTGAAGCAAACTAAAATTAACAAAGTAATGTAATTTTTTGCATTAATTAAAGAGTTATGTTCACGTATATCCTTAGGCTATGTTTAAATCCATACACCATATAAAAGGAAGAAATGAAGGGGAATAGAATGGAATAACATTCGCTGTGATGCTCTGAAATGTTTTACCTCTAATTTAAAACTAAGACGGTAAAATGTTTTATTAATTTAAAAACAAATCATCTGTATTTCCAAAAAAACAAATCATCTAACCTGAGTGTTTTATAGTAAATGTTAATTATATAGAAGATATATCTAATTGAGTACTTTACAAATAATAAAGTCACTAGGTATGGTCTAATGCTAAGGGGTTTGAGTAAGTTGTATTAGGTTATATGTTTAATTCCTACTTGTATTTAAAATAATAATAATAATAATAATTAATAATAATGCGTAACTTGTTTGGGTTTTATAAGAGTTATGTTGTAGGAAAAGTGATTGTGTAATGTTATAGAGATTCGTTTTGCGTGCCTTAATTTTTTATTTATTTTTTTGTTTTAAAAAGTGTGGGCCCCACAAAATGTTGTGAGTGTAGGAAAGTTTGTTGTGTTATGTTAAAGGATAAAACGAAAACCCAACTTGTTTTATCACTTTATCTTACATGTCAGGCATTTTAAGTGAACTTTGAGTAGCTTCTTGGAAGAGCTAGCTAGTTGATTCTTATCTCTGGTCTTAAAAGTAGATGTCGAACAAAATTTGAGTGGACTAACTAGTAAGATAATTAACTTTCATCTAGGGGTGGCAATATGGGTTGAGCTCGGCAGGTCAACCCGCCAAAACAGGGCGGATTGGGTTGAGATTTTCAACCCACTAACCCACCTCAACCCGCCCCGCCTAGAAGTGGGTCAAGCGGCGGGTTGAACCATCGGGTTTTAAAAAAAGAAATTATTTTTTTTATTTTTTTACAATTAGGTAATATTTCATTAGTACTTAAATTTTTGTGATATTTAATTTTTTTTATCTTAGTACTTTCTAGAAAAAATAAAGAATAACAATTTTATTTATGACAAATGTTATCTATTTATAAATTCCTAAAGAATGTTTGACAAATATTAATATACATTTAAGATTGAGACTAAAAAAATATAGAGAAGTGTGAAATAAAATAAAATAATATTAAAAAAATTCATAAAATATAATTTATTTTTGAATTTTAATTAAATTTTTTTTAATTGGCGGGTTGGTAGGTTGACCCGCCAACCCACCATAAAACGGAATGAGTTTATTTTTACAAATTAAATTTTTTGGCGGGTCAACCTGCCCCGCCCCATTTTTGGCGAGTTGTTGGCGGGTCGGGGCGGGTCAACCCAAATTGTCACTCCTACTTTCATCTGAGGTGCCTCTCTCAACTACATATTTTATCAGCTCCATGACATCAGTTAACTCACTTTTAACTTTAGTTTGCTCGTGCTTTCACCGATCCATACCTAACGTAAAATTTGACCATAACGAAAGCTACGTCTTATTATATGTGTGCGACAAATTCTTCACGAACTAAGATAAGATTATGTCAACCGTAAAATTTATAGGAGACAACTTTGTTTTGTTTTATATGCTGCTTTGTTTGGTGGAGAAATGTGATAAGATAAGACATTATCAATGGACGTTCGATTTGTTGGCATATTCCATCGACATGCCTTCATAGTTTGCCTATTCTTACCTTATATGTACCCACCAATAGGTACAGCATTTCAGAGCCACATCATTGCATTATAATCATTTGCTTGTGATTTGTGAAGTGCCAGCATCTCAAACCATTGAAAGACACAGAGAGAGAGGAGGCATATATCAAAGATGAAACCAAAGTTTTCCTTGTTGTCCAAGCTTTTGATACTGCAGTACCTTTCAGTTCTGTGTTATTCTCAGGAGTTCGATTTCTTCTACTTTGTTCAGCAGGTAAATGATGGTGTTTGCTATGCTCATGATAAAATATCAATGTAATTTTTCTTTTGTGTTGATTCGTTTAAGTTATACTTCTATTGACATGCAGTGGCCAGGAGCATACTGTGACACGAAGCATAGCTGCTGTTACCCGAAGACAGGAAGACCTTCAGCAGATTTCGGCATTCATGGACTCTGGCCTAATTACAATGATGGCTCGTATCCCTCAAACTGTGATCCTGACAGTGTCTTTGATAAATCTCAGGTATGTTTGAGAATTCATAAACATAATAAGAGCATACATAATGCCTGGATTGATTAAAGATGACCCTAGCCTGGTTTTGTTCGCGTTAATCTAAAATGCAAGCACTAAGAAAATTGTGATATATTTCATAAAATTTCAAAGGCAATACTTTGGCCAAAAAATAGTCTTACTGATTTCCACATCTCAATTTTAACCATTTGGAGTCTTTCTCAGTACTGATGATCAGTTCAAATCTCTTGTCAAATTCATTACATATATACCCAACTCTTTTTGGCAAGGTTAACTTTGACATTTTGATTCCAGCATACCAACACTTCTTGCCAACATTTTTCTTTATTATAGCTCCATAGAAATCTTAGCCACGTTTACCCATATAAAAAATGTGGACATCTAGTGGATTTCCTGGTCATAGTACTTAATGTTCAAGAAACCAAGGGCTAAAATATGATGTTTTTTTAAGTCAACCAAAAAAAAAAAAAAAAAGAAGCAAGATACCGAGAGAGTAGAGTTGATGAGATTTATTTAATTTCTGTTATGATATTAGCTTATATTAATTCTACACAAACATCCAGTGATGAGCCATGTTTGGTATAGGTTTCAGATCTCATTAGCAACATGGAAAAGAATTGGCCGTCCCTAAGCTGCCCAAGTAGCAATGGCCTGAGGTTCTGGTCCCACGAATGGGAGAAACATGGCACCTGTGCAGAATCTGAGCTTGATCAGCGTGAGTACTTTGAAACAGCTCTCAATTTGAAGCAGAAAGTGAACCTCTTGAGCATCCTCAAGAATGCAGGTACTTAACACTTCATACATCTAACTCATTATATAAAGTTGGAAAGATACAACTTTAATTTCAAATATTTTAACTTGAAAAAACAGATTGCAAAACTTTATTCTAACCAGTTAAATGGGAATTTCAGATATTGAACCAGATGATGGGTTTTACAGCTTAAATAGTATCACAGAGGCTATAAAAGAGGGTGTTGGGTTTACCCCAGGGATTGAATGCAACAAGGATTCAGCCAATAACAGCCAACTTTACCAAGTTTACTTGTGTGTTGACACCTCTGGTGTAAATCTCATTGAGTGTCCTATACTTCCAAGTAGCAAATGTGGTTCTGAAATCCAATTCCCCAAGTTTTAAGAGCATGTAGTAGACATATTTTAATTTGTTGTTTACTAGTCATTACTTTCAAATTACACAGTAATTATGTCGTCACCTTCCTTTCTATGTGCCTTCATTCTTCTGAAAATAAAAGTCCATGGGATTGTAGATGAGTTATTGTCACTATGATTTTGTTTAGTCCTTGCTACATTTGATTCAAAAGACATATTAACTGACACCTCCATCCCCAAGAAAGCAAAAATCAATGTTTTAATTAACACAACTAGGCAAAAATGGAGGATTCAGCAAACTCACGAGAATTGTACTTTTTCAGACCTCCCAACAAATTTAGATTCAAAATAGCAATGTTTTGAGTACCTCAAATGAGGGGTTTGTGAATAGGTTTAGCAAACTAAGGATTTTTTTACGGAGAGGTTATACTTACAATCTATTTTCGTTTACAATCTTTTATAATCATATCTTAACCGTTGATTTCCGTCAATCAACGGTTAAGATTTTCACAAATCAAATTTATTAATTAATTATTAATTCGCAATAAATGATAACCGTTAATTGACGGAAATCAACAGTTAAGATATAGTTGTAAGAAGTTATAAACGAAGATAAGTCGTAAGTATAATTTTTTTTTTTTTTCCGACCTTGCCCCACATTTTATATTAGCACCCGTTGCTCCCTCTACTATGAGCTTTTGAGTTGATAACTCAAGTTCGTCCATAAGAAAATAATCAAAACCCACGTCCTACTTGTCTGCACTCCTACCTATTAAAATTTCAAATTTAAATTTAAGTATACCAATAGTATAAACAACAAAATTAAAAATTAGAGCCATCATCTCACTTAAATCAAGACATGAGAATACTTCAATGACCTTTGTTTAAACTTGAACAAAGTAAATGAAGACATATCAAAAGTGGACAACATAAATAGAAGGTTATAAAATTGACTTGAGAGGCTTTTTATTTAAGGCAACGTTAATTGCACGTACTAAAACATTACACCAATTTGAAAAAGATAATATTTTTCTCTTATCGAAGAAAAATAATCTCCAACAGACATAAATTCATGTGAACCCACTATTTTTTTTTTGGTAATATTTTCTTCCTTTTACATGACACAAGCAATCTTCCTACACAAACATAAAAGTGAGCCCATCAATTCTTTTACTTTTCTTTTATTTTAAAAATAGTGAACCCCACAATCTCTTGTCTCTATGACATGATCTAAGAATTTTCCTACAACATAATATTAGTTTTTCCCCTTTTTTTTTTAAACAAAGGTGGCATATTTTTTAAAGGTTCTGCAGGAAAAAATTTCTGTCTTCAGCATAGAAAACTTACATTTCCCTTTCAAAAATTCATTTATTTAGTACTCTTTATTTTAGTGTTCTTTTCTTCTTTACTTGGACTAAATAACCTAACCTCAAATTTGAGTTTGTAACTGCTTTCTATAACTGATTTCCCGTACAATTAGTTTTTTTCTTTCTTTAATGGAATTTGCATTTATTATTTCACATGACATTTTCTACACACACAACATTTTGTGGGATCCACACTTTTTGAAACAAAATAAAAAATAAAAAATTACGGCACGCAAAACGAATCTCTATAACATTACAGAATCATTTTTTTCCTACAATATAACTTTTATAAAACCCTTATATATCGATTCGTTAGTTTTCTTGGCTTGTCCTTCGTGGCAGGATCCTAACAAATGAGTATACTGCCAATTGGGGGGGGGCTCAGCATACTGTAATTTTTGTAGAGACAAAACTGAATCCATAACACATGTTCTTAGAGATTGCAAGAAAGCTCTTCCAATCTAGAACTATTGGTTTGCAGAATCTATTCCGGAGGACTTCCTAGCAGCTAACCAAGAAGAGTGGATAAGGAAGAACCTTATGAATCCTTGGCCCCATTCGCAGCTGTTAAAATGGCAGGACATCTTTTTTTGTTTCTATTTGGTTTTTATGGAGCTGGAGGAACAAAGAGATCCATGAATCTGGCTTCATCAGACCCCCTAACCAGCCTTTGTTTTTGAAGAACTACATTCGGGACATCAGTCAAGTGACTAGTCGGCAGATTCCGCAGCCAACAAACCAAACAGCGCGCAACTTGGTTCGATGGAAAGCCCCCCCTGTGGGATGGACAAAAATGAACGTGGATGCAGCATCAAGGTCTAATCAGTGTTCGGCGTCCTGTGGTGGTCTTCTTCGAGATGCCCAAGGCTCTTGGGTGGGTGGATTTACGTATTTGATTGGTAATTGTGATACTGTAACTGCTGAGCTGTGGGCTATTTTAAAAGGTCTTAATACTGCGTGGGAGTTGAGAGCTAACAAGATAATTGTGGAAAGTGATTCGCTACAGGCTATTCATCTTCTGACAGGGCAAGGGAGTATCAGTTACACTCAGGCTCTGGTTGAAGAGATCCAGAAATGGAATGAGAGGAATTGGCAAATTGTTTATCAACATGTGCTTAGAGAAGGAAATTCTTGTGCTGACTGGTTGGCCAAATCTGCCTTTCAGTCCCACAACCATTTTGTTTTATTGTCTAGTATGCCATCTGGGATGGAGACTTTGTTCCACGCTGATGCTACTAATATGTAGCTTTTTGTTTTTCTGTTTTTGGGCTTAGGCCCCTTCTATCTACTAAAAAAGGATGCATTCACTCAAAAAGCATTCGCTGGTGAGAACAGCCCACGTGCTTTCCATGGTGACAACAGCCCACATGCTTCAGCCCACGTCCATGCATATGGGTCTGGGTAACAGAAAATCCTTGCCTTTCGATGAGAACAACACATAAGCACATGGTATAAAGAATGAAATTTCGCCAGCATAAACTAGTTTCCTCCATCGATAAAAAAAAATTTCTCAGAATCTTGATTTTCAGAAATATAATTTTCATATTTAGTTTATGATAATATTCAAAAATTAAAAATTTTAAAAAATTCAGTTTTTCGAGCATCCTAAAAAAAAGCTTTATACCAAACGCCTTAGGGTTTCTAACTTATCGTTTTGTTGGAAAAGTTTTCAATTTACGTAGAGAGAAAATAATGGGGCCCATGATTTAAAAAAAAAAAAAAAAAAAAAAGCAAAACACGACTAGCAACAGGGGAAAAGTTTTCCCCAATTCTAATTGTCCTATTCTGAGAGTAAAATATCACGTCTTCTTAGTATTTCTAGAGAGATATATTTTTTTTTTCGAATAGAAAATATTATTATTTTCTCTGATATTTAAAAAGGTTATAATTCTTTCCATTTAGTAATTTTTTTTTTTACTATTGTCTACGATTTTTTCCTTATCATGTCGATGGTTTTTACATTAAATTTTGTGTGTTAATTCTTATTTTTCTAAAACTATATTAGACTGTTTTCATATCTCTATAATAACCATAGTTGTAAAATCCGGTCCGACTCGGAACCTGGCGAACCGGTCATCAAACCGATTCGGGTTAAGTATTAGACCGGTCACGTATCGATCCGGTCAAACCCGGTAAAAATTCGGATAAAACCGGTTAAACTCGATGACCCAGTGACCCGGTCGGGTCATGCATTTAAAAAAAAAAAAAAATTGTTTCATCTTGTTAAAAAAAATGTAGAACTCATTTTAAAACTTTTTGTAATTTTATTTGTTAGTATACTCTTCTACAATGGCCTCAAATTTTAGCTTCTAAAACTAAAGCAATTTGCGGAATAATAAATTAAGAGAATGTGACATATGTCATTTTAATGTAGTTGAATTTGAAAAATATGAGTTCAATGTCATTGAGAGGTATGTTTATAAAGATTCTGAGTTACAATTTAAATTGACATAGTAATAGCATTCATTTTTTTTATTTATGCTTCTTGTTTTTGAGTTTATTTAATGAACCTTGTTTAATTAATTTTAGATATAGAAGAATATAATTCAATTTATATGTTCATATATCTATATATATCCGGGTCAATCGATCCGACCAATGACCCAATATAACCCAGTACCCCGACCGAGTCGATGCCCGATCGGGTTTAATATCACTGATAATAACTAATAATGTATGTGAGAGTAACTTTTGAAATATGACCCTAACAATATATACTATAACAGTAGTTTTTGAAGTATCAGAAGTTTGATTACGAAAGTTTATCGTTTATATATAAGGACCATGAAGTGAAAAGGTGACTAAACTTTTTGAGGAAAAGCTCAAAATAGGTAAAGAGGTTTGTTGACATTGACCCAAAAAAAAAATTTCTTAAAATCTTCATTTTTCTAAACTTTGTAAGATGCAAATTTCTTAGTTAAACTTTTATAATTAAGTTTTTTAATAATTTTTAATTACTGATATACCAATTCATTTAACGTTGCTTAATACCATGTTGATTTTTTTTGTTAAAGCAAAACTTACTGAACGGTTAATTTAGAACTTCCTATGTTTTTCTTTGCCAACAATAATTTGCCCTCGATTCTGTCCATGAAAAACTGTAATGGTGAGATTTCACTTAATGACATAATACTTGTAGAATTTAAAACTATATTACTTAGAATGAGGGGGAAAAATGATTAAATTGAAATATTTTAAAACATATTGTATATGTGATTCTTATATCTTCCCTTAATGTTTTTGATTTTAATTTAGTTATTCCTTTTTTATTCGCTTTCTACAGTTTTTTATTTTGGTTTTTGGTTTTTATAATAAAATTAGGGGAATAACATGAATAAAAATGATCACATCTCAATTTTATTTTATTTTTGGTGAGGCACATCTCAAATTCTATTTGTAATATCAGATAACAAATAATGCAGTCATACTGAAAAATATTCATGACATAGAACATTTTGCAATATGTAAGATGAAAAAACAAAGTGAGGAAAAATATAGACAACACATATACATATATATATATATATATATACACACACACATATATATATATATATATATATATATATATATATATATATATATATAGTTTAACCTTTAAAATATACAACAACCTCTTCTTTCAATTCTAAAAAAAATTATAATCCAAGAAAATAGAAAACTAGAATAAGAAAAGAAAAGGGTTAAAACAACGTAGAGAAAACTTACTAATCTGTTTGATTGTATTCTATGTTTTTTTTTCTTCTTAAAACTATTTTGTAAAATAGTTAATGTATTTTTTTTAAGTTAAAAAACAAAACATAAAACAAAAACAACTCATACATGTTCTCTAATTTGATTCTAAAAACAATTATAATTTTTAGAATTACTTTTACAAAACAAATCTTATCAAATAAGTTTTTTATTTTTTTTCCTGAAAATCTAAAACCTCTTTTTAAAAACAATATTCAAACATGCCTTTAATCAGTCATGCCTATTCCGTTTCCTTGATCAACAACTGCAATTCTCAACATTATTTGGCAAACTACCTGTCAAATGCTTAATAATTATGAATAACTAGTAGACTAATTATAACAATATAAAAGAAAAAGATTTATCTTTTCTTATGTCACGTAAGACAAGATTCCCTGCCATAAATACAATTTTTAATGTGGGATCCGCTTGTGTCATGTGACATAAGAAAAGATAACTCCAAAAAAAGGACAAAATCCTTTCAATTTCTAAAACCCAATATTAAATAAAGAGATACGTTATTTTACTTATCTCTTTTTTATACCTATCATGTTTATTAATCTCTAATATCGTTATATCAAAATCTCAATATAAGAGGAAAATGATAAATATTAGTTGAGATTCTAATCTAACAATGTTAGAAAATGATAGATAAGATAGGCATGAAAAAGAAATAAGTAAAATAATTTATCCCATAAATAAAAAGTAAAAGCATTCGTATTTAAAAAAATTAATATTTTTTCTATAAAATAATCAAGTTATTTAATAATTTTAAAAACTGCATCATCAAATATTACTTTCTAAATCATGAAAAAAATGGTATAATCTAGGACCATGTAAAATGTTGGTGGTCCCTCTCCCAAACAGAATTTTTTCTTCCCCATTTTATCTATATTTTTTTCCATTTCCCTTTTTACCCTCTCCATTTGTGAGAAGGAAGCACCTAGTTTTGGTGCTCCCACACCATAGAAAATTTATTGAAAAATCTAATATACTACGGGTGTAGGTACAATAGACGAATAGGAATACACCACATCAATTGCTATTGTACTGAAGAGAGAAAAAAAAAATTGTATACTTTATATTATATATTACCGGTAATATACAGTATAAAGCAATGTTATTAAAACCGGTTCGGTCATTGACTCGATCGAGGTACTGGGCCACTGGGACACTGGTTCAACCACATGACCCGGTAATTATATGCAATTTTAAAATTTATATTAAAAAATTATAAACATACTTAAATATCTAATAAAAAATGGATAAAAATTTTAAACATTTTAATATAAAAAATAATAAATCACTTATTATTATCCAATAAAAGATCAAACAAAAATATAATGATCGTGATACGGGGCTTTAGGTTCAGAAAATGACATCTCTAGCCTATGATGCACGGACACTGACACGGGACACGACACGCCGACACGTTAATTCTAAAAAAGACATATTTCGACACGTTGGGACACGTTTTGATATTAAATAATATTTTTAATATATATAATATAATTTATATCTAATAAATATAACAGTCCATAATAAGTCATATAACCAATCAAATATTCAAATTTCATAACATAAATATAAACAAAAATAATTTTTCGTACCTTGTTAATTTTTCATGTCAAATTTCATAACAGAAAAAAATTGATTTATAATGTTATCAAAAAAAAAAATTGATTTATAAATGATTTTTTTATTTTTAGTTAATAAAAAAAAACGTGTTCGAGCGTTGACCACGTGTCAGAAAAAGTTGACTGTGTGTCAAAAAAGCGTGTCGGAGCGTGTCAGAGAGTTGACCAAGTGTCCCAAAATATTGACCGCTTGTCGGACGCGTGTCGGAACGTGTCGGAGCGTGTCAGTGCCGGACACGTGTCCGACACGCATAATTTTAGAAAATCAACGAGTCCGTGCTTTAAAGTCTCTAACTATAAATTAATTCAAAATTTTATGCATAATATATAATTGAGATAATATTAGTGTTGTAGGTAATAGGGGTGTTCGCGGTCTGGATTGGATCGGTGTTGGAAATAAAACTTATCCGATCCAATCCCTTCGGTTTGATGATATAATCATCCATTCGGTTTGGATTTTTTTTCAAATCCGATCCGATGCAATCCAATTTTTTTCGGTTTCGATTAGATCGGTTTTCGGTTTTTAAAAATCCTAAAATTTATTTCATGATTATTGTGCAAATAACATCTTTTGTATATATTGGCTTTGTAATTTTTTTTTTTTTTAAATACAAAAGCATTAGTAAACTATAATATAGTTTTTTTTTTATTAGGCAATGAGATATGAAGCTCTACAAAGATAAAATTTTGTTGATGAGATGTGACTAGATTTTTTCTTGGGTTTAGTTAATGGGTTAATGAATCTTGAGTTTAGAAATTTTTAGGCAATGATTAGAGAAAGACCCAAGTAGGTAGAGGAGAATTAATATATTGGATCGGTTTGGATTGGATCGGTTTTCATCAACCCATCCAAAAATTGATCCAATCCAATTAAAATTTGAGAGTTTTTTTTCGGTTTTCGGTTTATTCGGGTATCGGTTTTTCGGTTCGGTCACCGCAGTTTAAATCGGTTTGGATCAGTTGACGAACACCCCTAGTAGGTACGTAACTTATGTAAGTCAATAAGCAAAAAAATATTCAAATATGTCTATTACATTTTTTTTAAAATTTGGAAAAAAAAAATTTGAACCGGGCCAGGTCACCGGTTAACCAACCGGGTCATCGATTTTTATGAAAACCGGCTAGGTTGGACCGGGTCCGATCGGTTTTGATACATAGCCGATCCGTTGCTTCAACCAGACCAGTTTATTGGTTCCCGGATCGACCCGACCGAGTCGGTCCAATTTTAATAACACTAATAACAACATCGCACCTGAATCTGGATCCTCTAATGTGAAAAATCACATGACCATGTCATGTGGAATTCATAACCATACAAAGGTAGATCAATAGTAATAAAGGAGGAGAGAGAAAATATATTAAAATAGGTAGTTACAAAATCATAACCGTTGATTTACTTTTGTATGGTTGTGATCTTCTCACATTACCATGTCATGTTTTTTTTACATTAGAGGATCTATTTCCATCGGACCTAGTTTTCGATAGGACGGTTGTAAAAAAAAAATGCGCTCCGCTACCATACTGCAATCTGTACCTCAAGACTGCACTTAATATCATCTTCAAGGTGAATATTTTTGCTGCTACCATTCCACGGCGACTCCCTTTTAAATTAAAATTATAGATTATGTATCCCCATAGTTATAAAAATTTTTCTCTCCTCAATAAACATATCAATACTGATATTGTGTTTTAATTGGGCGTAAATATTACCTTAATATATTAAAATTTTCGCTATTCAAGCTGAAGCCTGGAATGAAAGGGACTGTGCTTGATTGAGGATAAACATTAAACATGCACAATTCAACTCATAAAATTCTCAAATCTTAGCACACATGCAGTTCCAAACCAATTTCCATATCCTTCTATAAGCTTCTTATGATATTAATTATCATGGGCACTGGGGTGATAAACGAGTCTGGAGCCTTTGGCTCGGCTCGTGAAGGCCTGAGCTTAAATGTCTAAAATTGATTGTTGGTACCAGGCTTGAACTTGTATAAAAGTTCGTTTAGTAAAAAGACCTCAGGCTTCAATTCAAAAGCTCGGCCTTAAAGCCTCTCAGGCTGGCCTAATATATTATTTTATTTTTTTATATTTTTTATATTACTTGTAATAGCCATATCTTTCTCCTCAATCTATTTTATCCCATTTTATTGGTTAAACAGACTTTTTGAATGATTTTGTTCTATATTATGCTGTTTGGATATACATTGAATTTATGAATATTTATAGAATTAATGGTGTTGTTGATTGTATATTCTGTTTGGATAAATTTTTGTTGTCTTATTGTTTTTAAACAGGCTAATAGGCTAAATCAGGCTTTTATTTTTTGTAAATAAGTCAGGCCACAGGCTGACAATTATATTTATAACAGGTAACAGGCTTGGTCAGGCTAACACATTCAAACACAGGCTTAGCCTTTAAAGACCAAAGCTCAGCTCGGCTCGGTCCGTTAACACCCCTAGTTACATGCCTAATATTGGTTGTTGGAATCAGGTTTGAACTTGTATAAAAGCTCATTTAGTAAAAAGGCCTCAGGCTCCAATTCAAAAGCTCGGCCTTGGAGCCTCTCACACTGGCTTAGTATAATAATTTTTATTTATATTTATATTTTTTATATTATTTGTAGTAGCCCTCTCTCTCCTCTCAATCCATTTCACCCCTATTTTATTAGTTAAACAGACTTTTTGAATGATTTTGTTCTATATTATGTTGTTTGGATATACATTGAATTTATGAATATTTATGGAATTAATGATGTTGTTGATTGTATATTCTGTTTGGATAAATTTTTGTTATCTTATTTTTTTTTTTTGATAACATATCTTATTTTTTTTAACAGGCTAAAAAGCTAAATCAGACTTTTATATATTGTGAATGAGGCAGACCACATGCTGATAATTATATTTCATAACAAGTAACAGACTTAGCAAGGCCGACACATTTAAACACAGATTTAACTTTTAAGACCAAAGTTCGGTCGTGCATGTCCCGTTAACAACCCTAATGGGCACCCATTCTTTTGTTCTCTTAGTTTTACACTTTTATATGTACCTGGCTTCTATCCTTCCTTCTCATTCATATATTTCGTTACTAGTACTCTCTATGTCTCTCTCTTGCTTCCCAAAATTCTGTCTGTAACACTTCCTTCTCTCTCTCACCCCTTTCCTTGATAAAAAAACTCTTTTTTGGTGTCAAGCTAATGGCTTCTGAGCCCTTATGTGTTCGAAAGGGTGGTGAGAAACGCAGACATGCTTCTGTTCTTGCCCTTTGTCTCTGGCTTCTCAAATGCTTTCCCAAGGAGTGATAACGAAGACCCAGATCAGCAAAGTGAGAGTACTGAAAATGCACAGCGTCAAAGTGTCATTTTTATAAACCCCTTCACTCAAGGCATGATGGTCATTGATGGCTGGTCAAGCATGGAGACTCTGTTTCGTGTGCTGGTTTGCATTGGAAAGGAAGGGTTTTTCAAGGAATGCATAGATGCCATGCCAAGTGTTGAGGTTGGAGAAGGTGAAGATGGGGTGTGTGTTATTTGTTTGGAGGAGTGAGAGGTTGCCAAAGTGATGCCTTGGCCCTTGTTACCATAAATTCCATCCCGGTTGTATAGAGAAGTGGTTGGGTATTAATGGGTCTTGCCCTGTTTGCAGGTATGAGATGTAGGGCTGTGCAAAAAGACTGTTCACTTGCCCTGCCTTTGATCCGACCTTGACCCGACTCATAAATACCCATATTTTTTGAACTGGTTTAAATACTGACCCACTTTTATTTGGGTCAGTTTTAGACCTGACTCGTTTTAATATTGACCCACTGACCCAAAACTTGACTCATACCCATTATGTGAAAAAAAAATCGCAATTACATTAAAAAAAAAGTTTTAAAGTAAAACAATTAAGTCAAAATTTTTTATGGAAAATATTTTCATAAAAATTTTACAGATTTCAAATTTCTGCGAAAGTTTTCAACGGAAATATTTCCGTCATCAAAAAATTTTGACGGCAAAAAATTTCATCAAAATTCTTTACAGATTTCAAATTTTGGCGAAAGTTTTTGACGGAAACATTTTCGTCATCAAAAAATTTTGACGGCAAAAAATATCGACGGCAAAAAATCTCATCAAAATTCTTTACAGATTTTAAATTTCGGCGAAAGTTTTCGACGGAAATATTTTCGTCATCAAAAAATTTTGACGGCAAAAAATTTCATCAAAATTCTTTACAGATTTCAAATTTTGGCGAAAGTTTTCGACGGAAATATTTTCGTCATCAAAAAATTTTAACGGCAAAAAATATCAACGGCAAAAAATTTCATCAAAATTCGTTACAGATTTCAAATTTCGGCGAAAGTTTTCGACAGAAATATTTTCGTCATCAAAAAATTTTGACGGCAAAAAATTTCAACAAAATTCTTTACAAATTTCAAATTTCGGCGAAAGTTTTCGAAGAAAAAATTTCGTTAAATTTTTTGACAAAAAAAAAATTTTCGTCGAAATTTTTAGCGAAACATATTTCCATCGAAAATTTTCAACTAAATATTTTCGTCAAGTTTTTTGATAAAAAATTTTCAACGAAACACATTTCTATAAAAAAATTCCGTAAATTTTTTTGACAAAAAAAACATTTTGACGAAAAAAATATTCTGTCAAAATTCTTTAGAGAATCTAAATTTCGTCGAAAGTTTCAAATGAAACATTTCCCTCGAAATAATTTTCGTCAAAATTTTCGTTAGAACACATTCCCATCGAAATTTTGAACGAAAAACATTCCGTTAAATTTTTTGACAAAATTCTTTTTTCGTTTAAAACATTTGATGGAAGAAATCATTTTCGTCAAAACTGTTGACGGAAACTAAATTTCAATAGAAAAAAAAAAAATTTGTACAAATTTCGACGAAAAAATAATTTTGTGACGAAATTTTCGTCTTTTGCAACGTAAAAATTTCGACAAAATTTTGTGAGAAAACCAAGTCAAAAACGTGTCAGGTCAGATTTGACCCAGTTCAGAAACCAAGTCAGGTCAGATCCAAACTGGTTCTGAACTAGTTCAACAAAATCCAATCCAAGTCAGACCTGACTTGGATCAAATTAAAGCGGGGTGGGTCAAAATACCTGACCTATAAAAACCAAGTTGGGTCGAGTCGGACAAAAACCTGACCCGACCTGACCCATGCACAGCCCTAATGAGATGCCTGTTGATGTGAGCAAAAAGGGAGATGAAGAAGGGGAGAAAGGAGGATGAGGATCGTAAGAGAGGTTGAGGCTAGTTGTTATTACACTAATCAAGCTCCTTCTGGTGATTACAGTGATTATTCATCAAGTCCAAGAGTTGGTGATGCTGAGGGGGAAAGTTGAGAAAATGGTGCAAGAATTTTTTTTTTAAGGTTGTAGTGATGAATCTGTATAGGCAAAAATGTACACAAGTTTTATCCTATGTTTTGGGAAGAAATAAGTTAAATGATATTCTCTTATGTCACAATTTATTTTTCTAATGCTTACAGTTCAAAGTCGGAATTCTAGTCCATTCTGATTCTATCATCCAAAATGTAATAATTGGGGAGAGACTTGACAAGGTTTTGTTATAGGATTTTATTAATCTCCTTCCACGTAAGATAGTTATCTTATATAGTAGAGAGAAAATAGGTGGGTCCCACCATTACAAAAAAAAAAAAAAATGGAGTGCGAAAATCGAAGTGAGAGAAAATGAGATAAGTTACCTCATGTCAAAGGAGAGTAATATTTCCCTTTGTTATATAATAATAAATTTGAATGACTCTAGAGGCAAAGAGAGGTATTAGGTCCACTCAATTAGGCTCCTAGGTGCTTTTCAGACACCTTTCGCACTGTTGGGAATTGGAAGGTTTATTTTGGGATCGAGTTATTTTTTTTTAACCCGATAATCTCTTGAATTTTTTTTTATTTTTTTCATTACTATCAATGATGAATTGATGATATATTATTATATTACTTAATAAATTCGATATACTAGGCGTTAATAACTAATTTATTAAATCAAGTGTTAATAGGGGTGTTCATAAACCGATCCAAACCGATTCAAACCGCAAAAACCGAACCGAAAAACCGAAAACCGAAATAACCGAAATCCGAAAAACCAAAAACCGAAAAAAACCAAAAAAAATTACTGGATTGGATCGGTTTTCGGTTTTGATATGGAAAACCGATCCAATCCAAACCGATCCAAACTTTTTTTTACCAAATTATACCTATTACCTATCCCAAATAATAGCCGGTCCAAAGTTTTAAACCCACCCGTGCGTTAGCCCGTCAGTTTTAAACCCACCCAAAGTTCTAAACCTAATCCATCCAAACTCACTCTTGCCGTCCTCTCACTCTCAGTCTCTCACTCTTCTCAGTCACTCACGCTCTGGCACCAGTAGCATATCTCTTTCTTCTCAAAAATCAACATTTGTCTCTTCTGTGAAACCTCCAAATAAGCATATAACAAAGGTTAGAACTTAGAACTTAGATACAGGGGGATGAAGCAGTTTAATTCACGATCCTTGGGTAGCTAGATACTAGGTTAGAACTTAGAACTATCTGGCCTTGGGAACATGTAATTCTTTCACCTTGTGCTATCCAAATGCATGCTATTTTTTATCATTTCACCTTTGGATCTATGTGTAAGAGTTAAGATGTTTTGGACTGATTGATCCTACCTGCCATAAAATCCGTACACCAACTTTTGATATCCACAAAATTGGAAGCAAGATACTACTGAATGCCATTGGTATATTCACTATTCTGATCAACGTGTAGATCTTATAATGATGTCAGATGATTAATTTTGGGACGAACTCTGGTCTCTTTGAGCCTTTAACTGATGTACAAGACATGTGAACCAATTCTGATCAACGTTTGAAATGTTGAAACATCGTCATTTTTTTAAAAATAATTCTTTTAAGTTTTGTTTTTTTGGCTTTTCAAAAAACCGAAAACCGATCCAATCCAAACCGAAAAAAATTGGATCGGATTTGAGAAAAAATTCAAACCGATCGGATGATGTAATGACCAAACCGAAGGAATTGGATCGGATGGTTTTTTGCTTTAAAACCGATCCAATCCAGACCGCGAACACCCCTAAGTGTTAATATGATAGTGTAAATTTCATATTGATAAAACAATAAAATTAAAGTTTAATAATTTTCTAGTTAAATTAGGTAGTTAACTAATTATTTATCAAACATGTTTAATCAGTAAAACCACATTTAAATTCATAGTTTTAAGACAATTGATAAATTTCCATCCGTAAAGAGTCTTTTTTTAATCATTTCCCTTAAAGTTTTTATTTGACATTTAAATCAGAAATTGAGTCCGAGAATCTTGATCACTTTAACCTTCCAAGCATCAGAAGGGTAGCCACTGGGTTTATGCTTGGTGACTCCAAGAAAGTTGAGCCATCCACTATCTTCATCCATTCACATCGTAAGCACTTTAGTGCTTGTCATCAAGCGAATGAAGCCTCGCACGATATTGATGCATAATTATTACATTTTTCTTGCAGAATTTTCTAAAAAATATTCCTCACAGTTTGTTTTGCCATGCACCCCAAGGAAATATGCAGTTGACTTGTACCTTGCAATTGGTGTAGGCATTATTCCATATCTTTTGAATATCGCTTGAATATCAATCAGGTGTCATGTGTTTTTCAGTTCAAGCATCCCTTTTGAAGTATGTAAAGCTATCTTAGTCTTAGAAGCAGTATTAGTCATTATTAAATTGGAACTTAGGGATAGAAATATAATTGTTCCTTCAACTATATTTTTTGATCAAGTGATTTGTTGGGCCCATCACTTTCGATTATTCTGTGGCTTATAATCCGCTTAGAATCCACTATGACTGTTATGCAGTGATATCTTGCATCGATATTGACATAGAACACGACACGATATTTTAACACATTAATTTTAAAAAATGATATAATTTGACACGTTAGGAAATATTTTGATATAGTTTGACATGTTAGGAAATATTTTGATATTAAATAATATTTTTAATATATATAATATAATTTATATTTAATATATATGATAGTCCATAATAAGTCATATAACTAATTAAATATTCAAATTTCATAACATAAATATAAAGTAAAAATAATAGAACATTCATAGAGTGAAGAGTGTAGACTACTCACAAGTTCAATTATTTTCATCTCCAATTTCAATTTATATAAATCTTATGCTTATATAAGTAAAGAGAAAGTTTTATTTCTAATAAAGCAAAATTAAGTTTCAGAAACAAAATTTAATGCAAAAACAAAGGACCATTCATGTATATCAGTTCTAAGGCATTTAGAAAAGAGGCTAGGAAATAAGGGAAGGTACATTTGAAAGCACCAGTTATAATCCAAGGGTCTATCTTTTATCATGTTATAGGAGAATTATTTCTCCTATTACACACACAAGAAGTGATGACTCTCATCTTCCATTAAAAAATAAAAAATAAAAATTGTTGCACACATTTCAATGTCTCACTAATAAGAGAAAGAATTCTCCTATAACATGAGAATTATTTCCCCCATAATCTAATACGTATATTTCTCTACTGTACAGAAATAACTCAACATATTTATTTATTTATTTAAGAGGAAAGATATTCTTACTACTAAAATTTTTTACTACCAACTTACTATCTATCTAATCACCATTGGATCAATATTTTTTCTTTTTTCAAAAACTTTTTAGCATTCTCTCCTTAATTTAATGGTGATGAGATAAGTAGTAAATTAATAGTAAAAAAATTTGGTAGTAAGAATATCCTTCCTTTGTTTAATACCTTAGAGGCAGCTTAGAAAAAACAGTTGGCAAGAAAACATTACTTGAGTATCCTGCCAGTTCTGTCTTCTGTACAAAGGTATGGCCTTTCTAGAACAAGAGAAGGACAAGAGGCTCTTGAGAAGGTAACCAAGTTTCAGGAATACACAAATTTTTCACTTATCAGCATTGATTCCGAAAATCCGGACCTTGTGCATATGGCGGAACTTAGCAACAACCAGCACAATCACTGCAACGGTGTTGAAGAAAATTAATTGAAACTTGTTGATCCTAATCTCAGAATTCTTTCAGTGAAACCCATGACTAAAACAGCATTTAAACACACACTCACAAAAAAATTAACAGCAAAAGTGGAAGAAAAATAAAGACAAAGCACAATAAAAGTTTCAATCTTGTTCAACAGAATCACAACACTAACCTTGCAAGTTCTAAAAGCAAGCATGCCCTCGTTACCAACTTCAAATAGAAGAAAAAAAAGGTATGAAAGAGAGAGATCAGATCAGATGAGAGAGAAAGAGTGATCAGAGAGAGAGAGATCAGAACACTTACCAGTTACCAGCGACGGCAGACGACAAGATGGCAGACGGCGGCGAAGGCAGGCGACGGCGAAGGAGGAAGAAAGAAAGCAGCCCGCGAACGAAATGGGTCTGAAGTTTTTTTTTTATTATTAAATGTTTTTTAATTTTTTTAAAATTATAATTTTATTAATACATTTTAATTTTTTAAAAATTTATTTTTTTACAAAAATGTCATTTGATCAAGTCGCATACGGTCAAATTTGCATGATGAAATAGTCAACGTGTCCCAAAAATTTGATTGCACGTCAAACACGTGTCGAAATATGTCGGAGTCGAACACTTGTCCGACACGTAATTTTAAAAGAAATTAGCATGTCGGTGCTTTGTAGATGCAAGGATTGTCTTGAATTCATGGACATAGCCCTATAGGGTTTATTCTTTTTTACTTAAGGGCATGTTTGGTACATAGTATATAATAAAATTTAATAGTATAAGACATGATTAAATTTTAATATTATTCAGCGTGTGACATAGTATTGTATAAAATAATACATTGTATAAGATAATAACATCCAGTATTTGATAATACACTATATAATATTAGATAGGATATACATAAATACTTTTGAAAAAACACCTTTTAATAAAAAAATTATATAATTCTTCCAAATAGGTGATATGATATTAATTTTTATACAAATCTATTGATCAGTGTGTCCAAAAAATATATTAATTTTTATAAAAATAAAAATCTCCAATATTTTAAAAAAAATTATATTGAAACATTATTTTTTTATTTTAATATATTAATATTAAAATAACATATTAATTCTTGAGAATTGCACTGGTTAATACATCAACCCCTTATCAGGTCTATTCCACCCCAAGGTCTGACTAAGTTATACATCATTTTGATGTATAAAGGAATCCTACTGTATAACCTTATACTATACAATGATCACACCAAATAACTAAAAATATCATAATGTATAGTATAAGGTTATACTATCAAGCCTTATACATCACATCAAACAGGCCCTAAAACTCAATTGAGCTCAATGTATGAGAAGAGCCTACAAAATTTAAGGTTAGGGTTTCTTAGCACTCATATATAATCACACTTTTTAGCCGCCAACCTCTAATGTTGCTGCATTAGCTGGGTAAGATCAATTCTAATAGCGAGAGTTTCACACACTAGCTCTGTCACCCCATGGGAATAGTCTCAAAGAAAGGGTGAAAACGGGCTTTGCTTTATCCCGAAAAGCTCAAACTTATGCGAAAAAATGTCATATTGACTTGCCTCGTTAGCATAGTACGAGTCTAATTGTTAGCCTAGTTTGAATCATTTATAAAATAAAAACAAATGGTCTAGCCTGACCCGTTAGCCTGTTAATTTTTAACTTCCAAGCATAATATGAATTAACTTCATAAAATACTCAAATTATGTTGTTAAAACAAATACCACAATTTCAACATTCAAACAAAACCATAAATCACAACAACAACTTATCACAATATGCATTTAAGTCACTTTCAGAAGAAAAATGTCTAAACTAAATAATATATATTTTATCAGATCCAACAAATCAATCCATATTATGTAAATTAAAATAACTGCATGAATCCAACAAATGTATCATAATGCTTGTAGTAGTAAAAAATTTCTCATCATCTTTTCTATCCTGCAAATACAATTTCAAGGTTACATAAGTTGGCAAACAATTTATAAATGTAGAAAATAAAAAACAAGATTAAAGAAAAAAAAGATTCAAAAACAAAAAAAATCTTTTTATACCTTTTATTTTTTCTTCAAGCCATATTTATTACGTAGCCAATCTCCACCATATATTAAAGCTTGGATGGTATCTTCAGCCAAGCTAGAACGATAAGCATTAATAACTCCTCCTCCACCACTAAATGTTGATTCTGATACTACTATAGAGATTGGTACAGATCTTGTGTCACTCCCAAAGGTAGTATTGGTGGGGGATCGAACTTAGGTCCTTCCACCATCTACTCAGCTCACATGCACCAACTGAATTATCATCATTTGGTATTATTATGAATAATATTATTTTATTTTATTTAAAATAAATAATATGATATATGTTGGCTTGTAAGTTTATAGGCCCAGAATGTAAAAAAAAAAAAAAAAAGCCGATGGACTGCTTTATAATTAGGTTTTTTTGAAAATTTGGATCTATTTTATTAAACTATATGTAATAGACCGAACTTAACATGATATAAACTAGACCATAGAATCTTATAGGCCGGGCCGGCTCCCTTACACCCTTATCTGGAAGGTCTGCCATAAGTCAACTTCAACTAGGTGATTATTCGTGTTAGGACATTAATCAAGCCAATTTGTGAAGCCATGTCTGCACAAAGTAATTATCTTAAATCTGCTTTATAAGAAGTAACTTTATATTAAACTAAAACAATGATAATATAATACATTCCAAATCACAATAGTCTGAGTGCTTCCGCAAATCGCTTACAAGCACATCCTCTTTCAAGTCAAACACTAGTTTGAATGTGTATTTGATAAAAAAAAATTGCGTTAACTTTTTATTATTATTATTATCAATTGCATTATTTTTAACATAGCACAATGGGTTTTTGATTGAGCCTACCCCACTTAGTTGAAGTTTGATTTTTGTTGTTGATTGCAGCTAACGGATCCCTGCATGTGCCTTCACAACTACAATGTAATAATTGTATAACTTGGCAGGTGTTTGCTTCATGTTGAAGTCACATGCCATTGTCTCTTGCCTACACAATGGGAGGGGCACTTGTAACCAATCGAAATTTATAACCCTTGCTTCTAATAAGAATGGAAAGGAAATAGATACGGATTAGTTTTTATATTAAACAGGCCTAAATTGTTTTTCAAATATAAAAAAATCTAAACTTGGCTTGTTACTTATTTCTTTTAAGGTCTGACATGATCTTTTTAAAAGTCAGCTTAGTCTAAAAGTCCAATAAGATCTATTTTGCATTAAGGTTAATAAGCTAACAGAACTACTTCTAAATGGTTAATAAGACAAATGACCAATGAACTAGTCTTTCGTCAGGATCGTGTATAGTATAATGCGATACAACTCATAACTTCAGCCATACATATCAACAACAAAAATGAAGTAGGATCCTTTGATATCGGTATCAAACATCTGAGAGTCGTTAGATCAAAAAAGATCAATGGTGTCACATGCTTATAAATCAGAGTCATTGATCTTTTTTGATCTAACGGCTCTCAGATAAGGTGTCAAATTTTAAATTTGACACCGGTGTCAAAGAATCCTACCTCCAAGAAAATATATCAGAAAGTAGATTGTATTGTACAATAGGATGATACGATATATATCGTATATCATATGATATAAAAATTAAATAAAAATTTACATTTTTAATATAAAAAATAAGAAATTTAATTTGTGATTTAAATTAAAAAATATAAAAAAATTATTGTTGATAAGGAAGAGAAAATATGGATATGATTTATAATTTAAACACAAAAATCAATTTGCAAAATTTGTATTAATAAAGAAAATAATTAAATAAAAAATCTAAATTTATTCAATTTTCAGAATAAAAAAATAAATCAATGAAAACAATTGATTCAAATTAAAGCAACAGAAAGTTGAATAAACAAAAAATAGAAAAATGTCATTTCAAAATTTCTTTACTAACTTTGCATTAGTCTTACGAAGTCGAAAAGTTTTTAGTAATATTTTTCTTTTTCTTTTTACCATTCAGAGGTTAAAAGCTTTTGGCGAATCCAGCCAAAACCATTCAGTATTTTTTTAGAATTTGAATTTATTTTATAAATTTTTAAATTATTTTCTTTTAAATAAATAAGCATATTAAGCCTTTTAAATAGAGCAAATAAATTAGAATATTAAGCCTTTTAAATAGAGCAAATAAGTCTGTCTTGTCTGTCTCTCTATATATATAAAAGAATAATAAATCTTATACTAAATCTTAATTGTTGATTTTTGTGTATCTCGCAGTTATAATTTATTGTGTAATATTAATTAATTAATTAATTATTAATTCTCAATAAATATAATCTTTAGATACACATAAATAAACCGTTATAACTGTCACACTGGCAAAAATGTTAAATTTATTATCAAATTTTTTATTTTAACACCGGTGTCAAATAATCATGTTGATATATGTATGTATATATAAGTTTACTCATTAAGCCTAAAAAACTTATTTTAAAGATCTAAAGTCTGACCCATTTAATTATATTGACTTTTAAAAAAAAAACTAACCTAATTATTTTGTTAAACAGATTAGGTCAAGCCAGATTTTAAAATAGTCTAATTCCATACCTAATATCTAGCAACCAAATGAATTATATGAGGTCCTCTAGGAGAATAGAAACCCAATTTTGCATATAATTACAAAAACGCATAAAGCATTGATTTGCAAGTAAAGGAAGGACACGATTCATTTACCTATGTGGGCTATACAAATTTTCGGTTTTCTCTTTGCTAGTGATACCAATCAATTGAAGTAAAATTCAAAATCAATCAAAATCCAAAACCATTTTTTTTCTCATCATTATTCATTCTTTATTTTTTGGTGTTAACAACGATGTTATGGATGTGATATTCTTCTGCATCTTTGGATTTTTGAGATAATGCTAGTAGAGTTTTTCTTACCGTGGAAGATGATAGTGATCTCGTGCAAGCTTTTCTAGTGCATAAATATTTAACTTCCCACAGATTTTACAAGTAAAAGTTATTAAGATTAATATGCCCTACCTATCAGTCTCTTGGTATGTTTTCATGTTGGTAAAAATTGGTTCAAAACAGAATCATGCTTGGTTTGATGTCACCAACTCATGCTAGTAGGGTCTTGTGAAGCCTCAAAAGGAGAATAAATTAAACAAGTGGTTGCCCAGTATAAAGTTGTTACAGTAAAAACAAGATTAAAAGGAGATGTGCCATACGTGTATTATACCTTTTATTGACCAGGATATACACTCAATTGTTCTTTCTTTTCATTATAAAAATATACATAGTTTATAAACAGATTTTCTCATGAGAATGATTTTGTTGCATATGTTAATATAACCAGAAACCATCTTCATTGTCCCCAAAAGCTAGAAGTGCAATTTAAATCTATTTCTTTGGAACTTGAGTCAATGTCTCTCTGATAGTGGCTGTTCAAGTCAAGCATTTCTGACAATTCAGATTTCCTCAACTTGTTGCAAAATCTCTTTCCAGATGGTTGATCAACGCAGCCACCATCAGAATCTGCCCTTATCTTTCTCCCACTTTCTACATCACTTGTATCTCCCTTGAATGCTTTATCTTCTGGGTGAGTGACCATTAATGGCAATTCAAATGAAATACTATTAGACTTTTGTAGGTTCTCTGCCTCATCCATGTGCCTCTTTTCTTCTTTTGACCCAGAGCTTTCAGATGATGTCAAAGAACTTTCCAGTGAGCACATAGTTCCTCTATTTTGTTTCCTCTCCCCACAGTTTAAACTGAACCCTCTTGTTTCTGTTAGTTCTGAAATTGGAGAACTTGGGCAGGCATTGTTGATTATTGAAACTAGCTGAGAAAGTTCAGCTTTTGCAAGTTCTACACCTCCTGTGGAAGAACTGTATCCTGCGAGTGTTTCCTGTGCCTTCATTAGTACTGATTGTAAGTACTTCCCTTGAGCTTCAATTCGGAGTTGCAAATGTTTCTGCACCTGAAATCATGATCCAAACTGATTTAACATGTCCTTATGCATTAACTTGAATTTAGATAGGAATAAGTTTAGATCATATGTGCTACCTCAATTTGTTCATTGAGTTTCTTTTGTACTTCCATTTGCATTTGGAGAGCCTGAGTAATCTTCAAGCTTCTGGTAAACACAAAAATTTGATCAATGAAATGTCTTGGCAATATCATTTACTTTCAACATCAACAAAAATATTTTAAATGTTTGCTCAATTTCGAACTATTACTCAGTCATCTTATTATGTGTCCCAACACTGATTTCTCTGCTGCAATGACCATCACTGCTCTTGATTTCTATGTAATCTGCACCAAACAAGAGCATCAAGATTATACCGAATGAGAAAACTAGTAATCATGCTATTACTGTTAAACCAGACATGTTATAAGTCACCTTCTTGTTTGTTGTCAGAGCAGGTTTCTAGTTGCTGGCTTTTCCCAAGTCTATATTTCTGTAAATGGCTCTTGAGGTGGTACAAAGTGAGTCCTGGAATCCCCATCACCCTCATAAGATTCTTTGGAGTTGCCTCTGCCACATGCAGTGTGTTAAAAAAAATACATTAATCAAGATACGATCTAAAGTCTAATATCAAAATAGTAAGGTCTTTTAAGCTTGCATTATATATACTCACTTTCTGCACCTCCAAGCTGATTAACTGCCTCGTTGAATCGTTGATGAAGCTCAGGAGTCCATTTCAGCCTAGGCTTGGCATCAGTGGACATAACCAAACGCATACTTTGATTTTGCACATTTTGCAGGTGATCCATTTGCTTTTTTTGGAAGAGTTACTGGTAATGGATTGAAACATAAATAAACTTTTGATGCTTTTAGCTATGCGTCAATATGTGGTAGCTATAGTTCTCTTTATAAATTTGAGTTGTTGTGCTACCTTGTGATCTCACTCCATATAAGGAAGCATGAGTGGGGTTATGTTGGCGGAATATATGCCATGAGCTGTGACTCTTCCTCTCTCATCCCCCATTTCATACCTACTTTTCCTTTTTTTTTATTTTTCCCCCTACTCTTTCTTCTTTGACTTGAAAGGGTCGAAGAGAATCTCTGATGTAGCAACAACAGAGAAAGGAAAACAGCTCAATTTTGAGTCTTAAAAGGAGAGAAAAGAAGAAAAGTGTATGGTTTGTTTTTTGTTTTTTTTATCTTGCTGTTTTCCCACTTCTCTATCTCTCTAAATATGATTCCCTACTGAATTGGGTAGGCCCACCATAATGAATAATGAGACCAACTTTCTTAATGCTGATAGAAACTTTAAGGTAAAAATAAATAAAAATGATGGGTATGCTATTATGGATATTTGCTTGTGGTTATTAAAAGTGATAACAAATTAATCAATCTTTGTTTCAAATTTCATTTCCCCTTTTTAACAACTTTAATTTTGGTTTTCTTTTATGAGAAGGTGTATGTAACGCGATTGGCAGATTCTTTTTGTTCCTTGTAGGGATGAAGGAATCAAAGAATCTAGGATTAGATTTTGGGCCCAGAGCCTACATGTTTTTCTATAAAGAAAGTGTGCTAGAAGAAAGAGAACTAATCAACCATATCAAGAGATAAAGTTGTTCCTCTTATCAAAACGACACTAATTAATTGTGTGTCCGCTCAAGACATCGAACAGGTCATGATTTCTTAGATTATCCTAACAAAGGAATTTCAACCCCCAAGTTCATAAAGGGACCATCCCCGCATTTCAGTCGTAACTAAGCACTAACACTATCAATCATTAAGGTGATGTGTATAAGCAAATAATGCAAAGTTGCATCCCATCAAGGGGGTTGAACTAAAACACGCTTAATATGAGAGGCTACGGTTAAAAAAATGGAATTGAATATGATACTAATAATATCCCCACAATGAGATTCCAAGAAATCACAAAATATGTGGCTATGCACTTTTCTTTGCAATATGAAAGCAATATACAGTGCTCACTCTGGACAAAAGTCTCGTAAAGAAATTATTCCAAAGGGAATTTTGCTTTAATGCTGTAATCTATATCCAAGCCGAGGAGAAGAAAAGAAATTTTCACCAAAAATAAAAGGAAAAGGGAAGGCTATAATGGCCAACAACAAATCTTAAAAAGCTAATTGGATCAATTCTCTCTTCAGATTTCTTGGGTTGCGGTCTAGAGTTTGATCACTAGAATCAAAATCCAATGATTGGTCTTCAAAACACTGCCATTTCAGCACCATGGAATTCCAGCTAGTGTGCTTGAACTGTTGAACAATTTCCCATGATTTTAAACTAATGAAAATCAAATACCCAATTTTTCTATTTTTATTTTTATTTTTTATAATGGAGCCATAAGAAGAGCTACACTTCCATTCAATAAATAAGCAGTGCCCTTATTATTCGACTACTAAAATTCAAACATACACTAATGAATATACTTACTTACAAGTTACAATTATCTCTTCATTACATGATTCTTTTAATAGCATATCAGAACAAGGTGGGTCCCGCAACAATTGCCTTGAAAATAAAATTACTTAGTGGCAGGCTTTGTTCACATTCAAAGAAAGGAATATTATTATTGACATGTATTTGTAGTATGTGGCCCAAATGTTTGAAAAACAAGAAAAGGAAGGGAGAGTTGTTGTAGTACCTTTCTCTTTAACAGCTGATGTACTTGAATTTCCTTTCTTACTTTAATATATTCCATAACAAGTAAAGGAGATTCCAGGATGATGCCAAAGGGACCCTGGTATTTTTATTAGATCAGTAGGAGAAGGTCCGGTGAATCAAAAGTCACTTAAGTAAAGTTGCCTCATCAATTATTATTCTTTTAATGGACCCATCAGGGGAGATCTCATAAATCCAAAAGCAAAGAAAGAAGATGAGAAGAATGTGGCCTCAGGAATCACAAAAGAGAAACAAAAGGAACTTGTCAACATCCCACCATAGAATAATTGAAGCTTATTGAAATTTAATATTATTTCAAATGTGATTACTTACACCAAATGTCGTAAGCAATATGTCACTAGGTAATTCTAGGATTTTCGGTAAGAGTAGAGTAAAGGTTGAAGCATTGTATTTTAATACAATTGTTAAATGGTTTTCTTGCAATCCCATGCTTAATTTGTAGCAGCAGAACACATGTTCGTGGAGACACTTTCCGGACAAATTAGCAAACTTGAGTATCGTTTATTACAACTATGACACCTATGAGGTGTCATAATTGTAATGGGGTATTATTTGTTTGGACTGTTTCTCTTTGACAATATTAGAATTCCAGTTATAAATGTGGAAAGGGAATCTTTTTGAAATTTTCAAACACTTGGTTTGGTGGTTTTAAATTTTATAATGTCGATGTGTGAAAACTAAATTGACACTTTGATGACACGAGTACAAATGAAAGAAACATCTAGGAGTGTAAATAAACGTAAAAGAAATAAAATAATAAAGGATGGTATGGGAAGAAACAAATAATCCAAATTATTGTTCTTTAAATTAAATGTAAATTTAAATCAAATAAAAGAGATGGATGACATACTTAACTAGAACTTCGTCTTTAGCCCTACAAAATACCCCTACAAAGACACAAAAATCTATACTTTGTATTTTGCAACACTTCGTTTTCTATCAGACCATTGATGAATAATGTTTTCGCCTTCCTGAAGACTGTAAAAGCTCTGTTTCACCTATATAAATTTTGAGCATAGGTGCAATTGGAGTCTAACTTCAGTTGAAATGGCCCACTAATCACACCATATAATTGAACCAGCTGGATAGCATAGAAGTGAACATTGTACCATCCAGTTATGAATTTATGATGCAAATATATCCAGATATGTTCATAAAAAAGAATAGCGGGTATAGTGGGTAACACATTGAAAAACACTCGAGTTGGCGTATTTTCATGTTTAGTTTTACTTAAGATTTTACACAAAAATAGCTTTTCAGCCAAAAGCACTTGGCATAAATTTAATTATAAGATTTTCCAAATATAAAATACGCTAATCTAAATCCACCAAGTTAAAATAAATTAAATTTCTTGGTTCAGAAAAACATTGAAATCCTATAATACATTTGCCTGAAGAGGATATGAAATTCTAATTTGTTCAATCGTCCAATGTCTCTCATGACCTGCTTGAAGAGACAAAGTATAACATACACGAATATTCTCGATCCCATATGACTAACAGATCTCTGATCTAAAGGCAAATTTGTTTCTCTGTAGCCCTCAGTTCTCCAAAGCACGGCCACGTTCCTTTTAAAAAAATTTGCGGGTAGAACACGTGTCCGATACGAACACACTTCGACACGTGTTTGATATGAGGTCAAAATTTGAGGATATATGGTCAACTCTCTGACACGTTCCGACACGTTTTTTGACACGCAGTCAACTTTTTCTGACACGCGTTCAATGTTGGAACACGCTCGGACACGTTTTTTTTTTTTTAAATCTTAATTTTATTTTGTTAACTAAATATAAAAGAAATAATTTGTAAATTAATTTTTTTCTCTTATGAAATTTGACATGAAAAATTAACAAAGTACGAAAAATTGTTTATATTTATATTTATGTTATGAAATTTAAATATTTGATTGGTTATATGACTTATTATGGACTCTTATATGTATTAAATATAAATTATATTATATATATTAAAATTTTTATTTAATATCAAAACGTGTCCCAACATTTTGAAATATGACATTTTTTAAAATTAACGTGTCAACGTATCGTGTCCGGTATCACGTGTCCGTGCACAATAGCCCCTCACTACATATGACTGAACCTAAAGCACATCATGCTTGTGGGTCTCTGTTGCACTGAGTGATTAAATTACATAATTCGAAGAGTACTGTAGCAGAAACTAAGTAAAAATCAATAATTATATATGTAAGCGCAAAAGACCAAAGAAAAAAATTAGCATATGAAGTAAAAAAAATAAAAATATTTTTTCTCTGATAAATATAAGTTTAGGAATGAATGCCGGTTCTTGACAATGCCATAAGTAAATAGATAATGAATTGAGGCAAGCATCAGCTAAGTTTTCCCTTCGTAATGGTATATAAGTAGGGGTGGCAAACGAGTTGGGGCCTTTCAGAGGTCTTTGGCTCGGCTCGTAAAGGTCTGAGCTCGTTTAATAAAAGTTCGTGTTGGAACCAAGCTTGGACTTGTATAAAAACTCGTTTAATAAAAAGGTCTTAGGCTCTAATTCAGAAGCTCAGCCTTAGAGCCTCCCAGGCTAGCCTAGTATATAAATATTTATTTATACTTTTTATACTACTTGTAATAACTCTCTCTCATCAATTTATTTCACCCAATTTTATTGTTTTAACAGACTTTTTGAATGATTTTGTTCTATATTATGCTATTTGGATATATATTGAATTTATGTATATTTATGGAATTACTAGTGCTGTTTTATATTATCCTTCATCCTCCTTCACACAAACAAACCCACAAAAACTCATTCGTTCCACTATGCACTGCTCGTTTGTGTCAATTTATTTTTTATTTTATTTATTTTATTTTTATTTTTGTTGGCACTTTTTTTATAATGGGATAAGATAATATAACATGTTATCTACCTTCTCTCACTTTAATTTTTTTTATTTATTGTAGACTTTGTAAATTATTGCTGCAAATTGGAAGCTAAGGTTTCTATCTGAAAATTGATTTTTTGTGGAATTCTGTTCTCTTATTTTTATTCTTTAACATGCTAACAGGCTAAGACAGGCTTCACACATGCTTTTATTCTTTAACATGCTAACAGGCTAAGGCCAGTCGGACACGTTTAAATACAGACTTGGCCCGTTAAGATCAAAGCTCAGCTCGGCTCGGCCCGTTAACACCCCTATATATAAGAATTGTGGCAAAGAAAATTAGAATAATGAGAAGTGGAACTAAAGTAATATTTTTCCCCATAAAGATAACAAATTTTGTTTTCCTTCCGCCTTTGTCTTTCATTTCCTTTTCCTTTTTCTTTTTCCTCTTCTTTTTTTGGAAAAAGAAGGTTGAGGGATTTAGATTCTCCTTGTCAAATATCCATTCAGGCTATCTTATAAATTAAGAAATATGAAATGCAGTTAACTACATGGCTCGATAAGCTAGTTACCGGATCAAATTCCAAACACATCTCCATGTTTCATGTATGGACCGTTAATGGAAGAATTCGCTCAACTATTAAGCTAGATTTTGTCACAAGGAATGAAGACAACATAAATTTTGAGGACTCAATGTTGTTAATTTAATATGTTCCCTTAACATTTATAACAAGATTCTACATTTTACTTTTCTTTCTTCGAAAGAAAAATATTTTACCTTGGAAAAAATTAGTTTTAGAGATCTATAGTTACAGCATAGAGTGCAATCAAAAACCACCTTGGCCCAATGTGCTTGTAGCTCAACTGGGTCAGTCAATCATGCTCCTACCTGTTTCCCTCGATCGAGATGCCAAGTTCTTACTTCACCTCAAGTTGTACAATCCTATGGGTTATCATCGGTATACGTGTTGGCAGGTTCTTTATCTATTATCAACTGTTAATAACTTTGGAACTTCAAACACTTCCAAATTCTAACTGTTTTCTTCTATATGTTTCTTTATTTTTTGGGTACTTGTGAGGACTAATTAATGAAGAGACTTAAATGTAAATGTTGAATATATGAAGCATATCAAAACAGATGTTGGCATTATAATGCCAGTAATGGAATATTAATTAGAGGCAGGATACTTTGACACCAGTGTCAAATTTGAAATTTGAGATCTCATCTGAGAGTCATTAGATCAAAAAATATCAATGATATCACATGCTTACAAATCAGAGCCATTGATATTTTTTGATCTAATGACTCTTAAATGAGGCGTCAAATTTTAAATTTAACACCGGTGTCAAAGAATCCTACCTCTAACTAAAGTTGAAATTAGTGAAACCCAAGGAGGGGTTTTCACAGCAGCAACAGGGTGTTCTGATTGGTTTGCTGCTATGGCTGATAGAGTTATATAAATGGCAAGTCAACAGCAATATTAACTCATACAAACAAGTGAAATTCCTGCAGCACATCTTTCCTCCAAATCAATTTCAAAATTTTGCAGAAAACTAGTAGCACAATTTCTCTGGCACATTTATTTTATTTTATTTTATTTTTTGTATAGACACTTATTTTATTTTTTGAACTGTCCTCTATGTGAGTGAAGGAAAATATCTTTTTAGTAAATTAAAAATAATCCAAAAACCTTTTATGTCAAAAAAATTATAGAAAAAAGGTCCGCTGGAAGTTTTAATATAACTACGTTTATAGGGACTCGAATTTAAAATTACTAATTAAACTAGAACAATTCATTACCAGTTGATTTATATATTTGGTGGTTTGTTTTTTTATCTTTTATTATTGTTATTCTAATAACATGATATTAACATATTTGTATAATTATTTTAATCCTTCTTTTACTAAAACAACGTAACTTCTGAAATTTTTATCGGATTGATACAAAAATCATCCAAGTTTTTATTAAAAAGTGCAGCAAGGCACGTACAGAGCGTGCGCGACTTGCACATGAATAAATGAGTATTTGTCACGTGACATACACTGCAAGACCCAAGTGTTAGAAACTAATAACTTTTTGCATTCTGGGCAATATTTCTAGCAACTTTGGAAGCTAAGTTATTTGATACAGACATGAAAATTTGGTTTATGTAGACTAAACTCAATATTTGATTAAGGGTACAAAATGTGGCTTGACATCTGAAATGCTAAGGACGATTGAGGTAATGATGCGTCATCACTGTGCTAGCTATAACACTGTTATCTGTGCACTTGACCATTATAAAGTTTGAATTAACTCATTATTTGGTGTCTGCATCCGAGTTAATTTACAATTTTATACCTGACGTTTGAAAAAAGTTACAATGTGTTTCATAGAAGCGACAAAATTTTAATAAAATAAAATGTCAATTACAAAAATGAGAATATAGTTTCTCATGCACATATAAAAAAATAGGTGAAATTTGTTAAAGAGAGAGGGAGAGATAAAATCAGTGAATCTCACTCACTTTTTTATGTGTATATATAAAATAATTTTATCTCATGTAACAAAAGAAATTATAATTCCTTACGAAAATATACAGTTTTGTTTGTCTGGAAGATGTTAGAGATTTACTATTAAAAATGAGGTAAAATATAACGGTAATAACTCAATATCTCTTCCAATAAACTTGATAGGAGATAGGACTATAGGCTCCAAAGCCCAAAGAAACTATAATAACTATAACAAAGCTTTTTTATTCTTATAACTCTTTATTAATAATTAATTATCAAATTGACCTTTATTATAAAAGATTTTGAAAATTTAACCTCCCCAGAAAACATAACACTAATCTGTTCCTGTTTGACCGTTGACCACCAAGACTACCCGGGTACACCACTTCTTACTCGAGTATTTTTTTAAATTTTATACCTACCCGAATAAGGAGAGATGTACCTGGATAAATCTCGATCAGAAGTTATGATTCCAATTACTGGGCAGAGGTTAATATTGCAAAGCATAACCCCCTTGGCCGTCTTGATAACTGGAGGTTAAGCTGGGGTTGGATGAATGATGAGTTTATATACACAATGAAAGGGGCTTATCCATCTGTTGTGGATTCTTCTGAATGTCTCTTTGGTAAGCAAGCTACATTCTACCAGGAGCTTGACTTTTCTACTGTATTGAATTGTGAAAGAAGGCCAACCATAATTGATCTCCCTCCCACTAAGTTCAATGATTCAATCCTTGGGCAAATTCTGTTTTGCTGCCGGAATGGTACCATATTGCCACCATCAATGGACCCTAGCATGTCAGCTTCAAGATTCCAAGTGCAGGTCTTCAAAATGCCACCAGCACTTAATCGATCCCAACTTTCACCGCCACAGAACTGGAAGATTAGTGGTACACTCAACCCTAACTACAAATGTGGCCCTCCAGTCCGGGTGAGTCCTAGTGAATATCCTGATTCATCGGGCTTACCATTGAACAAAACTGTAGTAGCCAGTTGGCAGGTTGTGTGCAACATAACAACGGTCAAAGGAGCAGCAAGTATATACAGACTATACTAAAGGATGGACTGCAAGGGTCACACTTTTTAATTGGGACGAGACTTATTTATCCAGGTACACCCCTCACTACTCGGGTAAATAATTCAAGCAATTTTTCAGATGTCAAGAAAAATACCCGAGTATACCCCTCCTTATCTGGGTAGGCATAAAATTTCAAAAAATACCCGGGTAGGGAGTGGTGTATCCGGGTAGGCTTGGTGGTCAACGGTCAAACAGGCAGATTGGTGTTATGTTTTCTGGGAAGGTTAAATTTTCGAAATAGTTTATAATGAAGGTCAATTTGGTAATTAATTATTAATAAAGGGTTATAAGGGTCAAAAAGCCCTATAACAACTGTAACACCCCAAATTCTAACAATTTATAATAGCAAAAATAAATTCAATAATTTTATAAATAACAGCGGAAGTTCAAAATAATCAAATTTGGGAAATGTTACCGCCGCACTTGTACTATGGACAGGTGCAAGGCTAAATTTATTACATTAAAATAAAGAAAATATGTCTTATGCATTTATTTAAATCTCATAAAATTTCTAAACTTAGAAACTAGCTAGAAATATCCGAGTCGTGATCCTCACTGTCCACAGCTAGCCCCATCCTTTGCAACATGCTTCACTGAAAATCTGCTCCCCCGTGAAGGATCATTGCAGTCAAACAAACATAAAAGTCAGCAAAGCTGGTAATCCAAATCCGATATACAAAATAAATAAATAAATAAAACTCATAATAATCAAATCAAATAACATTTCATTATTAATCATGTTTAAGTTCATTGTATTTAGGGGGAAGAGAACCATGGTAGACCCGGGAAATAACCCTGTTGCCAGTCTACCCCGTGACCTGGGAAATCCGACTATCATTTCATAATTCAAATCATATCAGAGTAAAGTCAAAATTCGACTATCATTTCATAATTCAAATCATATCAGAGTAAAGTCCAAATTCGACTACTATAAATTATAATAATAGTAATCACCATATAATATATACTATATCATTTATCCATTATTTGAATTAATCTTATAAATTTATCAAACTCGTATCATTCATCCAACTCATATCATTAAATAGTTATACCATAAATAATTTTGTAATCAACCCTATCAATTTCTAGATGTTAAAATAATTTAAAATATCCTAAATATTACATATAACATATTCCAATTGAAACTATCCTAAATTTTCTAAGGATTAAGATCTCATACAACATATTTCAAATAAAACAATCATAGAATTTCTTAAGCATTGAAATCACATCAAACAAAATTTATTTAAAAGATAACCTACAATTTCCTAAAGATTGGGATTACATATAAGGATTATGCCCAAATTTCATATAAAAGAGATAACCTACAAACACTTAGGGATTAGGATTACCTGGTCTCCGTTTTCACTAACTTCTAGAAGAAAAGAATAATTTGGGGCAGAGAACCAGTTGATAATCAGAAAAATATAAAAATTGAAAATAATTAAAATAAACTTTTTGAGTGAGAAGAGAGACTAGTATAGGAGAAATATTGAAGACTGAATTGGTTTGGTTAGGCTAGGCCTCTATTTATAGTTGAAGTTTTGGGCTCGAATATAAGTTTCGTGCATTTATTTCTTTTTTCTTTATTGATGTATCTAACTCAGATATTGGCTTCATACACTATTTTATTCTTAATTTCTTATGGCTCAGATTACAGCAAACTTATTTGCTAACTCAAGGCTGACTCATGATTGACTCATCATATCTAATCAAATTACCAATCAAACATTACTAATCAAACATCAATACATAAATCATCAATCAATTAATCATAATTTATCATCTAATATATATATATATATATATACATATTAATATTAATATTATTTTATAAATAATCTAGAGTATTACAAAGTATCAAAACTATTTTCCAATAGCACTCATATCGCACAAAATAATTTTATCAAAAATAAAATTTATATTATAATTTGTTATCTATCACCATAAAATTTATATATATATATATATATATGTATATATATTATTACTACTACTAATTTATAGTTTATTATTATTATTATATTATTATCATTATTATTTTATTAATAAAAAATGGGGTATTACAACAACCCTAACCTGCTAAATGGTTAATTAAGGATTTATTTTGATTATATGAAAGGTAAATTTGAGTTAAGTATGTCATTTAGAGCAATGTTATTAGAACCGGACCGGTCATTGACCCGGTCGAGGTAACGGGTTACTGGGTCAACGGTTCAACCGGTGGGTCACTTGTTGATCCGCATGAACCAGTTATATGTATAAATTTATATTTTATCCTTAATTATATAATAAATATTTTAAATGGTGCTATGTTATGTTAGTGGTATTTGCTATGTTATGTATCCTCAATGCAAGGGGTTCGAATCTCATTACCTGCAATATTTGAAATAATTCTCTTAATTTAATAGTTATATAATAAATATATTAAATGGTGCATTTTATACAACCAGTGATGGTGGCCTAGTGGTATTAAACGGCTCTCCTCACTACAGTGTGCTGGTTCGAATCCCACCTGCTGGCTGCTGCAAAAAAATATTTTACAACTAATTTTGAAAAATCGATTTGAAGAGAAAATCGGTACCGGTTTACCAATTGAACCGCAATTTATAATCGGGTCACTGGGACAATACCGGGTCGATTACTCTTGCGGTCCAATGATGTAACTGGACCTGTTGTTAGGCCGGTTTCCGGGCCAACCGGCCGGGACGGTCCAGTTTTAATAACACTGATTTAGAGTATTCTGGCACTTTAAGGGTTTGTATGACAACCATTCTATTCCCTAGCACTCTTTCTGAAAAGAAATAATTATTTTCTATTTCTGTGCCTTGGAACAGTTTCTGAGAAAAAAAATGTGTTTGATAACATGTTCTATTTTTATTCAGAGAATGAGAATTGTGTTTGATAATACAACAAATAATATAATAAAAATAATTCCTATTAAATATAAAAAAAATTCGGATCATAACTTTTCTTTCCATATGGTATGGTTGTGGTGATGGTGACGGCGGGGGTGGCATGGTGTGACGGTGGCGGCGGTGGTACGGTAGTGGTGGTGGCAGTGACGTGGTGATGATAGTGGTGGTGGTTGTAACGGCAGTGGCTGCGACGATGGCGGTGGTAATGGTGGCAGTGGTAGTGGTGGGGATGGTGGAGGTGACGGCAGTGGCTGCGACAATGGTGGTGGGAATGGCGGTTGTGGTTGGTGGCTTTGATGGCGCCGACAATGGTAGCGGTGGCATGATGGTGGTGGTTGTGATGGCATCATGGTGGTGGTGGTGGTGGTGGCTGCGACGGTGGCGATGGTGGTAGGTGACAGTGGTGGCAATGGCATGGTGATGGTAGTGGCGGGTGTGGTGCAATGGTGGCGATGGTGGTGGTGGTGACAGTAGTGGCTGTGACGATGGTGGTGGTGGCGGCAACGACGGTGACGGTAGTGGTGGTTAGTGACAGTGGTGCTGATAGTAGCGGTGGCCTCGTGGTGGTGGTTGCGATGATGATGGTGGTGGCAGTGGTTGCGATGATGGTGGTGGTGGTTGATAGTGATAGTGGTGATGGTGGTGATGATGGTGACGGTGATAGTAGTGGCGGCGGTGGTAGTTCTGGTGGTGGTCATGGTGGCATAGTGGTAGTGATGGTGGCGGTGACATCGTGGTGGTGGGAGGTGGTGACGACGACACTAGTGGTACCAGGGCGGCGGCGGCGATGGTAGCGGTGGTCGTGTCGGGATGATGGTGGTGTGATGATGATGGTAGAGGTGGAGAGTGATTGAGAAAGATAAATGTTTCTCATTTTGTGCCCGGGAACAAAAAAACAGAAATTTTCTGATTATTTTTTCTGTTCTGCAGCACAAAAATTAAACCGGTTCATCCCGGGAACAAAAAAATAAATCGATTTTACCGAATGAGGTTTCTATCCATTTCTGTTCCCGGAAACAGAAATTAAAAAAAAAAATTCCAGGAAGGTTGTCATGCACACCCTAAGAGAAAAGTGTGAATAGTGATTTTATCGGGTAAATTCCACTGCTGTGAAATTTACCGGTAGAACTCAAAATTGAGAAAATTCAATTTACATCAAACAAGTCATATTAGGACTAAAAAAAGGTTATATTTATTAAGTTAAATTTTAAGTGGGTTAAAATACTAACTAGTAGAATAGATTTTAAGTCAAAAAGACAACATGAACAATTTTAAACCACTTTTCCACTTCAAATTAAGTCATTCTCTCTCTTCCTCTCTCTTTCACACATCTACCCCTCTCCCCTGCACTTCCATGGCCGATGCTCACAAAGAGAAGAAGGCAAGCTCATATCTCTTGATTTAAGCCATTTTCTCAGTTTTTCTATCTCACAATTGAAGCTTAGGGCCTTAGGAACCTAACCCATCAATTGGTTCTTCTTGGGTCCTCACCATAAACTCTGAATACGGACATAGCATCTCAGCCAACACCCTCAGATGTGCTGCCTCCAACACCGCCACAATCTGAAATCCCTCTGTCATAAAGAATGTCGTATCCAATGATTTTGGTACACATAAAGGTCTGTTCACATGGTCACGTAGAAATGCAGGGTACACCGACGGGTCATCTTCAAACAAGTACCCAAATAGGAGTTCGACGGGCTCAGGCTCAGCGTCTTGTGGCCTTGAAGAAGAAGGTCGGTCTTGTCGTTGCTTCGTTCATCTCTCACCGTCGGTGTCGCTTGATCTTCTGCGGCTCGCCATTGCAACAGAATCCCTACAATAACAAAATAATGTATCAACAACCAATAAAACAGAATAATAATAAATAAATAAAAATCAGAAACATGCATAATTCATCCAAAAATAATAAAAATTAAAAAACTATGAAAAATACCCTAAATTCATCAAAACACATAACTACACAACCATGAAAACATAAAACGGCCTTATATATCATGCCAAACGAACAAACCCCCTACCCATTCGGTCCACACTTCTTAAATCCGAAAAATAACAAAAACAATGTTGCAAAGCGAAGCAAACTTACCGTGGAGGATAAAGAAACTAGTAGGAGACCTTGTCTTCTTAATCCACACGCTTGGACGAAGATTTGTGGAGCTGGATTCAGAGTTGGGGCTTTTATCTCCTCTTAATTGATTAGGGTTTGAAAATAACCCCATCTGCCAAATGGGGGATTTTTTAAAACGTATCTGTCGCGTTTTAATCGATTAACTAAAGGAGTTAATCGATCAAATATCCTGAGTTTTAATCGATTAAGAGGGATATTTAATCGATTAAACCTCGGGTCAATGTCTTTTGCATATTTTGACTATTTAACAGATTAAATATTTAAGTTAATCGATTAAAGAGGGGCAGGTTGATGGATAGTTTTGGGTAAGGGACAAAATAATTATTAATTAATTAATGAGGGGTAAAAGGGTCAAAAAGTCTCAAAAGGATCCCTATTTGTTAGTTGTAAGGAATGTCATGTATCTCAAGTATATACACATCCAAACACTACGTAAATTATTGGAAAGTTTGGCAATTATACAAGTACTTCGGAAATAGATTATTAGGAAGTAGCCAAACAAGTTATGCATATTTATACAGTACAAAGAACTATACGCTAACACGCAAAAGACCAAGGGAAATATTATTCTTATGCAACATAAGATAATATCTCTTTCCTACACATCCATTGATTTCTGTGTAGTTTAATTTTTATTTCTTTATTTTTATAAGTGAGTGGACTCCACCCATAATTGTTTCTATGGTAAGAGAGAACTACTCTCTTACAACATGAGATTAATAAAACCCAAAGACCAAATATATTGAGATAATTGGGTATTCTAATTTAGACTTGTCCTATTCTAGGATAGTTAGAGATACAAGCTATTTATATCTGGCTACAAACTAGATGAGCTATTTCTTGAAAGAATGTCAAGCAGTAACACTCATAGCTTCTTCTACTATGGAAACAGAGTTTATAATTTTTTTTATGAGGTATCCAATATCATAGGATATTCTTGTGCAATTTTGTTGCAATTGTTAGATAGTATCGAAAGAACATTAAAATTATTTTATGACAATACATTAGTGGTGTTATATTCCAACAACAATAAAAGCTCATTAAAGTCAAACCACAGAGACATTAAGGGCCCGTTTAGATGCACTTTTTTCTCTCCAAAAGTTATTTTTTTTCAAGAAAAAAAGCACTTCTCACTTTAAGTTTGTTTGAATATCTGTTTTTTAAAAAGCAAAAGTCACAAAAAAAGCCAAAAATCTACTTTTTTAGAAGCTGAAAATTTTAACTTCTAAAAAAAGCAGAAGTCAAAAGTCAAATGTATTTTTTCAAAAACTAAATATTTTCATAAAAATATAAATAATTTTAACTTTTGTAAAAAATACTTTTAAATTAAGGAAGAGATAAAAAATATTTTTTTCTGGAAAGCAAAACAAACAGGCTCTAAGTTCTTTGTTGTCAAGGGAAAAAATCAAGTGTATCTATAGAACAAATGTATGTAGTGTTGGGTTGATTCTCTCTTATTGAGAACTAAGCCCAACTCTCACCGTAATTAGGTTTGTCAAGATAATGAAAGAATCAAGAGTAAATGTTGAAAAAAAAAATAAAGAAAAAAGAGAGGGTGAACTTTTTTTCCTAAGTTGAGCAGTTTTCGTATGGGGGTATTTAAATCTTATCCACTGAGCTGAAATTTTAATGGGAGATTCTTCATTTATAATTAGAAAAGAACAAACTCTTAATGTTGATCCCGTATGAACTCAAAAGGAGTATCGAATTTTTCAATTAAACCAATGCAAATTTAAGGATAATAATTTTGACTAATAAAGAAAATAGCAAAAAAGCAACATTGCGGTTACATGAAAAAAAAAATGCCAAAAGGAGGGGGGAAAACCATGAACAACCCCAACTTGGATACTTTCATCAAATTCCATTATAAATGATCAAGCTTAATTCAAAGTACAATAATAGGACTTATTATATCCTTATGAAAATATCACCCACTTAAACTTATTCTCTAAAATCCAAGTCCTCTGGTTATTACTAGATAACTTCTCCATATTATTTATGAGATTTGCATTTGTCATTTAACATGACACAACAAAGTTTCCTCCACACACAACATTTTGTGGAGTTCACACTTTTTGAAGGAAAAAAAAAATTACGGCACACAAAACGAATCTCTCTAACATTACACAATCACTTTTCTTACAACATAACTCTTATAAAATTCATTATTTATTCCACAAAAATTATTGTACTTAAAGCGGCTTAACTCTAAGCCGCAAAATATAAGTCCCCAATTATCATTTGATAATTACTCCCTTGTTGTCCACTCTAACTGTCTAACATTAGCTAAAACTCAATTAAAAACCACAAAAGAATATTTTGAAGTTACAATACAAGTTTCTAATCAATAAGCATATATATAAGTACAAATCAAATCTAAAAGGAGGATTCAATAAATTTATTTAAGCCTTGCTGCCAAATTATCTTTAATACACACCGGAACAAAAACTCACAATAAGGTGTTTATAATATATCAAAGGGTAAGTTGGACCTTCTATGCAAACTCGCTTTCTTTCACATGTTCAACAAAGCTAGTACCTTTCTTCCAGCACACCTCCTCAAGGACGAAAATATGATTTAGGAAGTGAATTAGTATTTAGGTCGCTAATATTTATGGGATCAATATTGGTATTTTCAAGTATATTTTATTATCGTACGAATGGTATATTTGTCACGTTCACAACAAGATTTCTATTATAGGTTGTTGTTTTTCTAAATATTGATCACCCCGTTTTCGAGAATAAGGAATTCTCGTATATCAATCCCAATTTGTCTATGGGTAATATTACTCTCATGTAAAATGAGAGTGTATTTTCCTTTGTCTATTTAGTCAGATTTTTTATGTGTTTTGGCATTAATTGATTGTATTGATATGTGTGACCATTGATGGATCTAGTTATGATACATGTAATGAAGATTGCTTTTATCTATGATTTACGGACTAACTATTTTGGAATGATATTTGGTAGAGCGAGATAGGTTATTCTGCCTACTCTTATTTTGCATACCTTTGTCTACTTCTTTCAATACCGTTAGATTATAATCTCATCCAACGATGGAGATTTACGATATAAAATAAACTCTTTTACCTTTTCTCTTTCCCACTGCCTCTCACTCTTTCTTTCTCTCTCCTCCCCTTTATCTTTCTTTAACAGCGCTTCATCATCAAAAAAAGGTGCAAGCTTTTTCCTCAATTCATCCAACTCAGCCATTGTTATGAGTATTTGCATAACAATTTGATTGGTTATCTGTCATGTTCAATTATATCAGATTCAATTTTTTTTTTTAAATTATACTCATCAAGCAGAACCATCATGCATTAATCATTACTTGGATTTAGATTCAAATATAAATTCAGATGGTAAATTAAGCAAATAGATAGAGAGAAAGGGGAAGAGAGAGAAAAATGATTTATTTTATTATGCCAATCTCCAGCGTTAGGGCATCTGCGTTTATTTTAATCTGGGTTTATTTCTTCTTAACACCCTATTTCAATTTTTTATGCAAATGCTCATAACAATAGCTGAGTTGGATGAATTGAGAAAAGAACTTGCACCTTTTTTTTATGTTGAAGCGCCATTGAAGAAAGAGAAATGGAAGGAGAGAGAAAGAAAGAGTGATAGGCAGTGGGAAATAGAAAGGGGTAAAAGAATTTATTTTATATCGTAAATTTCTATCGTTGGATGAGATTGTAATCTAACGGTATTGAAAGGGATATGCAAAGGTAGGCAAAATAAGAGTAGACAGAATAACATATCCCTTGATAGAGATAACACTTCCAAACTCATAAGTTTACTTAGCATCACATGATTGCATAATAATATATTTGGTCCAAAAGGGAGATTGTCAAATACTTATTTAATACGTAGATCTATATATCATTAATTTTGTATTATTATCCCTTTTAAAGGGATCTTCTATCGGAAAACGTTTTTTCCTTATCCTTTTAATTGTTTGTAACTATTATTTAGGAGAATCCATACTTATAATATTAAAGTTATATCTTTTCTCGCTTTTCACATCAGCCGACAGGTTCTGAATAGAGAGAAAAAAATACAATTTTAATATTATAAATATGTATCCCTCGGAGTACATAGCTATAAACAGCTAAAATGACATAACTTGTATCTTTTAAAATTACAAACTATTTTCTCATTTTCTATATATTAAGCTAGGAAAGTCTTCGTAAAAGGGTACGGTCCTCAAGTCATATGCATAGTTTCTTTTCTTAATAACATCCCATCGTTAGCAAAGAACAGACTCTTTATTCTTAAAGAGAAATTGTTCTCATAAAATTTAGATCAAGAACCTACAAATTTTTCTATCAAATTGGATATTCCCCGAATTTAGGTACGCTCCTGTTCTACTCGTTCCATTGATAATTTAACATGAAACATCTCATTGATGATGCTTTTCATCTTTAAAATATCTCCCTTAATTAATTTTGTAACATGTCAAAGGTGAATGTAAGTTGGAACCTCTATGCAAACTATCGCTATGTAAGTTTGCTTTTCATCTTTCACATGTTCAACAAATCCGGGTACCTTTCTTCCAACACACCTCCTCAAGGACGAAAATATAGTTATTATAGTCTTAAAATTAACACATTACATGCATGTCGTGCCATTAGTCTCTGACATCTGCCTTTTAGACATTATTCATATATAGTCTATCAACCTCACCGAATGTCATTGTAATTGTGAACATTAGGCCTGGGCCTGCCCTTGAAATCTATGGCCAGAAGAATACTTCAATTTGGAATGATCAGTTTCTTGCTGGTTGCTTCCTTTGTTAAGGTGGTCCTATAATTCTACTGAACCTCTAATTTAAAGCTGATAAAATCTTATACGCAACATTGAGTCACTGTATGCAACCACGATGATGGGTTTTCTTACGCAATAAGAAATATGCCCATCTGCTCTAGTAAATAATAAAAGGAACATAAAGTGATGGAATGGCAAAGTAGTGAGTAACACCTAACACCCACTTTCTCCCCCAAATGGTCTATTTCTATTTTTATATATGATTTTAATCTTTTGACAGACACCCACTAGTGTTACCTTATAGTACCTAACAATCATTTCACGCTTCAAAAAAGAATATATTTAAGTCTTAACATATATACAAGTCTTGAGTTGATTGTAGTACGTACGTGAGAATCTTGTGCAAAATGCCTGGGCAACGTAACTATCACTATAAAATCCAAGTTCTATGAAAAAAAAAATTATCATGGGAAACTAACGGGGTTCAGTGATGGATTTCTCAATATCGATCACTTTTACTTTGAATTTTGTTGGTATTAGAGTAGCATTAATTTGTTAGGATCCTGATTGTAACTATCACGGTTTGTTACCTTGTATATTAAAATAGATTAGCTTGATTTATGCTTTCTGTTCCTTAGTTTTAGCTGATTTCCTGATGTAAATAGATTAGCTTGATTTATGCTTTCTGTTCCTTAAGTTTAGCTGATTTCCTGATGTAAATAGATTAGCTTGATTTATGCTTTCTGTTCCTTAAGTTTAGCTGATTTCCTGATGTAACCAATTGTAAATCTTGGTCTATATAATAGACCCAATTCAATATATCATCAAGCTGCGAATGACAGCAACTTCTGTTATGGTATCAAGAGCTTGACGATCAACAAGCCTTCATTTTTTTTTTTTTTTTTTCATCATGACTTCCGCACCTAAAACCTTCAAGGTTTCTGATTCTAAGTCACCATTTTACCTACACCCATCTTGGATCATCGACAGTGGTGCATCCCAACACATGACGGGCACACTCTCCTATCTATCCAATGTGCATTCTATTTCTCCTTGTTCTGTGGCACTGCCGAATGGAGTTCATGATATTGCTACGCAATGTGGCAGCATTACTTTGGGCTCTTCTCTTCATCTCTCCAATGTTCTTTATGTCCCTTCGTTGGCTTGTAATTTGATTTCTGTATCTCAGCTTCTGCGCCAGTCTTGCTTGGCATTGTTTGTTAATTCTGTTTGTTTGATACAGGACCTAAAGCAGAAGAGGACGATTGGAACGGGTGTTGAACGAGAAGGGGTGTATATATTGTGTGCATCATCAGCTTCTGCTCATGTTGCCAGTACGTCAGATTCTGCAGCACTATGGCATCGTCGTCTAGGACATCCATCTTCCCGTTATTTATCTTTGTTACCTTTTATTTCCAATGCAAATAATTTGGCTCCTTGTGACGTTTGTTGTAAAGCCAAACAACCACGAAGTCCTTTTCCTATTAATAATAAACGTTGTTTACATCCTTTTGATTTACTTCACTGTGATATATGGGGGCCATATCATATGGCATCTACAACTGGTGCCCGCTATTTTTTAACTGTAGTCGATGATTTTAGTAGACATGTTTGGATTTTTTTGATGCGCAATAAAACTGAAACTTCCACATGTTTACTTCGGTTTCTCCACTTGGTTCGCACCCAATATGATGCATCTGTTAAGCGAATTCAGAGTGATAATGGGACTGAATTTTTGTCATCTGTAGTCCAAGAGGCTCTCTCATCCTACGGTATTCATCATCAATTATCATGCACTTACACCCCACAGCAAAATGGACGCGTTGAACGTCGTCATCGTCACATCCTCAACGTGGCTCGTGCTTTGCGTTTTGATGGTCACTTACCTATATCTCTTTGGGGAGAATGCATCTTGACCGCTGCTCACCTCATCAACAGGACACCGACTCCACTCCTTGGTGGTCAGTGTCCCTATGAAGTTTTGCATGGCACTCCACCAAAGTATGATCACTTACGGGTCTTTGGGAGTTTATGTTACACTACTGTTTTACCCAAACCACATGACAAGTTCGCTCCTCGCTCCCGTAAGTGTGTGTTTGTTGGCTACCCTTTCAACAAAAAAGGATGGAAGGTCATGGATATCTCCACTCATGAAATATTTGTTTCTCGTGATGTTTTATTTCATGAAACTATTTTTCCATTGGCTGCAACTTCATCTGCACCTTCTGTCCATGTACCGTCACCACAAGCTGTCTTCACCGATTATGATGTGGCACCTGTTACTGCTATTGATACTCCCACAGCGGAGCTTGATGACAGGGGGAGTTCGTCCTCCCCAGTTCCGGGTTCTATTACTTCATCCACGGATGTCCCTGGTTCACCGGTTCCGTTGACAGAACCCAACACTGCATCTGTGGCAGATATTCGTGAACAGCGTGCCAGACGTCCCCCATCTCATTTAAAGGATTATGTATGCAACACAATGACTACACCCTTTCCTCGTCTCTCCACTTCTCCAATCGACTCAGGTATTCAATATTCCATTGATCATTATGTTTCTAATGCATTATTTTCTTCGCACCATCAGATTTTTCTTGCCGCCGTGGATAGTAACCTGGAACCCAAATCATTTAAAGAGGCTATGCAATATCCTCATTGGCAGAAAGCCATGCAAGCCGAAATTGATGCATTGGAAGCCAATCATACTTGGCAAATTCAACCTCTCCCTTCTGGTAAGAAAGCTATTCCATGTAAGTGGGTGTACCGCATCAAGTACAATTCTGATGGAACCATTGAACGCTATAAAGCGCGTCTGGTTATTGCTGGGAACAATCAGATCGAAGGAGAAGATTACACTGAGACTTTTGCACCGGTGGCTAAAATGACAAGTGTGCGTACATTTTTATCTGTAGCTGTAGCTCGAAAATGGAGCATTTTTCAGCTGGATGTTCAAAATGCCTTTCTCCATGGCGATTTGGATGAAGAAGTCTTTATGCGTTTTCCTCCCGGTTTCTCCCAAACCAAGTCTGGTCACGCCTGTAAGCTTCAACGTTCACTTTATGGTCTCAAGCAATCCCCACGAAATTGGTTTGCTAAGCTTCGTAGTTCTCTCCTCAGTTTCGGCTTTGTTCAGTCTCGTGCTGATTATACGTTGTTCACTTACTCGACTGGTTCCCATTATGTTGCTATACTTGTCTATGTAGATGATATTTTGTTGGCAGGTAGTGATCCTTCTCTCTGTGACCGTGTCAAAGCTCATTTACAAACCTGGTTTAAAATCAAAGATCTTGGTCCCCTCAAGTATTTTCTTGGCATTGAATTTGCTCGAAGCAAGACCGGTTTGTTTCTTACTCAACGCAAATTTGCTTTGGATATTCTTAAGGAATGTGGACTTCAAAGTTGTAAACCGGTTGCTTATCCTATGGATCCCAATCACAAGCTTGCTCTTGCTGAAGGACCTCCGTTTGATGATCCTAAACGTTATAGACGTATTGTTGGCCGTCTTGTATATCTCACGATTACACGACCAGAACTTAGTTATGCAGTTCACACACTTTCTCAGTTTTTGCAGCATCCTATGCAGATACATTACGATGCGGCTATTCGTGTTCTTCGGTACATTAAGTCCAATCCTGGCCAAGGACTCCTTCTTCGATCTGACAGTGATCTTCTTCTTCGTGCCTATTGTGATTCGGATTGGGCTAGTTGTCCCTTGACTCGAAAATCAGTCACTGGTTATTTTGTTACTCTTGGACATTCTCCTATTTCTTGGAAAACCAAGAAGCAAAACACAATATCCCGCTCCTCTGCTGAAGCTGAATACCGTGCCATGGCAGCTGCGACTTCTGAGCTTATTTGGTTAAAGTCTTTTCTCAGCTCTCTTGATATTCCTCATGCAGCCCCTATGCAACTGTTTTGTGACAGTCAGTCTGCTATTCATATTGCTTCTAATCCAGTGTTCCATGAGCGTACCAAGCATATCGAGTTAGATTGCCATTTTGTTCGGGACTATCTTCTCAGCAAGACTATTTCTACTCAACATATCCCCACTAGTTCTCAACCCGCAGATATTATGACCAAAGCACTTGGATCCAAACAATTCGATTTTTTGACTTCCAAGTTGGGCATCTCCTCCCTCCATGCTCCACCTTGAGGGGGAGTATTAGAGTAGCATTAATTTGTTAGGATCCTGATTGTAACTATCACGGTTTGTTACCTTGTATATTAAAATAGATTAGCTTGATTTATGCTTTCTGTTCCTTAGTTTTAGCTGATTTCCTGATGTAAATAGATTAGCTTGATTTATGCTTTCTGTTCCTTAAGTTTAGCTGATTTCCTGATGTAAATAGATTAGCTTGATTTATGCTTTCTGTTCCTTAAGTTTAGCTGATTTCCTGATGTAACCAATTGTAAATCTTGGTCTATATAATAGACCCAATTCAATATATCATCAAGCTGCGAATGACAGCAACTTCTGTTAGTTGGTGAGGTGCAAATCCTGCAGGTGGCCTTCTTGTTTCAATTAATTCCTCCCATTCTTTACATCCAAAATAGGTTAGGATATTACACATAAATGTTTATAGTCAACAAATTCATTTCATTTACCCTGGAATACGATCTATCTAATCTAGCTAATAATCTCATACTTCAGAAAGTTCAATCATCTGGCTCTGGATCCTACTGCATGCCGTCTCTCCATATATTTTTAATCTACATCTAGATGTATTCAGAACCAATTCGATTACATAATTGTATAGACAGAATTATCTAAAATTGTTAAGTAATTCATTTGTACAAAACTCAAGAACTCTAATTTAGGGTTTAGTTCATAGTGTATATATGTTTGAGGGAGAGAAACTACCCTCTTTATTTGTGTGGAGGACTCACCGTCTTAATGGACAATTATAGTCTTTAGGATGAAAATAGAGGTAATTTCTTAGGATAATTATATGTAAACCTATCTATTATAGAAAGCTCGACTCACAAAGCTTATTTATCAATACAATTTTATTTTATTTTTTTTGGTAGATAATTTATCAATACAATTTATCTATGAGTCTTAAGTGTTTATACGAATCAAATGGTAAAAGTAGTCACAAATATGCCAAACCAATGGATGCTCTACAAAATTTTAAAATTCAATCAATTTGAAAGTTAGCAAATATATGAGCACTAGTCTACAATAATAAGATTAAAATAAGGGAAGAATGTTTGTCCTTTTAAATGACATTCATTTTAATCAAAACTACTGTGTTTCATTTAATATTTAAATATAAAAAAATTCTTTCAATTTCTCCCACCATAATTTTTATTATATAACTGTTTCTCTCGTTATAAAACAAGTAATTTTGATTAAAATAACGCGAAATGACAAATATTTTTTTCTTAAAATAATCCAACATTTCATGCCATTGATGAAGTCTTTGATGACTCTTGTTTCATCATATGAATGGCAGGAAGGACCGGAGAGGAGAATGTACAACGAGGGAGGAATGGAATCAAACGTATCTTTTTCTTTCCTTGCCATCACTACTAAACCAAACTTGAATTTAATAAATATTAATTGGACATATTTTATTTACTTCCAAGAGCAAATACCTTGAGCTTTCACAAAAAATTTAGCTACTATTTTCAAAATGATGAAATAATATTTGTGCAAGAACAAGGAGCAAAGGGTGAAAATAAAAGAATTTAAGTCCACCACTGAAGTTTACTTCGGCATGCACGTGAAGGCTTTATGAGGGTGATAATTAAGGTGACAGCATCAGCATAGTGACAAGATGAGAAATATTTTAATAATTTTATCATTTCTAATTTTTAATCACAATTAGTGAGTAAAATAGAAGAAAATTGAAGCTTGGTTTATATCATTTTGTCACTATGCTAGCTTTCGAATTATACTTATAAACTGATCAACATTTTATTGGCCTGAACAGGGACTAGAAGAAGCAGATACTTATCCTAATTAAAGTCAAAAAAGGCAAAAGCTATCTTAAACTATCTACCCGGGATTACCAAACTTGCCATGCAATCTCCAAAAAGCCACTTTATGGTTCAGAAAATAGTGGCCAAGGTGCCTCGGTGGAACCCACTAAAAGTGGCCAATGAAAGCTTGAAATTTTAGTGCTTTAACTACATCAGTAAGACTTGACTTATCTGTAACATCCTGATGTAGAATTAATTCACCAATTGTCAGTAATATTAGCTTCACCATTCAACTTAGCGGTGGACATTATGAAACATTAATCTTTTCTATATTTTGAACCACCAATGCAATTTAGAAAAGTGTAAAGATATGTGTTATTAGAGTCAAACCAAAGAGAGTAACAATATCAGCCTTCTGTTCAGATTTGTTTTTTTCCCTCCAATAAGAAAAAGTCAAGTGTGAAAGATTTACCAATTACGTAAGCATTAAGAGATTTAAAAAAGATTCGTCATCATCTTCAAAGTAAATACTATAGTTTTTTTTTTTTCTTACAGTACTTATTATCGTTAAGATTTTGCAAGTAGCTAGAAAAACAAATACTACATGAATATAGTACAACAACAAAAATTCTAAAATTACATATCCTTAATTAATTACTCTTACTAAATTACTATCGAAATTAATATTTGCATTAAAATTCACGTCAATTATGCGACAAGGGTTTTGATTTTAATTGTGATATTTTTTATATTTTATATAATAAGGATATTTTTGGCATTTAGCCTTGGACATGGATTAAATGATACAATTTGTAACTAATGGATATAGCTGATAAGTTTAAAATCACAAGGTTAAATGACATATATTGTACTTACCATGGGTGTAAGTGAAGTTTCTTTAATTAAATTATGGGATTAACATTTCTCTTCCAATGAGAGATAAATTATCTCCTACAACCCAAAACACATCATTTGGGGGTTTCAGAAAAAAGAAGAAGGTATTTTAATAAAATTAGTGAAATAAGAAAAAAGTAAAAATTTAAAATATCCTATATTCTTTTTCCTAAAACTCTTATGTTGGACTGCTAGAGATAATTTTATCTTCTATTCCAGGAAAATATTTTTTCCTTAAATTATATATCTTTAACTTAAATATAATATATATTATGACTTGTACTTACTATAATCTTAATATTGAGTTAATTTTGACACATCACATATACTTTAAAAACCATTAGTTATTTTATCCTCTATATATTAACAGTAATTTTGTCAATCGCACCTCCCATGTCCAAATCATTTATAAATATTCTGTGTTTCAAATATGATTTAATTAAAACACAGTTTTGCATCTTCAAGAGCACATTACACTATCAAAAGGTTCAAGTCGATATCTGATAATTTTTTTTATTTTATTTCTTTTGTAAAAAAGAGGGGCAAGGCCCCAAAACAAACCAAAAACTACAAAGCAAGAGACATAGAGTGACATAGGGGCGCATCCTTATGAAGGAGCTCCCTAAGTTGAGGAGGAGGAATATTGAAGACAACTAAATTCTTATCTTGAGAGAATGTTGGGAGAGATTTACTCACTTAATGTGATCTCCCGTCTCGAAAAGATTAATTTTCGATTGTCGGCAGTTGGATGCCTCGGCAAATCAAAAAAAATCAAAAAATAAATTCCTATCTCCATCATAATACCTGCTTGCAAGCCACTGAGCACAAGTATTGAACTCCCCATTTGTATGAGTGCACCGAACGATTCAATCTTGAGAGAACTACTTCTGGATTAGAGTTTCTGGGGTTGTTCTGACTATCTTGAATTAAGGTAATTGCGTTCCCAGCATGACATTTTACTTCTATATTTTTAGTACCTGTCCCCATGTCAACTCCAATCTTTTTAGAATACCTCAAAGTTCTGGGTCTGGAGAGTTGCAGTAACCAAGCTTAAGGGAGAAACCACCTACTTGACTTCATTTTCTTAAACAAGAGTCAGAGAGATTGGTATGTATATTATGAAATCTTCAAATTTGTCATCGTTAGATGAGAAATTCTTGCACGCTAAGCTAATCAACATTAAATGATTTTTTAGATTTGTGTCACTCAAATATCTTATATTTTAAAACAATTATCTATCACTTATTGATTAGTTTAGTGCTCATTGCTATGTACACTTAATATACACAAAATTAAAACTTAGTAGATTTATCTTGTTTCTTCTTATGGAATTATAGAAGGTATAAATACCCATCTCCTCTCAGAAAATAAGAACAAATCTATAAGAAACTTTAATACTAGTCTTTGAAGTAGAGTTGGCGAATCCAAAATTGTCATATCAAGCATGTGAATGTAGACCCCACCAATCTTGACTGAATTAAAACTGAAAACACAAATGCAGGAAATGAGCATTTAGAAAATTCAAGAGCAGTCTTCTTTATATCCTTAGAATTTAGTTAATATCCCTAAACACTTGGTTCTTAACTACTGGAATCTCATCTTGATAGTTTTTAGGAATTCTATTTGAAGTCTCCTTAACCCACTGAAATACAATACTTATAAGCAAAGGAAAAGTTAAGAATATATTACATAATTAATGGAAAAATAATCATTAGTATTAGAGAATAATATAAATCATTAAAAAAGCTTTTACCTAATACATTAAGGTTTTGGGTTGAAATTGTTCTTTATATGGTATCAGAGCTTCAGTGACCATGAGGTTCTTACGTGAGATGGTGTATTAGAGAATAATATAAACTGTAAAGAACTAATTCAACCTAAAAGCATAAGCTGTTAGGTGAGGTTAAATTAATGGTTTTATATATCTCAACACATCCCTTCACACGAGAGCCCACTGGGCTTGAAGGGTGGACAATGCATAGGCCCACCTACCTGTGCGAACAAAGAAATTCCACTTGAAAGAAAGTGGGAGGCGACGAGGATTGAACCCGGGACACGAGGCTCTGATATCATGTAAAGAACCAATTCAACCTAAAAGCTTAAGCTATTATGTGAGGTTACATTAATAGTTTTATATATCTCAATATAAACCATGAAAAAGACTCTCACCCAACACCTTCAGTTTTTTTATTTTTTTGGTTGAAATGGTTTTTTATAATTATAAGTCATTTAAAATAAACTTTTTACTTTAATTTCAAAGGGTATGTTTTTCAATGGAATAGACACGAATCGCATAGTTTCTTATTTCGCGTATCAATATCTAAATCGTTTCATAATGACATTAATTGAACTACTTTAATATCATAAAAATACACAAATTCTCTACAATAGCTATACATCTAAGCTCAAGTACCATCTGAGTTTTTCTCTTTCAACAGCCAGAGCTATTTTTTTTTTTTTAAAAAAAAACAATCAGTGTGATTCGAGTCCTTTTTCAACCGGTGTTATTAAACCCGGTCCGGGCATCGACCCGGTCGAGGTACTGGGTCATCGGGTCACTGGTCGGACCGGTTGACCCGAATATATATAGATATATAAAAATATAAATAATTATGAACATATAAATTCAATTATATTCTTCATATCTAAAATGAATTAAACAAGATTCATTAAATAAGCTAAAAAACATGAAGCATAAATAAATAAAAATGCATGCTATTACTATGTCAATTTAAATTGGAACTCAAAATCCTCGTAAGCATACCTCTCAATCTCTCAATAACATTGAACTTATATTTTTCAAATTCAACTACATTAAAAATGACATATGTCACAATCTTTTAATTTATTATTTCACAAATTGCTTCAGTATTGGAAACTGAAATTTGAGGTTATTGTAGAAGAGTATAATAGTAAATAAGATTACAAAAAAAAATTAAAATGAGTTCTACTTTTTTTTTGACAAAAACAATTTTGGTTTTTTTTTTTTTTTTATAAATGGATTCGGGTCACCGGTTTTGACCGGGTCAATACATGACCGGTCCAATGCTTGACTCGAACCGGTCTGGTAACCGGGTCACCGGGTTCCGGATCGGACCGAGTTTTACAACACTCCTTTCAACACCATTTTCTGAATTGAAATTCGAGATTTTTAATTAGGGAAACAAATTTTTACCCGTTAAACTAATGGTTGTTGGTTCAGGTAAAACTACTTAGTTCTGAGTATTTATTAGTTGTGCAACTAAGCATTAGTCAGAACTCCAAATCTATAGATATGTATGGATTCGCACGTGCAAGTTGCTCTGCATGCCATGGTATAATGGCAAATACAGAACCTCCAGTCCAACTCATAAAAATCTCAGGAAAAGTCACTTCTAAATTCCTGGGTTATATATAAGCCAATTATTTTCGTCCTTAACACCTTTCCAACTCCAACCCACAATCCTGCAGCCCCACCACTACTACATATTTCCAATCAATGGCCCAATTTTTTTTCTTCAGATATCCTCTCTGGTCGGCCAGAATACTAAAGTTGTGGTGCTCATAGTTCAAGATTATGTAGACGTGACAATTTGTACCAGAAGTCATGTTCTAATATTGGTTTATTTTCTCTGTTTCTTCTAGATTAAGCTCCTCTCCACCAGCACCAGCATGCCATTGTTTCCTCTTGCAATGGCAAGCATGCTCAAGTACATGAACTCTTTAATACTTCATTCTTCAAACTTCACTTCATTGCCTTCATACGCATAGTTGTTTGATCGAACATAAGATTCCTTTCGCAATATTGTAGTTCACACCTTTTCATATCTACCCACCTTTTCTCACTAGAATTTTTGATTTGGGAAACCAAAAATACAACTGGCCATCTCCAGAATCTCATTCAATTAAATGGATCGTTTGCTTGAATTTGTCAAGATGTCTGAGATAACTTTAGTATTTCTGGGTACAAATAAATTAGTTATTATCAGATTTAGTTCAAGTTATGAGGTTAGCAGCTAAACTAGCCTCATGGAGTCAACAGGAACAAGCCAGTGTATTACAAAGACATTTGTGCAAGTAACAAACTCCCTCTACCCAATCCTAAAAATCTATCTTTCCTCTAATAAGAGTATGCAAATCATTGAAAAGCTCATCAGGAATATAACAAAATTATATGAATTGCTCTGTCTAGGTGATACGAATGTCTAGCCAGAGGCTAGTAGATTAATATAAGATCAAACACTCTCTCTCTTAGTATATATCCATGAATTAGATAACTTAAACACTCTCTCTTAGTATCCATGAATTAGATAACTTGAGGTAGCAGATCACTGTACACAGCTATAACGGTGTTAGCAAATAGGGTGGTGTGTAATAGTCAGAAAGAAATTAGGACATATCTATAGGTTTACCTCCTATCTATAGAATTTATCTCAGGCTATTAGGGTGTGTTTGGTACAGGAGAAATTTTTTGGTGACCGGGAATCATGATTAATGGAAATTCAGTAGAAATTGAGTTTACTTGGAATCTTACGAAAGATGTGTTTGGTTCGCCAAAATATTACCGAGAATATTGGGTAAAAATTACTGATTCCATATTTGGTTTAGAACGAAATATGACTTGGAATATGAGGTTATTTTACAAAAATAACCCCAAACTATTTTTACTTTTGTAATTGATAGATTGGGTCTAGATTTTTATGTGTATTGGGGTATTTTTGGCTCAAAATTTATTGTTGTGCTTTCCTTTCACTTGGTATTCTGATTGGTATTCCGAATTACCATATTATTTTTGGTAATCTGAATAGTGACTTTTCTTTATAAATCAAATTACCGGTAATCCTTGGATATCCGGGAATCGTAATTTATTCCTTCTACCAAACGTGGTAATTACATTTACCAAAGAAGGATTACCGGTAATCCTCTCCAAAAACTTGAACCAAACACCCCCTTAGAGTTCTAGGCTTTGTAATCCATAAGCTCAATTGCATTCTTGCATAGCTGTCATGTGTTTGCCCTTTGTTGGGCTTTTTAGTCATACGAGTCTTGTAAGAACCTGCACCGTTAATTAAGGAATTTTAATTAATTAATTATGCAAAAATAAGAAATGATTCCATAATTGATCCTAATAATTATTATGAGGCTTTAATAATTATAGTAAGTAATTAAGAATGCTGAAAGTCGCTTTTCGGAAGAAAAGTGCAGATACCGGTTCTGCTAGTCGGTATAAATGCGTACCGAAAAAGTATCCCGGAAAATTAATGTAAGTACATGATAATTACTAGAATAATATGTAGGACTTGTAAAACGAGTTTCAAGTCCAAATAATGAGAACTGGTGCTAGAAACCGGTACTGGCTTTGAAAAGCGCGCACCGGAAAAGTGCTCCGAAAATTATAAGAAAAATATGTTAATTCTTGTAAAATTAAGTAGGTTAAGAATCCAGATTTTGGGATTAAAATGCTAAGGGTAGCAATTAAAGTTAATACTGTGTGTTAGTGACTTAAACCACCTATATATAGTGCTTGACACTAAAACCTAGGCTGATACTCAGCTATTTCGACGCGAGTGGCTGCTGGTGGCTGCTGCTCTCTGCCTTCTCCACCATTTCTTGACCTTCCTTGTAGCTTTTCTTCACATTTCCTTCACCAATCATCATTGTGTGAGTGAGATAGAGCCTTGGGAATGGGTGGGAGACCTTCTTGCTGAGTTGGAGCTGCTGTGTGAGGGGTTGTGGTTGCTGCCTTTGTGTTTGTGGAGGGAGTATACCTTTGGCTTGGCATTTTTGGTGCCAAGGATTCACCTTTTGGTGCAAGAACCAACCTTTGTGAAGTCTTTTTCGTGTGCCTTAAAGGTCAGACCTGTAGAGGCAGATTTGAGAGCTCCAAGAGCCTTTCTTCCTCTGTTTTGAGCTTTGGTGAGTTGTACCAACTTTGATCATGTGTTTTGATGAGTAAAAGAGGTGTCTTGGTATGTTTAAAGAGTTAAACAAGTAACCAACAGTGGTATGACCCTAAAACAGTATAAAGATGCATGTTTTAACGTTTGAAAGTGTTAAAAATGGAACCTTGGAAGGATATCTTCACGAAATGCAGTTTCTGCATTCTGTCGTGAAATATCCAGATATCTGCCCGAGAAATATCCGGATATGTGATATCCGGATATGGGATTTGGATATTCGGATATTGGATATCCGGATATGGGAATCTGGATATTCGGATATTGTATATCCGGATATGTACAGTGAGATATCCGGATATTGCATATCCGGATATGGTCCCGAGGAATATCCGGATATTCTGGGATTTCGAAGAACTGTAGCTGTGTTGTGTGTACAGTAGGCTATTGGGGGTTTGTGGACCCTAGTTTGATTAAGTTGAACTTCTGTAATTAATGAACTAAGTCAGAATCAAGTGATTAAGGGCTTATGGCTTGGTATGGAGCCTTAAGACGTAAAACGTAAAGGAAAGGCGTTGTCTTTAAGTTATATGCTTGTGGTGCATTATTATTGATATAGTATTGGTCCATAACAGATTGTGAATCTGCTGTGTTTAGACTTTGAGTTGTGGACTCTTGGTTTTGGGTGTTAGCTTGCAAGGTAAGCTTTCGTGTCCTCGGTTTAGCCATACTGTGGTTCCACCATGTCCCATGGGGGTGTGGTTATATGCATGCTGTGTTACATGCTTTGAGTATTTGAAATGCTGTTGAGCTTTATGTGTAATGGCTTTTAATATGCATGTGTTGTTCTATCTTGACGGTAAGCCTGAGTATGTAGCGTCATACAAGACGGTGATCCGGGGTGGATGCAAGTAGCGTCTTGCACTATTTGTGGGTATTAGACGTATATAAATCCTGCATTTCTCTTGCCAGTAGAATAGAATTGACACACATGACATGATTATCTACTGCATTGCACTGATTTAGAACTGATGATGATAAACTGCTTTTGAACTTATATTGCACATGTAAGTGAGCTTGGGGTGGAAGATCCTTGAGGATCCCTTGTCTTACTGAGATTTCTTGTTTAGAGATCTCACCCCACTTTTGGGGAATGCTTATTTCAGGTTCAGGTAGTATGGTGACTGATGCCTCTGGCGGCAGGAGGCCAGAGCTTAGCTGATATTGATATTATGTTGTATTGCTGCCAAGACTGGTTTTGGATGCTGTTTATGTTTTCCGCTATTTATGTTGTTGTTGTTGTTGAGACTGATGTTGGGCGTGTTGCCTTATTTGAGTGAGCATGGGGATTGTCCATGACACTTTGTGTAGTACTTTTAGATTGAAGTTGTATAAACTGTTAGATGGTCCGGTCTACGTTGTTGTAGTTCCGTGACTAGAGCCACACTTTTATTATCTATGTTATGAGGTATATCAGTTAGCTGTTTTATTGCAATTACATACATGCGATGTTTTATTAATTGATTAATAAGCAAGTTGGTAATGATAATGACATCATAATTGAAAAGAAAAAGATATTCCGCATTTTTAATTAAGCGCTGCTTAATACGATAGTATGATAACATTACCGGATATATACGGGGTGTTACAAGTCTTATATAGGTTCATAATATGAATAACCTGAGGTGTACTCTGGTAAATGGTAATCATATACTTTCATTCTTTCCTGAATAGAGATTATGAGTACTTCTTAACCTAAAGTTTGTGAATAAATTTTTTGGTATCATTTAATTATAATAGACAAGAATTGCAACCGCTAATTCATTGGTCTATACTCTATAGAAAGAACATATATGGCTTTTATATATATACATGAAGAAAAGCTTACGAAAAAAAAGAATCAATTGTCACCCCTCAATCTGGGAGTGGCTCGCAAGCAAAAGCAAGAGTAATCAAGGAAGAACTTTTGAGAAGACAAAATCATTATCTATATCCGAGCAGTCTAGCAGGAGGTTCATCAGGTAGTCGGCACAACAATTGGCCTCCCTTAGTATATGAATAAAGTGAACTTACCAGTTACGATTAATCATTATTCGAATCCGAGTCACCAAAGATGTCTCAGAAGCTTTCTCACCGTACCTACGAACACATATGGCTTTAATTACCGATGGTATTGACATTTTGCATTTTTGGGAGCTTATAGCTAGTAAGTAGTATCTTCACTCTTTTTCTTTTCTTTTCTTTTTTGTCACTACTCTCTAGTTAATTTATTTAATTTTCTTCAGATATCTTTTATTAAATATTTATTTATTATTCTTAAATAAACTAATTATTTAAGTATTCAGTTTATATCAGTATATTAAAATTAAACTTATTATTTATTGCCACTTCTATACCTAAATCCAAAATCATCAATATTAATTATGGTGATCAGTTAATTTCACAAATAAGAGTATACTTCAATGTGTGTTCTCTTGTAAGACGTTCATGTTTTGGATGTAATGGATTACAGTCTTGATTTCATATTAAGAGTGCCTTTGGTAAGGGTTTATAGTTATGATATTTGATGTGTCTAATTAAAAGTTACTATTATATAAAATAATGTATATATATTATGAAGTGCAATCCCACTCTATATGTATGCATGGAATCATGTATAAGGATATGCTTTCCTATGAAGAAAGAAGTAGAACAGTTAGTGACATCTCATACTTTCCTAAGAGTTCATATTTCCTGTGTCTTGATCTTTCATATGTATTTTTTCCCTTTATTTTATAACATGTTCTTAATATAGTATACTTGTCAAAACTACCAATATTTGATTCCTTGATCATTGTGATATTTTTCCTAAGATTTTATTCTTCTCTATCAATACTATATTTTTGGGTTCATTTTACAGAAGTCATTATTTATGACAAGTTTACTCCAAAAAAAAAAAAATTATGACAAGTTTGATTTAGTTAGTTGGTATACTAAAATATTAAATACAATTTATTTATTTGTAATCTCAGCAAACCCATATCATATAATTACATTTTAGAAAATATTTAGAAAATCATCGGTTGAAAAGTCACGTGCTAACTGGATAGTTCAAGAAGATAGGAATACCAAGTACTATCATACAAAAACAATTGTTAGACGTAGAAGGAGTAAAATACTGGAGTTGAAAGATGAAGCTGGAAATTTGGTGAGAGAAGATCAAAGCATTGTAAGGGTAGTAAATGATTATTTCTCCAAACTCTTTACCGAAGAAAACCATGATCGTGTTTGGGTTCAAACTCTTTGGCCAAAGGTGAATGATGCAATTGCTATCTAGTTAGGTGCTACAATGTCAAAAGATAAAGTAAGACGAGCTTTCTTTTCTATAAAAAGAACTGAGACATTATTGGAGAACAGGTCTGAAAAGATATTCAGTTTTATGTAGCAAACCTTAATATAGCGGCATTTTTTTTTTCGGAAATATTTCATCGGTTCATCGCTTCGCGACTAGTCCGATTCAGGGCGGGTCCAGGATTAAGGCTGGACCCGCCCCGAATCGGACTAGTCGCGAAGCGATGAACCGATGAAATATTTCCAAAAAAAATAAAAAATCTTGAACAAGTTTTAGAGCAGGAGGAGTTTTTCAAATCACAAAAGCTCCACATGCTCTAAAACTTGTTCAAGAGATCCAGAAATCATCTGTTGGAGATACTTTTTGATTGCTAGTAATTTTGTAACGTAGTTAAGAAGTTTGTAACATGTGTTCTTGATTTGATTTATATTTAACTGCTCTAATTTATAAAATATGTGAATCGTTAGATTCAAATAAATCAATGAACAAAATTTTGTATAAAAAATTTTATTTATAAGATTAACGGTCAAAATTAAGAATGTAAAATGATCGTGATCCACATATATATATATATATATATATATTGGGCATAATTTTTATATTGATGTAATAATAATAAATCTTATATTTAATTTTAAATATATTAATTTTCATACATCTAACGATTATGATTTATTAAAAATTAAACTTCATTTTTAATAGAGTATACTTTAATTTAATATGTACGTAAGAATTAATAACTATTTTACTTTATCGAAGAAGACGATGATCATATATAATTATATTATATATTATGCATTGTTTACGTTATATATAAAACTGAAAATTAAGGATTAGGAGGATGAAATTGGCAAAGAAAGAAAACAGGTCAGGGTCAAAAATGGAGGGTGGGAACCAATTTGACCATATGAAGGGGGGAAAAAAGAAGACTTTAGTATAGTTACTATTGTACCCAAAAAAAAAAAAAGACTTTAGAAGAGTTAACGACGAAAAAGCAAAAATGAATGTGCTGACATGGATGAAAAAGTGTGGGACAGAACAGCACTATCTTTACAAGCAATGTGGGGAATCCAACATCGCACAAAGATCTCACAGGCCACATGAATTTGTGGCTCACAAAATTTCCACTTTGCTGAAGTGGCAATTATTTTTCTTCCCCAACCTTTTAAAAGTACCTCTAAACCACTACATCCATTCCTCCCCCTCCTCTCTCTCTCTCTCTCTCTGCTGCATCACTATTCATTATCCGTTTTCACATATGAATTAACAGAGCAAAAGACAACAAAAGGTACTACTGAACAAACACTTCAATAACTTCTATATATCTATATGTCTGTCTGTATGTATGTATTTATATATATTTTTCCTCATTTTCCTCTCTTTTTTTTCTAGAAAGAGAAGGAGCTAAGATAAGAGAGACATTCCTGAACCTGATCTATAACACAGAAATGTCGGAGGCTATAAAGCTGTTTGGGAGAACAATTTCGCTGCCACTCATCCCCAATGACCCTCCTGCACCTGCTACTCATCCTTCATCTTCCTCTTCACCGCGCGAAGTGAACTCTGCAACACAACATGAAGCAGAGGTATGATTCGCCATGAAAAAAACCTTGTTGTTTTTCAAATCTAACAGCAACCCATTTCTCAGAAGCTCTCAGTTGTTAATGGGTTCATTCAAATCTCGAAAAAGATTTCTTCTTGTCATGGTGCCAATTGAATTGAGGCCTTGCTGCAATTTTTCTATGGCTATTTTGATTTATTTATTTTTTTATTATGAAAATATTAGAAATGTTTCGCGTGATGACAGCTGGGTATTGAATCTATTCAATCTTTTATTAAGTGGTGGCTCCAATTCATTATGGGGTTCCTATCAGCGAAATTGGATCCAATCTATTCTGGAATATAAGTTTAAGAATATATTATGTGGTTTGGCTTGCTTTGCTTTGGTTTTATCAACTCTATTGGTGAGTCAATGATTTTGCTTTGTTACTCAAAAGTGAGTCTTCTAATTCTACTGATTCATATTTAGAAAATATTATCCTAAACCGGTTCATTAGCAAGGTCAACAGAAAATAGAAAGTCTTCCTCTTTCTTTTCTTTTTTCTTTTTTGTATTTTTTTTTTTCTGGATCTCTCGCAGCATCGCGGAAGTTCTATTGCTATTTCGTTGGCTTGAAGATTTCTCGATATATTTCTTGCTTTAATAAACTCTTATGACGTTGCTTTTCACGCCATTGACTTTAATTGGAGCTAAACTATTTGGTTTGACACTTTTGTCCGTATTCAAGTCCATATTATGATCTGTAACCTCATGACATTATAGAGGAATTATTTATAGAATATATTGATTTTATTTATTGTCCAACTGTTTAATACTCTTAAATTTCGTTCTCCCCCTATATTCCAGAACTTTCTTTGCTTTTATTCCTGCTAATTTGGTATAAAATTTGCAAATACCATAGATAATTTTTTTTGGATTGTTAGTTTCTCCGTGAAACCGTTGCCTCCTACTACTAATCTAGAATTATAATTCTGTTTTTCATTTCTTGCTTTACTTGAAAAATCTCATGGGGATTTTCGTGCTGAAGTGTTCTATTCATTATCCACAGTGCACTATCACGTGAACATCTTCATTCATTAAACAAAGCATACAATAATCCTTGGAAGGATAATAATTTCTCCCGTTTTACCTTCTGTGACCTCTACTTTCACTTTGTGCTTAAAATTTCCAAGATATTGCATATGTTGAATGAGAGTCAATAAATTAAAGAAAAATAGAATCAAATTTGAAATTAATGGTTGTGTAATGCTTCTATTTTTGTACTATGTCATAACATGTGTCGTGCAAAAATTGTATGTCATAACATATGAGATATTCTATACTAACAATATATATTCTGTGTGTTTAAATAATAGATACCCATATAATTTTTGTGTTTCATATTATTTTTATTTTTCTTGAATTGAGGTTTTTGAGTTCAGTGTTTTGTAGCTATAGTAAATTAGTATTTCTTATCTTAATCTTGTTCGTTGTTTTAGGAACCATCAAGGAAAGAACTCACCTCAGTACATGATGATGATGCCTCTCATCAAACCACAGATAATTTAAAATCTCCTACAACATCTTCTGGCATATTTGAGAATCCTAAGACTCCCTCAGCTGAAACAGAGAATTCATTACCGAAATCCTCTACAAACGGAGAACAAAGTGAGACTAGTGCTTCAGAAGAAAAAACTCCAAAGAAACCTGACAAGGTACTTCCGTGCCCGCGCTGCAATAGCATGGACACGAAATTCTGTTATTATAACAATTACAATGTCAATCAGCCCCGTCATTTCTGCAAGAAATGTCAAAGATACTGGACTGCAGGAGGAACAATGAGAAATGTGCCTGTAGGCGCTGGTCGCCGCAAGAACAAGAACTCTTGTGCCTCACATTATCGTCACATAATGATGCCGGAGGCACTTCAAGCAGCTAAACTCAATGCCCCCAATGGATTACATCATGCTGTTTTGAGAAATGGAGCAGCTGTCTTGACCTTTGGTCCAGATTCTCCCCTCTGTGATAGCATGGCTTCTGCATTGAACATTGCTGAGAAAACTCAAAGTTGTGTTCTAAATGGGTTTCATGCACCTGAGCCGAATACTTTTGTTTCCTATGGTAGGGAAGTTGATGAGGATGATCACTCTATTGGAGTTTCTGTTACAACTTCAACTTCATCAGAGAGGAGAGGCCATACTGGCTCACTTGAATCAGTGGATAAAAGAATTGAAGGTTTACCTCCTCATTTTCCCTACTTCCCAAGTTCACCCTGGCCTTATCCTCCAAATTCGGCACAGTGGAATTCCGCAATGCCTCCTCCTGCATTTTTCCCTGCAGGATATCCTTTATCATTCTATACCACACCTGCATATTGGGGTTGTATGCCACAATCCTGGAATATATCATGTATATCACCCCAGTCTTCTGTTAACCACTCTGTCTCTTCCCCTAGTTCTGGCCCCAATTCACCTACTTTGGGAAAACACTCGAGGGATGGGAATATCATCACCACAACCAACTCACAGAAAGAAAAGTCAGATATAGAGCATAACAATTCAGAAAGCAACGTCTTGATTCCCAAGACTCTTAGAATTGATGATCCTGGTGAAGCTGCAAAGAGTTCCATATGGTCAACACTAGGGATCAAGAATGACAAGGTCTATTCTCTAAATGGAGGAGGACTTTTCAAGGCATTTCCATCCAAGGGTAACGACATGAATCACATGGTTGAAGCATCACCGATGCTGCATGCTAACCCTGCAGCTTTATCGCGGTCTCTTACCTTCCATGAGGGAACCTAATTGGGAATAACAGTGAGCTACGTCAGATTCTCATTGTGTTTATGCATTGCAATGAAAATTGAGGTTATACCAGTGCAATCTCATTTTGTTGACAAGTTCAAGCTTTTACACGAGAAGTTGTATTGTTGACCAACCTCTATGCACGATTCCTAGGACAACAGTGTTGTACTTTAGTTTCCCTAGCTGCCATCTTGAGCCTGTCTAAGTGAACATGTGTTTTTGCTTTGCTGCAGATTTAGATAATCTGTTGAGTAAATATCTTGATGTACAGATATAAATATATGAGACAAGGAAAACAACAAGGAGAAAAGTGAAAAGAAAGGAGATTCTTGGACTAAAATCCAATGGTTTGCAATAAACTTGTAAGTCTTCATTGGAAGCCTGTTGTTACTTTTTTGGAGATTCTCTACTTTAATAATGTTAGTCTCAAAGGATTATGATATTTGTGTAAGTTTTTTTTTTCCCTTCTCTTGCGGTTTATCAGTTCCCTTATTCAAAAAGAAAACGTCAGTTTTGCAAAATAACAATCCATATACTTCCGCAATATTAACTCATGTATCCACTGTGTCTACCTTAATCTCTCTTATCTCGGTTTTTACACTCCTACAATCAAATTCCATCACCTATCCCAATGTAAGCAGATGTGTGCCTTAATGATTTGCAAGCATTATTCCTCTGTATACACAAACTTTCTAGTTTCAACTACATATAAAGTTATTGGATTGCAGGTCTGGATCCTTAATTAGAGGTTTCGAGTTCGAGTCTTGAAAATGAAGAAGAAAAAAAAGATTTAGAAGAGTTATCCCGAAAAGGTCCAACAATGCGCGATAGGGATAAGTCTTCGATTACGGCTCTAGGATACCCTTAAGTTTACACACACAAAAAAAGTTATTGGATTGTTAGTAAATTGATAATGGATTCTCTTACGTAAAAATTTCATGACTTCATATTATAAATTTTTTTTATCTATCTCTTTTTTTATTAATAATAAGTGAACACCACTTGTTTAATGCATGTAAAAAGAAATAGACACAAAAATTTCATATATAGCATGGAATTTGAGGGTCTATTCTCTAATAAATTTGTGTTAAAAAAAATTATTGATGTGACTATCGTACCACAATGGAGGGGCTAAATTATATGGCTAGACTTACTTATTATACAGTATTGACAAAGAATGGGAATAAAGAAAAAAAGGAAAAATATATTGGGATTAAAGAAATGAAGAGAAAAAAAATTGTGTATTTCTTTTTTCCAATATTTAATCCATAAGGAAAATAAAGTGGGTAAAATTAACAAGTGCCATTTTGTGAAAATTATAAAAATGGAAATTTGATGGGTATGCTTTATTGGAAAAAGTGTGTATGATTTTGAAGGATGAAAAGTTGTGTCATTTTAGGTGAGAGAAAGAGATAGATAAAGAAGGAGAGAGATTGGAAAAAAAAATATAAAGATGTGAGTCTCACTTCTTTGTGAGAGTAAAAAAATATAAATTACGTCATTTAAAGTATAAACATTTTTCACTTTTTTATTTCAAAGATCTCAAAAAAAGACAAAGTTAATAACTTTCCATTCTTTTACATCAAGGTCACTTTCAATCTTCATAGACCCAGCAACAGAAAGTTAGGTGTTGATGCTGCAATATGCCAACCTTTCGTTAGTGGGATATGCCGTTCCTGGTGATACATTACCATAACTTCACTTTCCTCCTACTTTTCAGTCTGAGCTGTTGTAGTAAAAGAAAATAATTAATAAATAAACAAAAACTGACCCAAGTTTTTCTGCACTAAATTTCATAGACACACAAAATCACGTTGGACCAAGAAAGATATTAATGTGCTTGTTCATTTTCATCTTTCCTATTAATCATCTTTGCTGGTCTAAAATCCTCTTCGGTGACCGTCGTTGGTTACTGTTCTGTCGTTTTCATTTCGCGAGGAAACCAGATTTTAAAGGGCAAAGAGAATTAAACAATAACTCTTCTTGCATTCTAGATAAACGACACCAGAGAACGGTGGGCCAGATTTATCTAAAACTCCAGTACCTTTTTTTTCCCGATGGATGAGACTATGAATGAGTCTATTCAACTTTACTAATATAAAATTAGGGTTCACTTTTTTTACATCGTAGATAATTTATTTATATTGAATTCAAAATGATATTGTTTTGACGTGAAATGTAAGGTATTTTTATAATTATAATTTATTTCAGGGTTATAATAGTTTTTTTATTATAATTTTTAAATTTTTCAACTTAAAACGGACGTCATTTTGAGAGCAAATGTAAATAACTTATCTACATTCACTTTAGAAACATTAAAGCCATAAAATTAAAATGTTAATTAGCTTAATAACTAATTACAATAAAAGTTTAATATATCTAATAATAATAAAAAGTACAAGCTGTGAAGAGTGGGTAAACAACTCTGCTTTCTTCTACATTGATGTGGAATTCCAGTTTTTTTACCATACACTATTGTGTCAAATTCATATTTAACATATTGTTGTACGTGGTAAAAAGAGCATGTATGAATCATCTTCTTCTTTTTTAAGGTAAAAGCTATTTTTAATATAAAGTCAAAAAAGAGCTTAAAAAATTTAAAATTATTTGGTTATTATATAAAAAATTTAGCTTAAAAGCACACATTTAAAAAAAAAAAATGCCTATTTCTCTCTCTTTTTATTTCTATAGTTTTTCATTTAAAAAAATACACAATTCAAGAAAATCTAATAAGAGCTTACAAAAAATTCTTTTTAAGAGATTTTGACTTTTAATTTTGTTTTCATTATATAAAAAAGAATTTTTTATTATATGAACTTTTTCAAAATCTCTTTGCTTCTAATTATAAGAAGAAGAAAAAAAAAATAAGAGGATCACTAAATGTCACCAAAGTCTAAACATTTACCATAGAATCCAAAACAAAAAAGACAAGTTGGAGCTACCTAACTTTATCTTTTTATCCTTTCTTTTATTCTTCCTTACTTTTTCTTCTTTTCCTTTAGTTGTGAGCCAGGACAAGTTGTTAATTAAAGCAACTTTTAACTTCTATTTGTTTTTTAAAGGATAGGCATTTGTCAAGTTCAGATTGTCTACAAGTGTCTCTGAAATCCGAGTCAGGCAAGAAGCACATAGATACTTCACAGCTGCTATCAAGGGCAGGAGGCCACAAGTTTTTATGAACATGTTGCTGTTGAGGGACCCAGTTCATGTGATGTCATTACTCAGTTGTGGCCTTTCTGTCTGGCCCACACTTTTTGCCCTCCTTTTCCTGTTTGCTCCTCTCCCTTTGTTTCTATTAGAAAGGGCCTATATTTCTGTTTGGGCTCTAAATCTACCAGCATGTCTTGATTTTGGCTTCATCAAAATGGTATTAAATAGGGGGCTTCTCTATATTTAAACTTTCTCATAAACCTATTTAAAGTCCTAGATGTGGGTCAGAGTGTGGAGTGAAAAATATGAGTTGTTTCACTTGATAATATTTTGACAAGTATATAACAAAAAAAAAGTATATACTTGTATTTTACTTTATTCCCAGTCAATTCATTTATTTCATTTGTAATTATTTTAATTGAAACGCTTCTTTTACACAGTTGAAAATGATAATTTGGGGCTCATTTGAACAATGTATTACTTAGGGACCGTTTGATACGCAGTATTTTTTAGGATTCTCGAAAAATTGAATTTTTTTAAATTTTAAATTTTTGGATATTATCATAAACTGAATGTAACAATTATATTTTTAAAAATTGAGATTCCTGGATAAAAAATAAATTTCTTCTCTACCAAACGCTCATACACTGCATGATTTGGGAATTTGTTCCTCAATTATAACATTTGCTCCTCACTTTGGCTCTTACATTACCTAGAGCATATCTTGGCCCAACAACTCCTAACGCCAAAAAGAAAATAACGTACTTGTTTACCATTTGCCAAATTAATTATAGTAATAATAATCAGTGTTTAAAAACTCGGTCCGGCCATCGACCCGGCCGAGGTCAGGGGTCACGGGGTCACGGGTTCAATCGGGGGGTCACTATGCTGACCCGGTTTTATATACTAAAAAAATATAAATATATATATCCTATATGAAAATATTAAAAAACAAACCATCAATCCCAAAGATTCAAAATATATTTAACATAATTCACCAATTATAACCACAAGTCAATATTACATAACCTAATTAAAGTATCAAAATACCAAAGTACAAAATTCATATTCTAATGGGGTCACTATGTTGACCTGGTTCTGCCTCTTTTGAGAAGGTCTCTGACAAAGAAAATTTAAAAGAAGTAAGAATGAGTTTTGTTTTCCATCGACGCTCGTAAGAATTTCATTTGAATGGGTAAAATTCTTATCTTTTCTAGAAGATTCACGGCAACGAGGTGAAGATTGAAAACGTCTAGGTCACTAGGAGAGAAGAGAACGATTAGATTTAGGTTTGCAAGCATTTTTATTTTATTTTTTTAATAAAACAATGTTGTTTCATGAAATATTTTTTTTTAAAAAAAACATGCAATGACCCCCTCTGACCCAGTGTAAGAACATGCACCGTTAATTAAGGTATTTAATTAATAAATTACGAGAAAATAGGAAATGATTCCATAATTGACCCTAATAATTATTTATGAGGCTTGATAATCGTAATAAGTGATTAAGAATGCTAAAAGTCGTTTTTCGGAAGAAAAGTGCAGATACCGGTTCTGCTAGTCGGTATAAATGCGTGCCGAAAAAGTATCCCGGAAAATTAATGTAAGTGCATGATAATTACTAGAATAATATGTAGGACTTGTAAAACGAGTTTCAAGTCCAGATAATGAGAACTGGTGCTAGAAACCGGTAGTAGCTTGGAAAAGCGCGTACCGGAAAGGTGCTCAGAAAATTATAAGAAAAATATGATAAATCTTAGAAAATTATGTAGGTTCATAATCCAAAGTTTGGGATTAAAATGCTAAGCGTAGAAATTAAAGTTAATACTGTGTGTTTATGGCTAAGTGGCTATATATATGCATTTTAGCACATAACCCTAGGCATACCAGAATTTCTACGTGAAGCACTTGGTGGGCTGAGGGTGGGTTACTGTTCCATTGCCTCCTTTCACCATTTTTGAACTCAAGTTGTCACATTTACTTGATTTCTTCCCTCTTTGAGCTTGTATACACTTAAGAACATGCATGGTGAAGAAGTGTAAGGGTGTATTCTGAGTTTTCATCCTCTGTGTGTGGGTGAGGGTGCTGGTTTTGGGTGGTTTGGGTGCTGAAAGCCATAGTTATGGCATTTTGAGGTCCAAGTGGTGACCTTTGGTGAGAAGAACCAACCTTTGTGAAGCCATTTTCGTGCATCTTCCTTGAGTCAGACTTGAGGGGCTGTGTTGAGCTCCAAGAGAATCTCCTTTCTCTGTTTTAAGCCTTTGGTATGTATACCAACCTTTGATCATGAGTTTAATGCTTAAAAATGAAAGCTTGATGCATGTTAAGGCTTAAAGATGATAACTTGTTGTTGAGTAATGTTGAACACACCTAGAAATGCATGTTTAGGTACTTTAAATCGGTAAAAACCCAACCTTGGAAGGATATCTTCACGAAATGCATTTTCTGCATTCTGTCGTGAAATATCCGGATATGTGCCCGATGAATATCCGGATATGTGATATCCGGATATGGATTTTGAGTATCCGGATAATAGATATCCGGATATGGGATTCAGGATATCCGGATATTGCATATCCGAATATGTCCAGTGAGATATCCGGATATTGCATATCCGGATATGGTCCCGAGGAATATCCGGATATTCTGGAATTTCGTAGAACAGTAGCTGTGCTGTGTGTACAGTAGGCTATTGGGGGTTTGTGGACCCTAGATTGATGAAGTTGAACTTCTGTAATTAATGAACTAAGTCAGAATCGTTGTGATTAAGGACTTATGGCCTAGTATGGAGCCTTAAGACGTAAAACGTAAGGAAAGGCGTTGTCTTTAAGTTATATGCTTGTGTTGCATTATTATTGATATAGTATTGGTCCATAACAGATTGTGAATCTGCTGTGTTTGGATTTTGAGCTGTGGACTCTTGGCTTTTGGGGTTAGCTTGCAAGGTAAGCTTTCGTGTCCTCGGTTTAGCCATGTTGTGGTTCCACCATGTCCCATGGGGGTATGGTTTATGCATGTTGTGTACATGCTTTTGGATATTTGATATGTTGATTGAACTTTACATGTAATGGCTTTTAATATGCATGTGTTGTTTCATCTTGACGGGAAGCCTGAGTATGTAGCGCCATACAAGATGGTGTACCGGGGTGAATGCAAGTGGTACTTGCACGGTGTGTAGGTGATAGACGTATACATGCATTGTCTCTGGCCAGTAGATTAGTATTGACACACATGGCATGATTATCTGCTGCATTGCATTGTTTTTGAAATGATAAATGATAAACTGTTTTTGAACTTATATTGCACATGTAAGTGAGCTTGGGGTGGAAGATCCTTAAGGACTCACTGACTTACTGAGATTTCTAGATTAGAGATCTTACCCCACGTTTGGGGAATGCTTATTTCAGTATCAGGTAGTATGGGTACTGATGCCTCAGGCGGCAGGAGGCCGGAGCTTAGCTGATTATGTTGTTTCTGCTTATATGTTAGCATGACTGGATTTGGATGCTGTTTATGTTTTCCGCTATTTATGATATGTTGTTGTTGAGACTGATGTTGGGCATGTTGCCTTATTTGAGTGAGCAGAGGGATTGTCCATGACACTTTCTGTTAGTACTTGTAGTTTGGAGTTGTATAAACTGTTAGATGGTCGGGTCTACGTTGTTGTAGTTCCGTGACTAGAGCCACACTTATATTATCTATGTTATGAGGTATTTCAGTTAGCTGTTTTATTGCAATTACATACAGGCGATGTTTAATTAATTGATTATTAAGCAAGTTGATAATGTTAATGACACCATAATTGAAAAGAAAAAGTAATTCCGCATTTTAATTAAGCGCAGCTTAATACGATATTATGATAACATTACCGGATATATACGGGGTGTTACACCCGGGAGTCACTGAAATCGGCTGGGTTTTGGGGGTCAGAGGGGTCGATATGCATATAGGGTCCAACTTGTGACCCTAACCCTCAGAGGGGAGGGGTCAGGGTTGACCCGGGTCAACCCGGGGGGTGGGACGGGGTTTTAAAACACTGATAATAACATGTTAGAATAAATGATTATAACATCATTGAGAGGGATTAATTTGTCTTAGAGAAATCATTTGGATAATATTCACAATTTCATGAAATGCACACAAAAAATTAAAACATGCAATAATACATAATTAAAGCGTACCGTACAGAAATATGTAAATACAATAAAGAAAAATCTGAGTTCAATGTTAGACACTATGTCCTTAAGATAATATTGCCTTCTCTATGGCACTCAAGATTCGTTGACAATTTTCTCCCAGAATAAAACAAATTATCTCTATTCTTATGGTGACACTTTCACAGAGAATAACTTCATCGAACTCAACCTATGTGTGATCAATTACACTAGAATAATGATCAATTACACTAGAATAATGGAATGGAAATGCAAAGAAAAAAACTCTATTATTAAAACTCTGATTCTCTATTTATTTATAAAAAATGAAGGATTACGATTGAAAAGACACGTCCATTTAAAAATGAAACAACACATATGTTTATCAATGAAACGACACATGACATAGGTTTGCATATATGCATCCAAAAGAACTGGGTTCAAGGTTTGCATATACTTTCATTGAGCATTTGGGCCTTAATGCCTATGCTACGGAGTCTTCATTTTTAGATCGAAGGTCCATGGCTGTAACTAAAAAAAAACATGCTGATGGTCCGTTAATCAACATTATCAACTCCGAGGCGATAAAACAAAAAAATCTCGACTTATAACATATCATATGTCAATTCAACTAAAGGAGGAGTGTAAATAGATTAGGTTAGCCTATTACAAATAGTAAAATAGACTAGGTCTAAATTTTTTAAAAAACCTATTTAGAAAATAGATCATAGATCTTTTTATACATGTTGGACCTATAAACCTACAGGCTGACCTATATCATATTATTTATTTTAAATAAAATTATTATTTTAATAATTTTGAATAATAAAATAATATTATTTTAGTTATTCTTTTAATTGTTAAACGTTTAATAGGCTTAAATAGGCTAACAAGCTTAGACCAAGGCTTTTATTTTTTAAATATAGATCAGGTCAGACATATAATTTGAGATTTTCACAGACTAATAGGCCAGGTCAGACCCAATATTTTTAACACATACCTGACCTATTTAAATCAAAGCCTAGCCTAACTTATTTACACCCCTACTAACGAAGTTATTCTTTATGTTGTGTGGTTCAAAAAGAAGAAACTATTTTTATCTTTAATAATAATTACAATAACATCAACAATCCAAAATTATACTACTAAATTATTTGATTTATAGTAGAATAATTTTGGATTGAGGAAAGTCATTTAGGCAAACGTCTTTCTTAATAATTTGTTTTCAATATTTTTAGTCTTCCTTTTTTTGTCGAATAAAAGTATAAATGGATGAGGAAGCTATATATCATTCTAAAGCCAAAACATGTTACAAGCTATACCCCAGTAATTATAGATTGCTTAACAAAAGATATTGTTAGTGTAGCGGGAATCAAACTTAAACTTTACAATCTAAGAATTTTGACCCTTACTTGCTAAATCAATACTTTAAAGTCTTCTCTGATTGTGATTATAGAAAAGTCACTAAAAAGGAGCAAACAGAGTACGGTTTTGGTATTTTACATATAATGTCTAAAGTTATAGATTCTAATATGTATTTCCTTATTATACCAAGAAAAAAAAAAGTCGCCTCTTTTTTTTTTGAATGGAAAAAAAAAAAAAAAAAAAAAAGTCGCCTCTATATCAAAGCAATTCCTACGTAACAGAAATTTTACAATGAAGCAAAATAGGCGCAAAGACCTAGATATACTCCCCAAAAAAAGGACACCACTGCCTTTAATTTTGAGGACAGCCTTAGCTGCAGAGAATAATTCATTACCATTTCGTGGGAGTTTCACAATTTCCCTTCCAACACGAGACCGCACTTTAGCTTCTGAAACCTTTCATATCGTGCAACAAAAGCACCTATTGCTTTCGTCTTTTTCCGTATTTTTCTATAAATCAATGAAAATATGAAATCATAAAACACGTACGTCTCAAGATACACGTACAAACACGTTACAATTTCATATTTTCTTAGTCAACACGAAAGCTCATAGTCAATTTCTCTTTCATTTCATACTCCTTTCTTAGTCATCTCCCATGTTTTTCTCTTCATCCTACGTGAGTTTCATAGAAGTTGCAGTTAGAAATATTAATATAAAATTATTAATATCAACATCACTTACAAGCTTGAATTATTGGATTGAATTAGTTACAGTATACGAGCTATTAAAGTAAAATCATTAATATGAATATCACTACTTTTCAGCTGCACATTCTTTCACTCTCGGTTTGTAATTAAAGGGAAAAAAAAATTATGTTAATAGATGTATTGATAATATATTCATATACAAATTTAATAGGTAAAAATATGATTATTTGAGTCCATATGAGCTCGAGATAAAAAAACTTGCATTATCTAATAAAGTTTTCTCCAAGTTAGAAGTAACACCGTTGAACATTACAAATCTACAAAAGTATATACTCATTTTCTAAAAAAAAAGTAAAATTTAGGTGATAATAACCATAAAAAGGGTGGATAAAATGGGGAAAATCAATTATATTACTTTTTTCATATTTAGTAAAAAATGTAGCGAGTCTTCGGTATTACGAGAGATCTTCGTATTACTAAATTATTTTTTTAAATCTAACGGCTCTCGCCTATTGATGTAAAATTTCAAGTAAATGTAAATCTTTATTTCTCAAACCTATAACTTCCAATAATGTTGAAGTAACCTCCAACATATGTCCCACCATGCTAATCATGAGTCTTATTTATTTTTCTCCCAATTCCCAATGGTAGCGCTAATTATAAAGTGTACACTTGTTTCAGGGAAACATAGCAGCAAAGTTCTGTGTTGACGCTTCTAGTTGAAGCTCCTGAAGGGTCATCATTTTTATTTGCTATAAATATATCTAAGAATTCCAGCATCTGCAATAAGTTCAGTCCTCAGGGATACTGCCATCTTTGTGAAATGGAGAAAATATCTGGCAACATAAATATATCTGGATTATCTTTGTGTCTTAGAATTCTCCTTTGCGATATTAGAATTAAAGGTTTCCTCTCAATTTTATTTTTTTCTTTACAGTGTTTGTGGAACTGTGTTTCACAGATTTGGAAGGTTTGGAGCAGGCCTAAAAGTTACTCAAATCCTGAACCAGTGAAGCAGAGTTTGAAGTGCATTCAAAGTGGTGTAAGACTGTGCAAAGAAGAAATCATTGTGGTGATGGAAAAGCTTGGAATAAATGTCGAAAAGGGTGGGGATGGAATAGAAGAGTTTGGTGAACAAGAAATAGCTCAGATGTTAGAAAATGAGGCCAGCTTGGAAGAGGTGAAGGAAGCTTTCGATGTGTTTGATGAAAACAAAGATGGGTTTGTAGATGCCACTGAGTTGCAGAGGGTCTTATGCTGTTTGGGTTTGGAGAAAGACTTTGTGCAATGTCAGAAAATGATTAATGCAGTTGATCAAAATGGAGATGAATTAATTGACCTCAATGAGTTTGTCAAGTTGATGGAACAGAGTTTTTGGTGAATCCTCTGCAGTCTTGTTGATTATCTATTGTTTCTGTAGACTGGCATTTCCTTAGGTTTAAATTTTAATGTCATCATTGTAAATTAAAAAAAAAAATGTTACAAATATTTCCCAGTATTGAGTTTGCTATCTTCATTTTGTGATTTATTTTAAATTATAATTTAAATTTCATGTTCTTAAGTTTTAACTAATAAAGTGACTTTACTATTAGCCACTTGTTAATTCTCAAAAAACAAAAAAAATTAGAAATGACTTCTTCTTTTTTCGGTAAAAAGAAATGACTTAATTGGTAACGGAATTCTGTTAATATGTATACTTTATATCTTTTTCTTTCGCCCTTCTAATAACTGCAAGAAAAAAATGCAAATGAAAGCAAATTATAAATGGAAAGTAACAACAAATATATTAAATTAATTTAAAATAAAGAATATTATAAACCCAATAAATAATAGAAAGTATAGCCCTTAGCTGAAAGTTAATTTTTAATTTACTTTCTATCCAAACTAATAAAATGAAAGTAAAAATTGGTCCATGGCTTCAATTAGGAGTGTTAACGGGTCGAGCCGAACCGAGCTTTGATCTTAAAAGGCTAAGCCTGCGTTTAAATGTGTCAGCCTGACCTAGCCTGTTACTTGTTACGAATATAATTATCGGCTTGGCCTATCTTATTTACAAAAAATAAAAGTCTGGTTTGACCTGTTAGCCTGTTTAAAAAAAAATAAGACAACAAAAATTTATCCAAACAGAATATACAATCAACAGCACTAGTAATTCCATAAATATTCATAAATTCAATGTATATCCAAACAGCATAATATAGAACAAAATTATTCAAAAAGTCTGTTTAACCAAAAAAATGGAGTGAAGTGGATTGAGGAGAGATAGGAAACTATTACAAGTAGTATAAAAAATATAAAATAACAATAAAAATTAGTATACTAGGTCGGCCTGAGAGGCTCCAAGGTCGAGCTTTTGAATTGGAGCCTCAGGCCTTTTTATTAAACGAGCTTTTATACAAGTTCAAGGCTAGTTTCAATATCCAATTTCAAACATGTAGGTTCAGGCCTTCACGAGCCGAGCCAGAGGTCCCTGTAAGGCCCCTGGTTTGTTTATCACCCCTAGCTCCAATTCTTTTGGATTCCATACCGTCCCTTTCACATCTCTTTTTAACATGATTATGTGGTGCGTTAAATTTCAATTCAAAGATCGTAAGTTTTTTTCCGTACATCAAAGATCGTAATTTTAATAACAAAGCCCTTAAAGGAAAAAAGAAATTATCATTTTATTCGTCGGATGTTGATCGATCAATGACTAGCTGAAATTTAAATTTAACGCCACGATCCAAATTTTGGGTAATGTCCGGCTCACAAATTATAGTTATAATATTAAAGTTAGGGTTCGCATTTTCTGCAGTTACTCCAGATAAGTTATCTGCAGTAAGCTCAATACGATGTCGTTTTGGGACGAAAATCCTGGTATTTTTTTAATTTAAATTTATTTTAGGGTTATAATAATCTTTATATTTATAAATTTTTAAATTTTCAATACCAAAATGAAGTCATTTTGTGACTAAATGCAGATAACTTATCTGCAGTAACTGCAGAAACATTTTTCCCCTAAAGTTATTATCAAATAGCCTGCAAGTTTAATTATCACATCAATATATTTAACAATAATAACTCAAATCACAATATACATATATAGGAAAAATATTTGTCCTTTAAAGGATATAATTTTGTGTCATTTTAAATTCTAACCGTTAATTTCCGTCAATCAACGATTATGATTTATTGGGTCAAACATATTAATTAATTAGTAATTCGCAATAAAACTCAATAAATCCTAACCATTGATTGACGAAAATCAATAGTTAGGATCTAAGATGACTCAAAGTTATATCCTTTAAAATGACAAAAGTTTTTCAATATATATATATGACAGGATCATCTCACACCGGTATAAGAATAATAATCTTACATCAAATTTTAACCATTGATTTTCTAGATCTAACGGTTAAGATTTATTAGGCTCACTTATTAATTAATTTTTAATTCACAATAAATCTCAACCATTGGATGCATGGAAATCAACGGTTAAGATTTGGTGTAAGATTTATTATTCTTACACCGATGTAAGTTGATCTGATCATATCCCTATATATATAAAAATATATATATAGGCTTTAATGTAGATAAGTTATCTACATTCGTTCCCAAAATAACGTCGTTTTGGATTGAAAAATTAAAAAATTATAATGAAAAAAACTATTATAACCATGAAATAAATTATAATTACAAAAATATCTTGATTTCCGCCTCAAAACGACGTCGTTTGAAGTTCAATGTAAATAAGTTATCTACATTGATTGTAGAAAAAGTGAACTCATATATTTATATATGGGTTATGTTTATCTCATTTTACATGAGATAAACAACTTTCCTACACACACAAAAAGGTATTGGGTCCCACCACTTTTTCTCTCTCTCCTCTTATTTGTGGGTCTCACTTATAATTTTATTTCTACAACATGAGATAACTTTTTTCTACAACATAAGAAATGTATTTCCCTATATATATATATATATATATATATATATATATATATATATGAGAAAAGTGTTTTTTTTTTTTTGATAACATATGAGAGAAGTGTTTTTCTTGTAGTACGACATATAATTATCTCCTGCAATCTCAAAATTATATCATTTTGAGGGTTGGGGTAAATAATAACCGATATATTAAGAATTTTTGTATTTATTTGTTATATCAATTTTACCAAAACATCTTTCATTTATTCCTACAACCCTCAAAATGATGTAATTTTGAAGTTGTTGGATCTAATTTTATCTACTATGAGAGGAGAAACAATAAACCAACGGCGAGAGATATTTTTTTCCACCACAGAAAATTAGTTGATTTTTTCATTTCAAATAATTTATAAGATACATCCTAGCAATATAAGATTTAATGACTCCTAAAAGTGGATTGAACCCCTAAACGTGATCATTTTACTATCTCATGTGGAAGGAGAAACTATATATATATATATATATATATATATATATATATATATATATATATATATATATATATATATATGGGGCAGGATCATTTGACACCCCATCTGAGAGCCGTTAGATCAAAAAAGATCAACGACTCTGATTTGTAAGCATGTGACACCATTGATCTTTTTTGATCTAACGGCTCTCAGATGAGGTGTCAAACTTCAAATTTGACACCGATGTCAAAGGATCCTATATATATATATATATATATATATATATGAGTTCAAAACTTTTGCTGTCGCTGCACCACTTTTTCTGGTGCAGCAGACACTAAAAAAATGGGACCACCTATTTTTATTTTATTTTATTTTATTTAAAAAAAAAGTTAGGATCTGTCAGCATATACTACTTTTTTAGGTGTTCCTGCAAAATTTCTCTTCTATAGTAATGACAACAGAAGTACATTCCCATATATATATATATATATATATATATATATATATATATATATGGAAAAAATATTTCTTCAGTCACCCTCTTATAACTATGTAATCTGGTATTACATAGTTATAATATTAAAGTTATTTTTTTCTCTCTCCACACTAGCCGACAAATTTTTGAAAAGTTAATGAAGAGAGAAAAAAATTTAACTTTAATATTATAACTATGTACTCCGAGGAGTACATAATTATAAGGGGTGGCTGGAGAAAGTGGCGGACCTAGGAAATTTTGTTTACGTGTGCAAATTTAAGGGTCGGGGTTCGAGGGCAGCGTCCCAAAAAAAAAATTAAAGAAAGTTTTAAATGTATTAAAAAAAATAAAAGAGTATAAATAAGAAAATAAAATAAAACTTCAACTTAACATAACAAAATAGTAATCAAGGATCAACTAAGTTGTTACAAAATAGATCCATGTTAATCTTTTTAAGGGACTAATGTAAATCTTTTTTGAAATTCTGAGAAGCCACGATTTCAACTAATTGGGTCTAGTTTGAAATTCTGAGGGACACTACTTTTTTTCCGAAGGGATTAAATTGAGCCCTGCAATTTTTGTTTAAGACCAAAAATATACTTTACTATTTTTCTTTTTTCCCCAAAAATTTTATGTGTGCACTTGCACATAGCTGCAAACATGCAGGTTTGCCGATGGCTGGAGATAAGTTTATCTCAAGTGGCTGGAAAAATGTTATTCTATATATATAGGGTTTGCATTTGTCATTTAACATGACACAACAAACTTTCCTACACACACAACATTTTGTGGGGCCTACACTTTTTGAAGAAAAAAGAAAAAAAAAAGGAATTACGGCACGCAAAACGAATCTATATAACATTACACAATCACTTTTCCTACAACATAACTCTTATAAAACCCATATATATATATATATATATATGTGTATATATATAATATATATATATATATATATGGGTTTTATAATTCTCATTTAACATGAGAATTACAATTTTCCTACACACCCTTCGATTTCCGTGCTGACATGGGTCCTACATATAATTTTTTCTAACACATGGTTCCCACATGCTTTTTATCTCTACAACATGAGATTTCAATTCTCCTTTAACATGAGAATTATAAAACCCTATATATATATGGATAAAAAGTTTCTAAAATGACTTTAGATAACTTTATTCAATGTTCACCATAATATACACATAAAAGTCAGTGGGATCCATCATTTTTTTTCTCTCTTCTCTTCACATGGGTCCACATAGGCTCCATTTACTTTTTGTGTGATTTTGGTGAATATTATATAAAGTTATCTAAAGTAACTTTAGAAACTTTAAATCATATATATATATATATATATATATATATATATATATATATATATATATATGATTTATCCGGTTTACAACATAATCAATTTGTGGAAATGAAAGAGCAACTTTACAAAATAATAAACAATAAATATATATTATAATAGTTTAGGATAGAATACTTTCACACCAGTGTCAAACTTTAAAATTTGACATCAAATTCTAACTGTAATTTTTGTCAATCAACGGTTATCAATTATTGTAAATTAATAATTAATTAATAAGTTTAATTTTCAATAAATGATAATATTCATTGACGAAAATCAACAGTTAAGATTTGGTGTCAAATTTCAAAATTTGACATCGATGTCAAAGGATCGTGCCCCTAATAGTTTATTGTTTAATCTTTTGCAAAAACTAACAAAGTGTCAAACTAACCACTTGGAAGCAATAATACTTGCTCAATCAAATCGGATATGTGGACTCAGAGATTTCTCCTTGCCTTTATCTAAAAATATATAACCGTGGTTTGAGTAGTTTCAATACAACCCAATGAAAAAATAACAAAAACTATAGCAAGCTGAACTTGGTAATATATAAAAAGAAATATAATTAACTGAAAGTATAAGGATAAAATTCAAACTTTCAAACCCAAATCAGATTATAAGAACAAATTAAAAATCAGTACTTTATTAAAATTATATATGTATTCAAGTGAGGGTATATTTAGACAAAATGATAACAAATTAATCATGGGTTCCACACCTGTAAATAAAATGTCATAATATCAAACTTTGTGCCTTTACACAAGTCATAATGCACCAAAGTTAACACTTGCTGTTTTTAGCCCATAGTGTTCTGTATAAGTTATACCCTCAAAACAAATTTCGTACGGCAAAATCAATCATAGACATAACATTTTAAAATCAATTCATCAATATTGCAATGTTTTTCAAGTATTCAAATATAAAATTATAAACAATTCACAAAATCTTTATCTTTCCACAAAATTTCTCAATATTGTCCAAACCAATATTTGATAAAATATCATGATAATCATCAACACAAACCTTACAAAAAAACATTATAAAATGCAAATCACCCAACTCTGTTTTATGTTACAGCGTCCCTTAAAAATGGTTAAGTAAGTAATATTGAACATTTTCATTCATAAAACTATTGTATAACAAAATAAAAACTAAAACAGAAATATTCGTAATAGAATTTAAATAAAGTTTGGACTTGCCAGAGTCCTCCCAATTCACTCTCCTAAGTGGTAATAAGATAATGTAGGAGATAAGACTACCAATTGGTGTGAAGATCTTGTATAAATTCTTACTTGCTAAAAACTTCTTTTCAATCTTCTAGGGGGTGTTTGGTTGCTGGAAAATATTCAGAAGCTAGATATCTGATTATTGGGAATAAGAGAAAGCTACATTTGGTTCAAGTTGTTTCCTGATTTAGGTGCCAAAATGTGAATCATAGGAAACTCACTTGCATAGGTATCTCTCCTCAGAAAGCATGCCAAATTTCTCCTTCGCGTAGATGGTATTATCAAAAATCACGAGATAAGCTCACAGTACATACAAAGGCAAAGACGAGCGTGCCCTTTCACAAAGGCAAATGATACGGATAAAGGGTAGCAATCCTGTTTTGTCATTTTTTAAAACAGGGATATTTTTGTAATTGTGACTTATTTTCCCATCTATATTTTACCTCAAACCAAACATAGACTTTATAAATCTTACTTAATTTACCTAGTAATTTTTTTTCCTACCAAACAACTTTTTTTACATTTTCCTACCAGACTCATTTCTCAACCATTTCCCTACTAATCACATTTTCCTATGGAGGCGTTTGGTTGAGAAATTTTTTTTCGAATAGTAGGGAAATGTAATAGATAGAGAAATGATTAGAAAGATAGATAAAGTGAGATAGGTAGAAAAATGTAAAAAAAAGTTGTTTGGTGGGGAAAGACTTTACTGGGAAAATTAGGTAACTTTATGAAATCAACAGTGCATTAAAAGCTAGATAATCGATTTTCCGAAAAATCCCACCTTCAAATTGGGTTTCTAAACAGTGCGGATATCTATGTTTCTCATAAATCCAGACAAATTGGATAGATGGGTTTTTGGTGAAAATACGTTGAAACAAACATGGTGTTTCTAAAAGCCATACTTGAGAAACATAGATATCCGCTGAAAAGCTCCCAACCAAACACCACCTATGATTCATAAAAATTTCTCCTCAACCAAACGCCCCCCTAGTGTTTTATTTTTTCTCCATCTTTCTATTTCTCTCCACTATTTGCTTCTCATTCTCTCTAATTTTTTTTCTCCTCCAACTTCTACTTAAACCTTACCTATTTATAGGCATTCTTCTTTTAGACTACGAGACAATGATATTACCACTATCTTTGGACTTGTATTCCTTATTATTGCTCTTACGACTAATCATTTTGGTATTTTTGAATGATATTGCTTCATTATTACTTTCACAACTAATGACTTTGTCACCACCATTTGGTATTTTTCAATAATATTGTTTCATTATTATTTTCACAAATAATTATCTTGTCATCAACATTTAGTGTTTTCCAATGATATTTCTTCAATTTGGACTCTTTTCCTACATAACAATTTTTACAACTCACCACTATTTGGTGTTTTTTAATAATTTTATGTCACACAATTGCATAATTAAGAAAGACAATTAATCGTTTAATGATATTATCAACTTAATTTATGCTCACAACAATATTTTTTCTTTCTATCTTTTTTTATTTTATTATTTTTGGATGTTATATTTAACTCATAGTATGATCATTAAAAAAAGAGACGAGAGAGAATCAATCCTCGGATTCCATTGAGTAATAAAATTCATCCCATTTTAATTTATTGTTTTTTTAGTAATTTAGAACCTTAAAATCAGCAAAGCAATCGTCATTAAATTACAATATCATTGTTCTTATTCTTTCTTTTAATTTTTTTTTTACTTTCTCACTTTATTATGCATTTGAAAGACCTCATTAAGTTTTTGATATGTCTTAATTTTAATATTTTTTTTATTTGTATTTTATTTTATGCAATTCAATAATTGAATAACGGGCTCGTCAATTCAATATCTTATGATGCCGACGAGATGAGTGGTTGGAATTTTAAAACAAGAATTGAGATAGGCTTTTACCTTAGTGCCCATAGAAGAACCATTGTCAGCAAGAATAATGTCATTGAGATACACCAATAATGCGATGAACATATCCCCTTGGGTAAAGGTGAACAAAGTGTAATCTGTTCTAGATTGTATGAAACCAAAATGCAATAGATCGAGAATTTTGCAGCTTAGCAAACTAATTGTGTGGTGACTACCGAAGTCCATACAAAGATTTTCAAAGTCGTTACACTTTAGATGTAGAACTGATAGAGTATTTTGGTGGAGGACACATATACACCTCCTCATATAAGTCATCATGGAGAAATGCATTATTAACATCTAACTGATGAAGCTCCCAGCGTTTAAAATGTGGCGATGTTTTCTCTCAACACAACCATTTTACCGAGGAGTATCCACACACGAAGTTTGATGTATAATACAGTGTTCTTCAAACATTGAATCATTTTCTTATTCACAAATTCAGTTTCATTGTCAGTTCGCATTTGTACAATCGTAACTATCACCAATGATGCAATAGTAAGCATCATGAATGCTACAATCGTAACAACAAATCACAAGATATTTGTCAAAAATATCTTGTAATCTGACACTATAGTTTATGTAATCTGAAGTCCAAACCATGTAATATGAAGAATTGCAGAATAGAAACTTTTATTATGGATTCATGCTTCCGGCGCTTAATTTCCTAATTGAGCATCTCACTATTATCCAATAGACACATAGTAAAAGTCAAAGCTCTAGACGTAGCTTTAAATGTAAGTTCACATCCTATAGTCTCTTCATATTCGTTGACGTTGATGGAGACTGGATAGGTGAACTCTTCACTGTTATTTATTGTAATATAATTGACACTTGAGAAATGTAAACACAATTTTTGATATTTTCTTTCTCATACTTTCTCTATTATTTGATAAAATCCTATTCTGATTTTAATAATAAATTGTAGACTTTCATTTACTAACCTAAATTTCATACAATAATAAAGAATACTAAGAAGAAAATTTCATTGCAGAAGTGCATTAAACTGAATGGGCTTCTTTGCAGCCCAAACTGTCTTTGTTTCTTCTCAAAATATTTAGATGGCGTGGACACCACCTTGAGTACTCTTCCTGCTACTATAACCTTTGTCATGGCTAGTCTACAATCATAAAACCTTCATAGTATTATCATAACAGCCCTGACGTATTATCATAGTAATTGCTGATGTTACTTGGCAGATTAAATAATGGTAGGGTCACAAAATTTAAGTTTTACCATCTTTGCCTTCCACCATCACGATCACGATCACTTATGTAATAAAATAAAATAAAAAAAATAGTCACGTTTTTCAACTCTGGCATCAATCCTTAATTGATGCAAATACAAGTTCAGCAATACTATTCCACATTCAAGGAGCGCTCGAATACGACACTTAAAATATTACTCTTACATGTTAAATATTATATAATTACCTAGATAAAAATAATAAAGTATCACTTGAATTTAGTTGATATGATAAGATTTTTGACGACAGCGGTTGTTAGAAGGTTATTGAATGAGCTATATATTTGTTGAAAGCATATTACGTATGAGATTTTACTGGATTTGATATTTGGCATGATGGTCTTAGAAACAGTTGATATGAATGTCACACACTTCCCCAAAACTAACAAGTTTTCTTGCCTCACAAATAAACAAACAGTATGATGAAAGACTTGTAAGGGTTCCATAGTCCCACAAAAAGAATTCAGTGATAAAAACAACCAACCACACACCACCCATGTGAGTGGCGTGAATTCTCAGAAGAAAGATTCTGCTGGTGGGGGGGAACGCTGTTTGAACAGTTTGCCATCTTAAATGCATATATATGGAGTCAGTTGCTGATTTTATGCCTAAGTTTATTGCATAGCAGGCCCATGAGAAAAGGATGTTCTCAACAGTTCCCATTCCCAGCCCCTTCTTTTTCCTCATCACTTCCATCATCGCCCCCCCCCCCCCCAAAATAGTTCACCATAACCTCTTTTCTGTAGCCGAAAAGTCAAACAATTCTCCATTTGCTCTCAATTGAATCTTGAAAAACATATTCACAAGCCCAAAAAACAACCTTAAAAATAAGGACTATTCCAATTCCTGTCCTTTCCTAGCTTTTTTTTTTTTTACACGTATGATCCTATTCAGTCCTTTGAATCCTAAATTATTTTTAATTAGTACCTTCCTATTCTTAACGACTTAGCCATATATTCCAAGTAACATAGAATGTCTCAACGGACACATTTAATATCCAAATGATCCATTTCAATCTGGTTGGCTGACAAATTTAATTAACCAAAGGGATTTAATATAAAATATAGAATGGGGGGGTGTGTGAAGAACTTAACATGAAAATGAATATAAAGATAGAAGAAGGTTATACTTATAGTAATCAAATTAAATTATATTATTATTTTTATTAAGTTTGGAAAGGGGTCCCCATGTGAGAAAGAAAGGAAATCACAACAGAGATAGGTGATCTCAACAGAAGTGACGCAAGGTTAAACAGTCACAAAACTAAAGCAACTATCCTTTCTGTTTACCTCGAATGGCTTCTCAGTAATGTTGGACCACGCCTATATTGAGGAGTTTCCGGGAAAGTTTGCAGCTTTTTGTTCGGTTCTAACTTCGATCATGTGGCTCCTACCCCAAGGAAGTCAATAAATGGAGGTGGAATTGCATCTGGGGGGTCACTGTTCAGGGCTTGATCTCTGTGTTCTGCCACTGATGATAGTGAAGGTTCACTGGCCAATCTCTGTGCTCTTGATGCTGTGGAATTTGAGAAACTGTGAAAATTGTGATTGTTTGCCTCTTGTTGTTGCATTAGCATCACATATTGGGGATGATGATGAGGGTAAAAACCAGATTGTTGATGATGAGAATGAGGATGTGTATCACTTGGCCTATCCCACTGTCTTGTTTGGCTATAATACTCCCCCACCATGTCATTGCTTCTACCACCTGTATGTCCAACCAGAGGATAAAGTTAATTGCAGTCTGAAGCTATATATACCAAAAATGTGCTACATATGTTCAAGTTTGAGAAAGAGAGTGTGGCTTTGCTGCAACCCAAAGATAACTAAAGGAAGGGTTGCATCAATCACTGTTGTAACCAAAAAGATAGAAAAATAAGATATTTAACTTGATTGAACAGTAAGAAATAGTGTGTTTAAAAAGCCAAGGAAGGAAGCTTGGAACAAGAAGCCAGTAAGAAAGTTAGGAACAAAGGATTTAGAGATATGCTGGAGAGTATGGACACACCAGAGAAGAAATCAAGTGGTGTCGGTTGAGCATACAAGCCAATATGAGGAGGGGCCTGCTTGTTACTTGAGATTGCTTCTTTCCCAACAGTCATGTGGGGTGAACCATTCAAGCCATACTCAACCCCACCACTAGTTCCATGGAAAGATGCATATGGGAAACTAGCCATGTTATTGCTGAGTCCTCCTCCAATTGGAAGATCGAGACAATAGGGTGGTGGTTCTGTCCCTGTTGTGGCTGTGTCTCTAGAGACAAAGCTTGTATTTTCCTCCATTCTTCTGTAAACAGATTGGCTCAGCCTCCTCCTCCTGTAAGCACTGGATTGTTCTCTGTACTTTCTGGCCATTATAACATGCCAGTGATTCTTGACAGCATTATCTGTTCTTCCAGGGAAAAGCCTAGCAATCATGGCCCATTTGTTACCATAAATCCTATGTGCTTGCATTAGCCTCTCTTCCTCTTCTTCAGTGAATGCTCTCCTATTGATCCTCGGGTCCAACTGGTTGAACCATCTCAGCCTACAACTTTTGCCTTCAAATACCAAAAATATCAACAAAGTGAGTAAAGAGAAGAAAATGACACACCAACAAAAACATATTCAACTCATTTAATAAAAGGGACACCACCAAAAGAGAAAAGAGATCAAAGTTCTTTAAGAAAAAAGGAAGCAGAAGATTATACTAACTATATCCTTTTGCACTAGTTTTCAAACCTGATCTTCCTTCTAACTTTTCAGCTATCAGGTTCCAGTTCTGAGGCCCATAAAGAGCCACAAGTTCCTTGAGCTTGGAATCTTCTGCAGGCCTCCAATGTCCTCTTGCACATAGCTTGGAATGTCCCGTGTCTGCCTCTTTGCCAGTCACAGAATTCTCATTAGGGTTCTCTTCATTAAATCTAGCATTATGATTAATCTTGTCACTGTTTTCCCCAGCCCCACCACTACAATCAGACCCTTTACCCTCCACAACAACATCACTGTTAGGGTGTTCCTCAAAGCTTCTTCCAAGGCATTCCCTCACAAATGGCAATGCCCAGCTTGTAGTACCCCCGTTTTCCATCACAAAGCTCTTGGAGACATAGCAATCTTGAGATGAAGAAACACCATAGTTGGAACAAAGGGATAGAGAACCCAAGTCTGCATAAACCATTCCCATTGAAGGAGAAGTAGAAGAAGAATAAGAAGAGGAGGAAGTTGACGATGATGTGTATACAAGACTTGCTGGCCATGCCTTCATTTTCAATCTCACAGATGGATATAAAAGAATATTTTATGTGATAATGCAGGAGACTAACATAATAGCAAGGTTTGACAAGACATACAGTGAAGGTAGGAAGAAGAAGAAGAAGAAACCAAAAAAAGAGGAGTTTTTGCAGCAAGAAACTTAAAACAGATAAAGTGGTTTGAAGTTTTAAAACCTTTAACTGATACCTACACGGATTCTAATTTCTATTCTCCACTCATGGTCATGGTCTCTCTCTCAAATCAATCCATTGGTTCAATGAAGAAAGAAAGAGAGAGAGAGAGAGAGAGAGAGAGAGAGAGAGAGGTATGAAGTAGTTAAGTAGCCAGACTGACCCAATGACCCTGGCATCCTCATTTAACCAGTTCCTGTCATTATGTTACTATTTATTCTATTCTTTTTAACAAAATCACACCCTTCTTCACTCACACGTGTGAGAGTGAGAGACAGGGAGAAAACACTTTTTCTCTCTCTATCTCTATTCATTGGGAGTGCAGGGTCTTAGGCTGTCTGTCTCTCTCTAAATTGACAAGAAAGACACTAATGTGATGGGTGCTTACTTGGGCTTGTGAAGCAGCAGGGACATCTTTCTTTTCAAATGAGGGCTTTGCTTTGCTATTGCTAGTTTTCTACACAACGGAACAACCCTTGTCATCATCTTTCATATACACTACTAACTAATAAATTACCCTAGCAAACCTATTCAACACCTCACTCTCTCTGTCTGTCCCTATCACCGTCACCATCATCATCAGCATAAGGATCCCTGCATCAGTCTTGCTTCTGATTATGTTATGTTATTAACTGAACTTAATTGAAAGAGGGTTTAACCTTGGTTTCCGTTGAGTTAACCACTTTAAAGTAGACCTAACAAATAACAACCAAACCCTCCCTTTGGTAGTAAAAGAATTACTACATATATGTGCCTGTTGCCTCAACTAATTATAACAGTTCACAAACCTCGTTACCATAATGGTATTCTAAATAGACTTAACTTCATCCCATCCTGCGGGTCTTTAAATTATACTCATTTTGTTTAGGTGGCTTTTTTTATAATAAAAAAATTATTTAAAAAAAAGTTACCCCTTTGAGGTGAATCTATTTTGCTTTGATTCATATCTTTGATCTATGTATAAATATCATGTTCGAATTAATTATTAACCAAATTAATTATATTAACTGATCTTTATTAATTTTATGTTTACCTTACATATACATTTTAGTTTCCACAAACAAAATCTATGTCACGTTCATCCATCATTTCTCTTTAAGAAAGTAAACGAAAATTTATTTTCCAGTATCGTACCTAGTGCAGATGTATGTCACTTTCATAAACACTGTTGTAAAGTTGAATTATATATGGATTCACTTTTTATCATGTCCCATAACAAGAGTATTTTCTTACATATACAAATTAAGCGTAAATTTCACGCTTGAAAAAAAAAAATCTGGATACAGAATCGGATCTTTATTACAAAAAAAAAGAATCTTTATTGTAGGAATGAACATAGTGTCATTCGTGGAACATAATTTTTATATTTTCCATTATATATATGAAAAATTCGTAAACTTAAACTGAATTACATATCATTATTTAACCGACTTGTTTTGATTTTGATAAAACTAATAAATATTCCGTGTATTATGTGAGTATTTTAAGTTTAGGTGAAAAACTAAAAAGTATAAATTAAATAAAAAAATACAAAATATTTTAAATTATAAGAAATACATACGTAATTAACTTAATTAAGTAGAATTTAGAATATATAAGTTAAAAGAATTAAAATTACAAAGAAAATATGCATAATTAATTCAAAATAATTAAAATTTAAAACTTAAAAGAAGAGAAGTTAAAAGTACTGTTGTAAAAAACTAGTGTAAAAACATATAAACGTTAAAAATAAAGTGTAAAAACACAAATAAACACAATTCTTAGAAAAATTGGATAAAAAACGTAAAAATGGTACAAACACAAATTTATATGTTTTTACTTAAACCCAATCTTTAAAAAAAAAAAATCTTATTTCCCATTTTGCTTAAATTAGAATACGCAGCAACTTCGACTATCTTCTTCTAGCTATCTAACACAAATCAAACTCTTTAGTGACCTCGCATGTATCGCAGCTCTTGGTGCCATCTATCTCTTACCCCATACAGTGCCGAGGATGCGGCCACCAAATCCTTCTAATTAGGAACAACAATAATGATAAATGTGTCTTTATATTTTGCTCATTTTTTGTTTTGGAACTTGATTGTAGGAGTTGCTAAACTTTTTTTATATTTTTGGACTTATGTTTTATATAGTTATATGACTTATATCATAAAAAGTATGACGTTGTTTATTGAAATTTGAGTAGTGATTTATGTGGGTTTTTTTTTACATGCCTATAATATATATATGGGAAAAACATTTATCAAGCAGCTTGAGATAAGTTTGTCTCCGGCTACTCTAAAACTACGTCGTTTTATTTATTTATTTTCTTATATTAATTGATTCACCTTTGAATGGTTATGATTCCTTTTTTCTCTCTTTTCCTTTATCACCATTGATCCATCTTTGTACGGTTATGATTTAGTAGGCGGAGATAAGATTATCCCAAGCAGCTTGAGAAACGATAAGCCCAATATATATATATATATATATATATATATATATATATATGGGGTTTATTTTTCTGCAGCTGTTGTACGTGCAACAGTCAAATACTTACCATATATATACGTGAAATCATTAAATGTGGAGAATCATAACCATACAAAAGATGAAAGCATTAAATGTGGGAAATCATAATCATAAACCTGTCATTGTTGTATGTAAAGCGGCTGTAGAAATAATTTTACATATATATATATATATATATATATATAAATGGGGCAAGATCCTTTGACACTGGTGTCAAATTTTGAAATTTGACACCAAATCCTAATCGTTGATTTCTGCCAATCAACGATAATCATTTAGTAGGAATTAATAATTAATTGATAAGTTTGACAGGTGAAAATGATAACTGTTGATTGGAGAAAATCAACAGTTAGGATTTGGTGTCAAATTTTAAAGTTTGACACCGGTATCAAAGGATAGCCCCTATATATATACATATATATAGAGAGAGAAAGAGAATTTATTGTGTATTCTGTCACTAGATCATCATGTCACTCAAAACTACATCGTTTTGAATATTTATTACACTTATTTAATTGATCAAAAATAGATATTATATTTCTCTCTTTCATTATCATCATTGATCTATCTTTGTATGATTATGATTTTTCTGACCGGACAAATCCTTATATCCAGTGACTGGGTAAATATTTTTTAGCCACATGAGATAAACGTAACTCAAGCTACCCCTTATAACTATGTACTAAGGGTAGTACATAGTTATAATGTTAAAGTTATTTTTTTTTCTCTCCACATCAGGAGACAAAATTTGAGAAGTGTCCGAAGAGAGAGAGATAGAAAAAAATAACTTTAACATTATAATTATGTACTACCCTTAGTGCATGTTTCGTTCTTTTTTTTTTTAAGGTAGACGCTACTTATAAGTAGAAGCTAGGCCAAACAGGTTTTGAGAAAAACTTTTATAATGAAAATCTCTTATCAATTTTTCGTGAATTGTGTGTTTTTTTGTAAAACAAAATTAAGAGCCATAGAGATAGAGAAAAAGAAATTTTTCTTGAAATATGTGCTTTTAAATAACTTTTAAGCTAAAAAAATCTATATAATCACCAAATAGCTTTTAGCTTCTTATTTTTTCAAACTAATTTTTTTAGTTTTTGCTTATAAGTAGCTTATAACTTAAAAAAGAGGTGATTCAAACAGGTTTTTAGTACATAGTTATAAGTGTGCGGCTTGAGATAAACTTATCTCAAGTGGTTGGAGAAATATTTGTTCCTATATATATGTATTGTTAGGAATGGTGTGAGGGAGCCCAAAACCATTTACAAAGGATATCTCCATCAATGGAACAAGCAACAAACCACAATAAGTGAGCCGACATCACATCTCAATCCAAAACTTTAAGACCAAAGTTATATTGGTCTTTTTTGCACTTATATGGTCATTACTGGGTTCATGTTTAATCGATGTAGGACTTCACTAGTACTCACACTTGAATATTTCTAACATATTTCCCTCAAGTGTAAGGCTTCACATTAGCCAATGGTATGGGGGTAGCCCAAAATCTTTTACAAAAGATATCTCTATCAATGGGTCAAGTGACAAACCATAACAAGTAAGTCGACACCACATCTCAACTCAAAACCTTATGGCTCAAGTTGTATAGATCTTTTTTGCATTTATATGATCATCACTTGGTTCATATTTAACTGATGTGAGACTTCATTATTACTCATACTTAAACATTTTTAACATATATATGAGACAGATTATTCTTATACAGATGTAAATAAAATGATGCAACTAACATTTGATTCCCCATGAATAAGATTCTCAGTTTACTCTTATTTATACTTCATTATAAAAAACAAGGTAAACTTGCTCGAAAAAAAAAAAACTTGCTTTACATTAGTTATTGAAAAGTACTAGTTGCACATGTAAGAAAATTTCATGAAATAAGATTATATGAAATTAGAACACAAAAAGATTTAGGCTTACTTGTTGAAGACATGATTATTGATTTCTTTAAGGCTTCTTATTTATAATGCTCCTGCAATGGAAAGACCAGGATCTTCCTCTGCAATTCACATCACTCCCTGATCACATCCGTCGATGGGGCAAGTTGTGGAGTAACGATTTTCTAACACGTTATGAATGCAGAGGGGACCTAGCCAAACTTTTTAATCCTAGTCCCCTTCCCATCATGGGCCTATGGGTTAGGCCTGCACTATTACCCACACTAATATCCAAGTCCAAATAAAGAATCACTTAATTAAATGGACTTTATACTGCACTCCCATATAGATCATGACTTAGTCCGTTTTTATCAAAACAAGAAAACTACACTTGATTGAAGTCCACATTCTCTTCTTGAGACATTTTCCACATAAAATATGTGATAAAATCAAAATATAGTAATATAAAAAAATAAAATCAATTATATTTAAATAATAAAAATATTAAAAATTGTACCATCAGAAGTATATTACTCTTAACTATTTATTCCCACCAAAAAGTATGTAAATGAGAAAGGTAATGTCTTGTAGTACGTTTTATTTGGCTAATTAATTGAAGAAAATCTCAAATGGGAAAATCTCTTGCTTTAAGACGAGAAATTAGTTTCAGACTTAAAACGAAAATGATGTCTTTTTTTTTTGGTGCGTGGAATGTCCTGTTACATGATGTATTTTTCTCTTCTTCACATTAATAACTTTAATATTTTACCTATGTATGTACTATATTTAATACATAGTTAAAAATGGTTGCATGACAAAAAATCTCATTTTTACAAAATAATATTTATATTTCTCATTTTTTTATGGGTTTTATAAATATTATGTTATTACAAAGTTGTTAGGTTATGTTATAGAAACAACGATAATAGGTCTCACACTTTTTTTTTTAAATAGCAATTGGTCCCAGTATCAGTATTTGTATAACATGGCTTAACAATTTTCTTATAATATTATTATTTTTTCCTTTTTTTATTCATTTAAATTTTCACTGATTATTTCACAAAATTATCCTATCAAATTTTAAATATAATTGTACACTTCGCCCTCAAATTTAAATTTATTAATTAAATTAAAATAATTTCTTATTAATTGATTCACGTGCCTAATAATCAAGTATTATATTCTTATTTGTTATGCACCTTTTAAAATATCATTAAATACCTTTAGATGAAATATTTTTTTTAAAATATGTTTTAAAACAGATAGAATAGTAGAATGATTAAATAATAACATTTTAATAATTTATTATTGTTATTTACAATATTCTATATGATATTACATTAATTTTGAATATTAAACTTTAATTATATTGTATTATATAATTACTAAAAAAAATTATTGACGCGCGCGTCTGAATGTACTGTACATCTAATGATGAAAATTTCAGATTAAGTTGGTTGATTTCAACTGAGAAACCAGTGAAAGTTAAATATTAATTAGGTTTTGCGAATATTGTTCAAAGAGTCGCATTGCAATATCGCATCATCATTTTTTATAAGTTAGCTGCCAAGACTGCATATAATTAATGTTCTGATCATCAAAGTAAGTATCCCAAGGAAAATATCCGCAGATTCTAAAATTCCAACTTAACAGATTACAAGTAACACAATGCAACGAGAAAATTGAAAAGAAAGGGGTATGTTCCTATATATGGGATGTTTTTGTTTGCTACCTGACTCGCTCAACGAATATAAAACTATAAATTGATATTTTCTCATTTTGTAATAGAAATCTTATCTTTTATATATGGGTTTGTTCTGATGTTACTTTAGATAACTTTATCTAATGTTCATCAAAACGACGTCGTTTTGGGACGGAAATCATGGTATTTTTGTAATTTTAATTTATTTCAGGGTTATAATAGTCTTTATCACTTTAATTTTTTAATTTTTCAACCCCAAAACGACGTCGTTTCGATGAACATTAGATAAAGTTATCTAAAGTAACATCGGAAACTTTTTTCCCTTTATATATATATATAAAAGTAGGGAAATAGAAGTATAATGTTGTAGGAAAATGTTTAGGTAATGTTATAGAGATAGAGATGGTGGGACCCACACTTGTTTATTTTTTTAGTTTTTGAAAACAAGGGTGGGTCCCACCATCTCTATCTCTATAACATTACCTAAACATTTTCCTACAACATTATACTTCTTTTTCCCATAAAAATATACATGACTTATATTTTTTTTCTTTCTCTGTTCTTTTTATATGACTTCACATATTTTATGTGTACATAGAAAATAAGATATAAATCTTATTTTTAAAAGTTCAAACCCATAAATAAAACTTGTTTTATTTCATCAATTTTCACTCTGTGATCGGGAAAACCCAATTGCAGACGTTTCATTTATTTCTATCACAGTGAAACAGGAAAGTACGGTACATCAATATCTGTTCCATGAACAAACAGTATAGAAAAGCTGAGTTAAAAAAAAAAAAATAGAGATTTGAATTCGATCTATAAGAAAAAGATACGTGTAATCCGTTTAGAGCGTTATTTATAAAAATATTTTGTAGTTAAAAATGTCATTTAAGTGAGATTAATATTGGATTTTACATAGAAAAAGCCTGCAAATTAACAAACCTAATCACCCTACTATTTAGAAGACTATGCAAAGACAAAGCATAAAAGGGTCTTAGGAACCCTCCAAAACTGGTGTAGGTGCCAGTTAATTCCCCTTTTTTAACACTTCGAACGGTAACTATCGGGTCCTAACCAAAGTTCGCATCATTATGTCACTACTTTATTAACAACTCAATCACTATGCTTCAAAAAGATGGTAAAGTTGATCGAGATGCGTAGGGCAAGGCTATAGTACTAGTTTATGCTATTATTAGTAAGTTGCATATACATTCATGTGAACGAGATTTAAGAAATTATTTTGGCTTTTTCGTGATGAAATCATGTCTGCAGACGCTTACATCGGGAACCTGCAAGACCAACATCCCACTAGGATTGCACTAGTTATTTAGCTTCCACTTTCTAGATTGTACTCTGACGTAAACACCATAAATGAAGATTAAGACGTAGATGGTCACTATTTGCTATGTTTTGTTATTGCAGGTCGAATTTTTTGTTTTTAAATTGAGTACGTAAAATTATTAATTCGTACCCACTGCCCAATAAATGAAAAATATTTACAATAATATTTTCGCTAGTAAATTTTTTTTTATCGAACTATTTAAAGCATATATAATTGTGAGCCCAGCGGCCCCAATGTTCTAAATAACCGCTCAATTGGATTCCAAATCCATCGTTTTGGCATGTTTGTTTGAGATATTACACAACGCCAACCCACATTTTGATATAACAAAAATCATCTTTCTTTTGAGTTATGGAAAAAATTCAAAGAACTAAATCGTCTAAAACGTTATAAATTTTTAATGAGTAAATTTGGGTCATTTAAAACATTTATATAATTATATTCACTAATTAATGCTATAAATATGCTCACAACGTACTAATTATACATGATATCACATTTTGAATACTTATTAAAGAACTTCTCAACAGTTTACCCAAAAAAAAAAATTTAACTTCTCAACCCACGTTTAGTTTAAGCTATTTTTTCTCTCCATGAATTCAACTCTCATTTGCAAATTCCAAATCTTTTTTTTCTTTGAAAATATTCCAATCCTCGCTTCGCAACTAATCTGATTCGGAGCAATTTCAGGATTAAGGCTTTAAACTCCTCCCAAAGGTGATACTGGGGGAATTCGAACACATGCTCTCACCCCACCTGCTCAGCTCTCATGCGTCAACTGAACTACTATCGTTTGGTGCAAATTCCAAATCTTAACCAAGAAATTACCTGCATTGAAGCTGTATCTCGCAGCTTCACATGGGGGTGTTTTGATAGGAAATTTTTTTTAGGATGATTGGAAAACTTGACATGAGTTTCTTAGTTGATCATGTTTGGTAGGAGGTTTTAAAATATTTCCCATCATTCAAATTTGCATAACAATATTAGTTTGGGTGTAAAATTGAAAAAAATTGTCATTTTAGAATACCAGCTAAAGGGTGGTATTCTCATTACCCCATCAAACCAAGAGGTAGGAAAAAAAAAACAATTGACACAAATATCCCTTCTAAAAAAAAAACAATGAACACAAATATTCCTTCTCAAATTTTATCTCTTATACATAAATAAAACCCATGTGAAAAGAAGATAAAGAAAAAAAAATATGAATCTCATACACTTTTAAGTATGACAAATATTAATCCCAAATAATTATTTTCAAACAAATTTTATTGCTTGTTTATTCTTAAAAATAATAAAATTATTTTTAAAAATAGGAATCAAACAGGTACTATGTTATCCAATTTTGTTGCTCTTCAATAATTGATGAAGTTTATGATTATATAATTCCAAGGATGGTTAGACGGGTTTGTTTAAAGTTGACAACAACGTTATTTGGGCCACCAAGGGAGACAGGTTGTTAGGACTTTTTTTCCCAAATCCCCAAGGACCCATCACCCATGTTTTATAAATTTTCATATAAAAAGGATAAAAGGAGTTACCTGGTTTCCAACTCGTGAGACCAAGTGGAAAGAGATTGAACAATCATCCCCATACGTGCTGGATTGACAGCTGAAATTGTTCAGCAGACCGCAGTAAGCGTAAGCGTGCGTGTGTTTCTATACATATAATTTATCTATAATTTTTTTTTTAATACGAATTATCATGTAATTAATATTATTATAAAAATATAATCCAATAATTTATTTTCACTTATATTTTGAAAATATAACTATAAAAAAATTAAAAAAAAATACTAATTAATATATTCATATGCTTAATGTTATTTATAACACGAGAAAAACCGGGTCCCACTCATATATTCTTCCCATCATGCAAATTTTTCAATTTTACCTTTTTACGAAGAGATTCATGTTTTTATTATTTAAAAGATAGATTTTATTAATCTCCTTCCACATAAGATTAGTTATGTTATGTGGTAGAGAGAAAATGGGTGGGTCTCACCATTACAAAAAAAAAAAAAAAAGTGGGGTGCGAAAATTGAAGTGAGAGAAAATGAGATAAGTTACCTCATGTGAGAGGAGAGTAATATTTCCCTTAGAAGATAGTTTTATCTCTTACTTACACTTAAAAATTTATGTGAGAAAAAAATACAGACTCCATATTATATATATATATAATTTGTTTTTTCTACTGTCAATGTAGATAATTTATCTACATTAAACCCAAAACGACGTCGTTTTGAGACAAAAATCAATGTATTTTTGTAATTATAATTTATTTCAGGATTATAATAGTCTTTTTCATTATAATTTTTTAATTTTTCAACCCAAAACGGCATCATTTTAAGAACAAATGTAAATAACTTATCTACATTCACTATAGAAACATTAAAGTCATATATATATATATATATATATATATATATATATATATATATATATATATATACATTTAAGATAAAATTATTTTTTACTGTATAAGAAACATTGATCCCTTTTATAAAAAAAAACATTAATCCTTAGGCTAAAATAAAGAGGAATATTATTCTCATATTACATGATAGAATTTTTCTCATGTACTCACATAGGAGAGAGGAGAAAAGAGAAAAAAAGAATAGAGAGTGAACTCCAAATTTGATTTGTGAGTATATAAGATAAAATTTCTCTCATTGTATAAAAATAATATTTCCCTAAAATAAAAAACATTGCTTGGTTGGATGTTTTTCTTTCTTTACTTTCGTTCTTTCTCCATTCCCGCTGTTTCCATGTGTATCCTTGTTTGCACATGCAGTGCTGTGCCATGGTCTGCATTTCATGGCCCTACACAACCATTATTGTCACTTAACTGCTTTCCTCCTACTTAGGATCCCCTCTATTGCCCTATGGTCCCTTGTCTTTGTATCTGAACTCTAGAGCCAGGACCCATGCCCACATTTGAAAATTGAAGCACAAGACCACAAAATTTTAAGCAATATATAGTACTTAGTAGGCAACCAAAAATAAGAAAAAAGTTACCTGATCGATGAGTCTACATCTAAGAAAATTCATGCAATGCAAAAAACAGAGAAGAGTTTGTTACTTATTATTGTAACTGTACCTTCCAAATCACTGCAAGCTGCATTAGTGCTATACTCAGAACCCGTGTGTTGAAACTTCAGGACAGGACAGCATTTTCTTGAACCAAATAAAGCCACGTTCAGCTACAATATTCTAATTTTTTTGAAACACATAGAACACTAGTGCATACAAAGAAATTGAAATTATCACAACTCTTGAATGCATATAGTAGTATTATCTGAGCCTAATTTCTAGTATTTATTTCCTAATTCATATGAAGAATAATGTTAGATTAATAAATCCCACTAATTTTTCGTATAAGTGAATGACATACAATATTCAAGTTATAATTTTTTTTTTTATTTACACAATAACCAATTAATTAATGATCATTAGGAATTTGTAAAAATGCAACTTATTTTGTGATATGGGTAAATGGGTCAGTACAGTTGGGGGCTGAGGTGACTATTTAATTATAGCTACTCCTCACATGATGTGAAGTTTCATATGGGTATATATGTAGCTAATTTTCCAGGCCAAGAAGCAAAAACAGTTGACCTTGAAAGGATAGTAGGTGGCACTTGGGAACATAGCTTTGTGTGTGCATGCACATATGAGCACACATGAGAATGAATGAAAGTGAGGTTTCTTGGAGGAATTGATTGGGGGAAGCAATAAGAAACACAAAACAGTCCAAGCTCATGTGCTTGAGTTTGTTATAGTGAACGCAATTGATGAACATGCTTTTGGAATGACCCAAACAAATTGTGAGATGGTCTCAACTATCAAACACGGTCATGAATAGAAAAAAGGTCAGAATTGGAGGTATGAATGGCCCACAGTAATTAATAGTACGGTAGATCCGTAAGATTCTGTTGGGGCTGTTCCCTGGAAGTACTTTAAAATCAAAGAGGCAATATCCTCTGGGGGCACAGCCCCTCCAACTCTCCCTACTACCAAGAACAAGACATATTTCATCTTGTTTTCAAAAATTAAATCAGAGAGAGAGAGAGAGAGAGAGAGTAGGTACAAGAAATAAAACACTCAATCTTTTCCCTTTATATTTGTTATTGATCTGTTGGATGTCAAGCGTATGTTAAGTCAGTTAAGCTTGTCTGGACTCTGGAGGCATAAGAATAAGAACCACAAACTTTGTCCCATACCATGTAGTATTAAAAAATTATCCTTTTTTCATTTGGGTTAATATGTGTGTAATGGATTCTTCTACATAATTTTGCATGCTCATTTCAGCTTCTACATGATTTTGCTTAATACTGCTAATGATCCTTGAGAAATAACAAAAAGATGAAATTTATTTGCACTATTACATGCAGCAGTTCCAACTTCTGAATTTCGTGCATCTATAAACTACATAAACATTGTTTGCTAGACATAGCCAAATTCTATACACGAGAATGAAAATAAAGAACTAATTTAATTCAAAACTTAAATCTTAAATCGTTAATTAGACGAAGGTTATATTAATAATTTTATATTTTTTTTATCATGTCTTCTCACATAAAAAATTGTTGGGTTTAAAAGATGAATAATGTACAAGTCTACTTTTATATGCTAAGAAATTCAATAATTTCAATTTATTTATTAATAAAATAGAAATATGGAAAACCAAACTCATGATTATTTGATCAAAAATATTATAATACCATATAAAGAATCAATTCAACCAAAAAATCTTATCTAGATTTTATATTTATTGACAATGAAACATATATAAATTGTTACATGAAGTGTGAAGCAATCTCGGAAAGGGAAATGTTTTTAATACTATAAGAGTACTGAACTCGATATTTCCTCTTATTAAAAAGGGAAATTTTTATTTCATTTTAATCTATATTTTTTTTATAATTCTTTTTAAGTTCTAAAAATTAGGGGTGTTCATTAGGGGTGCTAAACAAACCAGGGGCCTTTGTCTCGGCTCGTGAAGGCTTGAGCTTGCATATCTAAAATTGGTTGTTGGCACCAGACTTAAACTTGTATAAAAACTCGTTTAATAAAAAGGCCTCAGGCTCCAATTCAAAAGCTCGGCCTTAGAGCCTCCCAGGCTGGCCTAGTATATTACTTTTTATTTTTATTTTATATTTTTTATACTAATTGTAATAGCCCTCTATTTCTCCTCAATCCATTTCACTCCATTTTATTGGTTTAATAGACTTTTTAAATGATTTTGTTATATATTATGTTGTTTGGATATACATTGAATTTATAAATATTTATGAAATTACTAGTGTTGTTGATTGTATGTTATGTTTGTTTAAATTTTTGTTGTCTTATTTTTTATAAATAGGCTAACAGGCTAAATCAAACTTTTATTTTTTGTAAATAAGTCAAGCCATATGCCAATAATTATATTTATAACAGGTAACATGTTTGGTCAGGCTGACACATTTAAACACAGGCTTAGCCTTTTAAGACCAAAGCTCGGCTCGGCTCGGTCCGTTAACACCCCTAGTGTTCACCAACCGATTCAAACCGTGGTGACCGAACTGAAAAACCGAAAACTGAATTAACCGAAAATCAAAAAATAAAATAAAAAATCGTAAAATTTAATTGGATTGGATCAGTTTTTGGATTAGTTGGTGAAAATTGATCCAGTCCAAATCGATTCCCCAACCTTACCATCTACTTACTTGGGCTTTTCTCCAATCATAGCCTAAAAACCATATAACAAAATTCTAAATCCAAGACCCATTAACTTATCATGTTGGAGAAAGTGGATTGTGCTTGATGTATGTTATGCCTTTTTTTTTTTGGTAAGATACATAATATATTTTTATTATATGAATTATTGTTGTACAACAACTCCTTAGTAAAATGAAAATTTAGGTTATTTCGTATATCAGACAACCATATTATAAATTTTTTATTAGAGGTAAAAGATAGTAATTCAATTTTTTGTTGTCCAATGCTTATAGATTGCACAATAATCATCATATAAACTTTACAAAGCCAATACATACAAAAGATATGTTATTTATAAAATAATCATTATACAAATCTTAAGCTTTTCAAAAAATCGAAAACTGATCCAATCCGAATAAAATTAGATTGGATCGGATCGGATTTGAAAAAAAATCCAAACCAAATAGATGATTATATTATTAAATCGAAAAAATTAGATCGAATAATTTTTGCTTTCAAAATCGATTCAATCCAAATCATAAATACCCTACTAAAAAAAACTTTTTTTTTTTGACATAAATATAGCAGGAGGACCAAGGTTTTATCCTCTCAAAGACTCAAACAAAAGCAAAGGACATAGTCAAACCCCTTCCACTGTAGTCCAAGGCTAAAAAGTCTAGAGCACAGGTAGAGAGGCATTGCTAGACCCACGTCTTAATGCTGAAGGACGGATACCTGCAGGTGCAGAGGGTAATTGCATCTTCCCATCCCTGAAAGGAAAATCAATTGCAGTGAGTCTGCCAAAGCCATTTTAGTTTGGAGTGTAGGAATCATTTTAATAAGCTCTGGTCTGCTGTGGACCAAATGCATTAACCATAGGAGTATGCATTTAGAAATAGTACTATAGTTCTTTTAACAACTTAATACAAATGGTATTGCCATTCTAACTTCTTATAAGGCTGCAACAAGTTTTACTGCAAAGGACAAACACAGTCTTGGATGTGGAGAAAAAAAATTAAAGTTTAATTTTAATCAACTCACAAATATAAAAAGTTTTACACTATGGTAACATCAACTTACCGGACAAATAAAACTGTTACTAGAAATGAAAAACCTTTAGGTACTACAATAATATAACATCTCATGTAGCGTTGCATGTTGATGATTTTTTTATTTTAATTTTGGATACATCATGTTGATGATTTTAATTCCACCAAAATGAATTCTTGTATGTTTTATTTAACATAATTATATCATATTAAAAGGATATTAACCATTAATTATTAAATTAATGGTAATAATTTTATAATTTTTTATCCTTGTATTTTTTTTCTCTTTTTTATAATTATTGATTCACTCTTATATGATTATAATTATTTCACATAAACTTGAAATAAAAGGATATTTGAAATATTATTGAATCGTATTTGAATCTGTACATAGGGGTCTCTATTTATAGAGACTTCTTAACTTAATTTTGACCTAATGGGCTTGGCCCAATATACAAGTAACGGACTAAATAAATACAAATAAATGACTACATAATTACTAATAAATGACTACATAATTACTAATAAATGACTACATAATTACTATTTACAACACTCCCCTTCAAGCTGAGGAATAGATATTTATCATTCCTAGCTTGCTAGCAAGTTCTTGAAATCTATCTGAAGGAAGCCCCTTTGTCAATAGATCAGCTAATTGACGCCCAGTGGGAATGTATGGAGTGGTAATCAACCCGCTATCAAGTTTCTCTTTGATGAAATAGCGGTCGACCTCAATATGTTTAGTCCGATCATGTTGAACTGGATTATGAGCTATACAAATAGCGGACTTATTGTCACATAGCAGCTTCATAGGTCCCTCACATTTTATTTTTAGATCATCAAGTACAATTTTCAGCCACAATAACTCACAAATGCCTTGAGCCATAGCTCGAAATTCAGCTTCTGCACTTGATCTGGCGACCACATCTTGTTTCTTACTTCTCCATGTCACCAAGTTACCACAAAGAAACATGCAATAACCAGTGGTAGAACGACGGTCAGTCACGGATCCAGCATAATCAGCATCTGTGTAGACTTCTAAAGATAGATTGCCCTCACGTCGGAATAACAACCCTTTACCAGGAGTACCTTTCAGATACTGAAGAATTCTCTCTACTGCCTGCATATGTTTCTCCTTTGGATCGTGCATAAACTGACTGACAACACTAACAACATAAGCTAAGTCTGGTCTAGTATGGGCCAAATATATCAATTTTCCAACTAGCCGTTGATATTGTCCTTTATCAACTGGAGGACTCTCCTCTTCATAGTCCATCTTGTGATTCTGCTCAATAGGAGTATTAGAGGGTTTACACCCGAGCTTTCCTGCTTCTTTGAGAAGATCAAGAACATATTTCCTCTGGCTGATAAAGATTCCTTTGCTCGAATGAGCTACTTCTATCCCTAGGAAATATCTCAGTTTCCCAAGGTCTTTGACTTCAAACTCAGAGGCAAGCCGTGTTTGCAGAATCTGTTTCTCCACAAAATCATCACCTGTGATAATAATATCATCAACATATACAAGGAGCACAGTAAGCTTCCCATTTTGGGAGTGCTTGAAAAAAAGAGTGTGATCTCCTTGACTTTGTTTATATCCTAAGGTCATCATAACCTTAGTAAACTTTCCAAACCAGGCACGAGGTGACTGCTTCAATCCATACAAGACCTTTTTTAATTTACAAACTTTATTTTCTCCCTTCACAAAATCAAAACCAGGCGGAATTTCCATGTAGACTTCTTCTTCTAACTAACCATTGAGGAAAGCATTCTTCACATCAAATTGGTTTATATCCCAATTGTAATGAGCAGCAAGGGATAACAAAACTCTCACCGTATTCATCTTTGCAACTGGAGCAAATGTTTCTTCATAATCAATGCCATAGGTTTGAGAGTAATCTTTGGCAACTAATCGAGCTTTGTATCTCTCAAGAGTTCTATCAGAATTATATTTCAGGGCATAAACCCATCTGCACCCTACTGCTTTCTTTCCAGTAGGTCTATCAATAACCTCCCATGTTTTATTTTTCTCCAATGCATTCATCTCCTCTTGCATGGCTTGAGCCCAATTCCTATCTTTCAAGGCTTCATGTACTGATTTTGGGATTGCAATAGAGTCTAGTGCTGAAACAAAGCTTTTGTGCTGCACAGAAAGATTAGCAGAGGAAACAAATTGGGAGATAGGGTATTGAGTACAAGAGGGACAGGAGGGACAAGATTTCTTGGGACAAGCTCTTTTTCCTTTTCTAAGAGCAATGGGTAAATCATCAGAATCAGTAGTAATGGGTAAGTCATCAGAAGTATTAACATCATGATCAGAAATATGAGATTCAGGACTTACCAGTGGTTCAGACGATTGAGGTTGCTGCTGAGACAATGTGGGTTGTTTCCTTCTTTCAGGTGTCATAATCTTTCGTATCTCTGGTGTACTTGATGTATCAATCACAGGAGAATCAGTCACAGGAGGATTACTCACAAGAGGATCAGACACAGGAGGAACAGACAAAGGAGAAACAGACAAAGGAGAAACAGACACAGGAAGAATAGGACCAGGTGGAGGATACACTGACATAGGTAAAGGAGTAGACACTGATGATTCAAACTCAAAGAAGGGAGGTGATGAGATTTCTGGTGAAGGATTCTCCCCCTGAAGATGAGGACCTTGGAAAAAGGACTCAGATTCCTGAAATGTAACATCCATAGAAACAAAAAAATTCCTACTACTAGGGTGATAGCACTTGTAGCCCTTCTTATCAGGAACATAACCAAGAAAAACACATTTAATAGCCCTAGGGTCCAACTTACTGCGATGATGTTTATGAACATGAACAAAAGCAACACACCAAAACACTCGTGGAGGAAGACTCATTATAGTTGGAATAAAAGGGAAAAAAGAAGTCATAGAGTGAATAGGACTTACATGGTCAAGTACCCGAGTGGGTAAACGGTTGATCAAGAATGCTGCACTAAGAATAACATCTCCCCAATAGTATTTGGGTACATGTGTCTGAAACATTAATGCACGAGCCACTTCAAGAAGGTGACGATTTTTTCTTTCAGCAACCTCATTCTGTTGGGGGGTGTCAACACAAGTAAGTTCATGAATCATACCGTATTTCTTATAAATTGGGAAAAGCTATGATTAACATATTCAGTACCATTATCTGTTCTTAGTCTCTTGAGTTTTTTACCAAATTGTGTCTCAATCATTTTATAAAATTGAAAGAACAGTTGTGGTACCTCAGACTTTTCACGCATTAAGTACACCCAAGTTACACGAGTGCAATCATCAATAAAAGAAACAAACCATCTATTTCCAGAACCATGAGGGACTTTAGAGGGACCCCAAACATCAGAATGAATAAGATCAAAAGGTTCAACACTCTTAGTAATACTAGAAGGAAAAGACACACGATGATGCTTAGCAAATTCACAAACATCACAATGAAAAGACTCAACAGATTTAGACAAAAACAATGACGGAAATAAAGATTTGAGTAAACTAAATGGAGGATGACCTAGGCGCTTATGATGAAGCCAAATCAAAGAATCAGCAGTTGATTGACCATGAGACATCAAGATGTGATTTGTTACTTTATTTGCAGGAGATTGTGACACCAGATAGTACAGCCCACCTTGCTCTTTAGAACTACCAATCGTCTTCCCCGTGGCAAGATCCTGAAAAACACAATAGGTAGGATAGAAGGCTACAGTACAATTCAAATCTTTTGTAATTTTATGAATAGAAAGAAGATTCGTGGAGAGTTTAGGAACATGAAGAACATCCTTAAGATGTAAGGACTGCTGTAAGTTTATGTCACCAGATCCCGCAACTGATGTATGAGAGCCATTAGCTACGACTATTGTATGAGTTCCAATGGTAGGATGATAAGAGGTAAAGGAGTCAGCACAACAAGCCATATGATCAGTAGCACCAGAATCAACAACCCAAGAATGTTTAAAATCATTACATGAAGAAAGAAAAAAATAAGTTTTGGAGCTCATACCAGTCATAGTCAAAGCACTAGTATCAGATGGCTTACTCATAGAATCAAGAATGGTTCGGAGCCGTTCTAACTCATCTGGACGAAATGCAGGTTGGGTCTTATTAGGTGTAGGAGTTATTTCAGAGGAAGTAAAATGTGCTTGACCACGCAACTTTGCCATCTTTTCTAAGACAGATTGCTTTCCATAAAGGCGAAAGCATAAATCCTTGATATGACCTGTTCTTTTACAATAAGAACACCATCGATCATCTCTCTTAGGTCTAGAAGAGGTACCATCATAAAATTTTGAAAAAGAACTCCTTTGAGAAGAGGCCATACTGCACAGAAAATGGTCAAATAAAAGCTCCAAGAAGCCAAAAAATCACAAATAAATACCAAACGATGTCCGATCAAATAGAGGAGCACAGATCCAGAAAGAGGATGAAGGGAAGATCAAGATCGCGGTGGTCCGATCCGGAAAAATGATCTCACGCGCCGGCACGCGCCGGTGAGATTGGCTGCGCGTGGGCTTCACTCGCGGTTGAAGGGGCGGCGCGTGTGGGCGCGTGCGGTGGCCGTCCGGTCTGAAATTTCTGGAGCAACGTCGTCCGGTGAGCGCGGTTCTTTCTAGGTCTGTTCGGAGTTGAAAAACCACCGGGAAAGGGTCCAATTGTGATGAACAGATGCTGTCTTGTGATGAAGAAAAATGGAGACGATGAACAGTAACAGAGATCCAGTATAACAGAGATCTTCTCGGTCCAAGAGGTCACCGGAAAAAAAATCCAGTGGCGGCTGATGGCAGCGAGAGACAAAAAGAATAAAAGGTTCTTGTTCTAAAGACAATAGGCGCGGAAGCAGAGCCCTCAGGATCGAGAGCTCTGATACCAACTTGAAATAAAAGGGTATTTGAAATATTATTGAATCGTATTTGAATCTGTACATAGGGGTCTCTATTTATAGAGACTTCTTAACCTAATTTTGACCTAATGGGCTTGGCCCAATATACAAGTAACAGACTAAATAAATACAAATAAATGACTACATAATTACTAATAAATGACTACATAATTACTATTTACAACACATAACATAGTCATATTAATTAACACACGATAAGATTTACTTCCATATTTCATATATGTTCATCCATGCATGCCACATGAAAACAACATAGTCAAAGGACAATCTACAAACACAAATACAATACAAAATAGTCAATTCAATATTGACAGCCAGAATTTGAAATTCTACAGCTAAGATCTCACTAGAGTGCAGGGCTGAGAGCGAATCGATATATATATTCCTTTCCTAGCTTTCATAATTATGTATAGGGGTCTGTGGAATATAACATGGTTGGTTACTGACTTTTGTGAATAACTGAATATTTATCCAAACAAAGAATGGATACAAAAGGCTTATAATGCCACATATAGATAATAAAGATAAAGATAGGGGGTTTTAGACTTTCATAAGCTCTAACAGTCAGTAACACACACTGATTCATAAAAGAAAAAGTGAAAGGACTAAGACAGAAATCCCACAAAAGGCCCAAAAGAAAAGATGACCTCATTGCAAATTCATTATCTGTAAGTCTAGATTGGTTTCCCCACACTTTCCTATGATTTCCCGATGTTAACAACTCATAGCAAATGGTTGTTTTAAGAGGGACTGTAAAAAGGTTTGATGCTCAATATACTTTTCATAATTTGGACTATGCTCTGTCTCTCTCCCTCTTTGATCTGACTGAATAGTACTCTGTAACTACCAAGTGGAAATATCAGAGGCACAGTGATGAGAAGAAAGACAAGGACTTTGGGTATGGTTAGCATTTTTTACTGTTGTTTTTTCTACAGTATTTATCGGGGTTAGTAAGAACTGAGAAATATATAATTGCATACGATGACCACATAGAGAGAGGACAGGCAATTGATATTGTATGAGATTTTCTTTTATTGATTGCTTGCAGATGAGACTCTTCTTTACTATCATAGAGTAATTGTCTGACTCTCAATTTAGTTTTTTTTTTTTTTAATATAGTACATTTGAAGTTCCGTACAATAGGGTACGTATTTTATTTCCATGAATACCTATATTGAAAGATGAGTTTATTTGGATCATTCCGCAGAATATCCATTAACATCAATGTGTTAATATTAATTTATTTTTATAAAGAAAATGTATTATTTTATAACTTGTATGAGAATTGTGTAAAAAGATTTAGAAAAAATAAAATGTGTATAAGTACATTGTTTTTCTTTCACGCAATAATTGATTTTCTTTTTCCCCTTATTCTTCTCTTCAAGCTGTGGAGTTTCTCTCTCTCTCTCTCTTTTTTCTTCTTCTGAGATATTTGTACTAGTCCACGTGCGTAGACCCCTAATGTACTGTTCCAAAGAAACAAAGCAGGCCCAACGGTTGAAGGTCCTTCTGCCATCGTACCATAGGAGCATGTTATTATTATTATTGTAATGCATTATGATATGAAATTGACAAGGATCCATTTGAGAACCCTATGATTTTTAAAAAGCCTTTTTAGCAATAAGGGAAATGGTTGCCTTAATGGTTATGTTTTCTTTTTTCTGTTATCTATCTCATTCCTAAACTTTCCGTTGGTACACATGAGAGGCCCAAATAAAGCATTGTATCCTACGCAATGTAACAAATGACTCACTATTGAGCTTTGTTCTATTTCACAAAATAATGTGGAGTACTTTGGAGTTCTGGTACCCAATACTGATGCACCATAGAAAGGTTCCTAGCTGAAGTTGTAGGAACAGAAAAGAAACAATCCTAGTACGTCTAAAGGCTAGTGATTCCAGCTGCACCAAATGAAACAGTAATTGCTTCACAACTTTCACAAACAGTATTCAGCGTACATGATGTGACAGTTCGTTGTGAAGTGGAATTGTGGGTTCTCTCCCACTAGCTAATGTCAAGTTTCATCAAATGCTTGGTTTGTAAGAACATATAGATCAGGACAACAACCAATAGCAATGTACGTAGACCCTACTTCAATGTTTCTCCATGTTCCCAGTCAAACATGGCATTGCACAATCCACAAAAATTCCCATCACGGTCTCTGAAATGACACAAATTCAAGCATTCAGAGACTTTGGTAATGTATTTTTTTTTTTTTTTTGGTACAATTGATAATGCAATTTATTGTGAGAAAATTATAACTCCTATACTTTTAACATTGTCTCACTTTAAGTTCATCTAACTGAGAATTATCGTATTAATATCTGTTGAAACTTAGGGACTAACATTACTCAATGAACTATGTTCATCAACTCGTTACCAAGATATATGCTTGCTTCCATGAACTACAATATAAAAACCTATCATATGCTCGAATTTTTATGACAACATATTCTTGGGCCATCTTTATAGACCCAACCCAATATAAGCGACACCGCTCGATAGACCCAACTTCTAGTATGTGTCGCATTAATTACGTGCGTTAATATTGTCTTTCACTTTAAAATGTTTAATGTTAACGTAACAAAGTAAGAAGAATGCCTCCATGTAGTACTTAAGGGTGCGTTTGATTTGCTCAAGATTAAGGCATAACAGCACAAAAATTGAAGCTTGTTTGTTGTTCAAATAATATAAGTACAAGATAAGAAGTATCTCAAGAAAAAATACAAAGCTCTAAATTTTTATTAATCACTAAACTAGGTTAAATATGATCCACATTAAAAAAAAACAATAACTCCTATCGTTTCATTATCTCAACACAATTGCATATAAAATAATGCATAACACAAAAATGATATTATAATAAATTTTGCATTATTCCAAAATGAATCGAAACAGCCAACAATAAAATAAAATAAAATTGTTACGTGTCTCGAATATTTGTTCTATGTTGTTCTATTTGAAGTTTCTCTTAATATACATGAATCAAATGCAACTTACAAATTTCTTTCATTTTCTGCTAAAAAAAAGAATAAAACATGATATGTACACAGGTCAAATACAAATGCAGCGTCATATTTGTCTACAAAAAATAAATAACAGTGTGAGCTGACATTAACACGATATTCTGAACCAGAAAGTGGCAAAAGAAAGAAAAATGGAGAGAGAAGCCTGGTGAGAAAGCTGGGAGAGTGTTGGAGAGAAACTCACAACGGAGGAGGAGGATGCCCTTGCCCATAGTGTGAAAAAGCCGAAAGGGCTGGGAACTCCAAATGACATAACCATGGACGGCGAGATGCAGGACCAAGGTCCCGGATGAGGAACACGCAGGGGTTGAAGAGAACAATGATAGTTCATTAATAAGTATCAAAGACACTATGTATCTAGATCAAAAATAGATTAAATAATATGAACATGATATAGAACTTAGTGTACATTAACAAATGCAAAAGACTTTAGGGTTTTAATGTGTGGATACGATTCTGACTTCAAATCATATTGGTTATAGGTTTAAAATACTAAATCACAACATTGATGGGTCAAGGAAGCCTAGAGAAGTCAATACTCAAGCCAAGGAAGAGATGAAGAAATGATATTTCAAGAATGAAGCAGTCATTTAGTGAAAATATTCCTAAAGTTATCTTCCGACCATTTTTTAGCATCCAAGATGATGGATTTGGGTCTCGTGTTCTTCGTAGAAGTTGTATATCTCTCTTTTATCCTTTCAACCAGACTAAAATCACATCAATTGAATAAGTATAGCCCAAGTTATGTCGAAAATACAAATCTAGCGCACAAAGAAACATTAACTCGCTAAGCGAGCAGTTAGCGAGAAGTGGCATTTATCTCGCTAGAAATAACTCATTATAGCGAGCATTTTGCGACCAGTTCGAAAGAAGAAGGCCCATGGACCTTTTTCATTAAAAAGGGATATCTAGGGTTATTTTCAATAATTCTGGGACAATTATCTGCGGCCAGAGACTTCTTGTGGAGCAAGGAGAGCAACTCTTTGGAGGAGAAAGAGGAGGAAGGTTCAAGGATCCAATTGGGGATGGTACAAGCACCAGGGTTTGGAATGATAGGTGGCTCTTAAATAATGGGACTCTTGAAATGAAAGTGTCAACCATAATTCCCGAGGAAGCTATGCATTGGACTGTGGACAGATTGGTTAATAGGGATAAGGGGTGGAACTGGGCCCTGATTAAGTAATTTGTCTCGGATCAGTCATGTGCCATGATAGCTAACATCATGCCTTCGTCCATTCATAATGGTGAAGACCTGGTGACTTGGGCAAATACGAGTGATGGAATTTTTTCTGTAAGATCGCTTATCAACTTGTCGAGGATAGCTCCCACTTACAAGCAAACAGAACAGCTTGCATTCCCTCGAGTTGGGTAGGATCGAGACACATTCAATTGTTCTTCTAGAAGACCCAAGGCAATATGCTTCTCACAAATATTAACATGACTCCATAAGCATATGAATCTTGTGCCTTATGTCTAAGATGGAATGCACAGCCGGGGGATACTTTACATTGTGTGAGGGACTGTGGATGGAGTAAAGGTATACGGATGATGCTTTTAGCTGATAACATTCCTCTTCGTTCTTTGAATCGAACCTTTAGGAGTTGCTGGCTTTGAATCTCCAGTCAGAGAGAATGTTGGTGTACTGGGCGTGGAGTCAAATCTTTGGGGTCATGTGCTGGTTTATTTGGAAAGCTAGAAACGAGTTAGTTTTCGAAAATAACCTGACTATCCAAGATTCGATGATTAGGAGAGTGAAAGTTTATGTCACAATTTTTAAAAATGCATGTTTGATGCATGGAACTCAAGGGTTGCGGAGGAATGTTAAGGAAGTGGGACTTGTTTGATGCAAGTTTCCGCTTGAAGGTTGAGTGAAACTTAATGTGGACGGGTCGAGTAGCGGTAGGGGTGATAGATAAAGTTGCAGAGGAGTTATTCGAGATGCAATGGGAAGATGGGTCGTAGGTTTTTTCATAAATCTGGGACGTGGTTCATAGTTAAGGGCGGAGGTCCGCGGTTTGCTCAACGAAATTCAAATCACATGGAACTTAGGGGTGAGAAAGGTCGGGATAGAGTGGTGTTAAGAACCTTGAGGTCACCACCCCAAAAGCTAACTCAAGGGGTGGGAGTGCCCAAGGCCTTATAAAGGCCATATTAGTTGCTCATCCAATCAATGTGGGACTATATATCTCAACACGCCCCCTCACGCAAGAGCCCTTTAGGCTAGAAGCGTGGAAATTGCACAGGCCCATTTTTGGTTTACCTTTTTGTACTTTATTTTATTTTATTTTAATTCCACCTTTTTAAAGTGGGGGACGGTGAGGCTCTGATACCATGAAAGGTATCAGATGAGAGAGAGAAGAAAGAAATAAACTGAAATTTTGATATTGAGAAAATGAAGTGATTCTTACATTTAGCTGTGTAACTCTAAATTATATACTCCTAGTCTTAGATGAATCTCAGCCATTCATAAATAACTGAATGATCTCAACCTTTCAATAATAACAGATCAGCTAAACAAACTAACTGACTTTAAAACAGACTATCTAACTTCTGATGTTGGGCTTCTGTTATTGGGCTTGGCCCATACATCCTTTATTCCCCCGCAAGCTGAAGAGGGGTTGGACTTGGAGTCCACCACGTGAAGCTTGGTCTTGAAATCAAGGAAGGAGACTTGGGAGACAGCTTTGGTAAGACCATCAGCAAGTTGGTCAATGGCTGGGACATGGTGCACCGACACAGCCTTACTGAGCACCTTCTCCCTAACAAAATGGAGATCGAGCTCAAAGTGCTTGGTCCTGGAATGAAAGATGGGATTAGCGGTAAGGAGCACAGCGGAGAGGTTGTCACAGTAGATAACTGGAGATCTGGGGATACTGATGCGAAGTTCGGAGAGAAGGGACTGGATCCAGGTCAGCTCAGCGACGGTAGCAGCAAGACAACGATATTCCGCCTCAGTACTCGAGCGGCTGACCACATGCTGCTTCTTGGAGGACCAGGTGACAAGATTCGATCCAAGGAAGATACAGAACCCACTGGTGGAACGGCGGTCGTCAAGATCCGAACCCCAATCGGAGTCACAGTAAGCAGCCAAATGGAAATTGGGAGATGGGTTGATGGTTAACCCATGAGAGATCGTCCCACTCAGGTAACGGAGTATCCTTTTAACAGCCTTCCAATGTGTATCTAAAGGTACATGCATAAATTGACAGACCTTGTTTACACTGAATGTGATGTCAGGACGAGTAATTGTGGCATACTGAAGGGCACCAACAATGGATCTATACTGAGACGGATCAGGATGTGGAGATCCATCACGAGAAGAAAGCTTGACACTGGACATCATAGGAGTTGGCATGGACTTGCAGTTTTCCATGTTGGCCTTTTTGAGGAGATCCTGAATATACTTGGATTGATGGAGATGAAGACCACCAGAGGCTGATTTGGTCACCTCAATGCCCAGAAAGTAGTGCAGATGACCAAGGTCCTTGAGAGGAAAGGCATCATTGAGGGAGTGGATGAGAGTCTGAATAGCAGAGGAAGAAGATCCAGTAACAAGTATATCATCGACATAGACTAGGACATATAGAGTAGCAGTAGGTGTAATGGAGATAAAGAGGGAAGAGTCACATTTAGCAGTGACAAAACCCAGTTTGTGAAGAGTGCCACTGAGTTTGTCAAACCAGGCGCGTGGAGCCTGTTTGAGGCCATAGAGAGCCTTAGTGAGCTTGCACACCAGGGTTTTATCTTCATGAATAAAACCTGGAGGTTGTTGCATGTATACATCTTCCTGAAGATCACCATTCAGGAAGGCATTGTTCACATCCAGCTGGTGAACAGGCCAGCTTCTAGAGAGAGCAGCTGTAAGGACGATCCGAATGGTAGCAGGTTTAACCACAGGACTAAAGGTTTCCTGGTAGTCAAAACCTTCCTGTTGGTGAAACCCCTTGGCCACTAGCCTGGCTTTATACTTGAGAATGCTGCCATCAGGATGAAATTTGGTGCGAAATACCCATTTACAGCCTATAGGAGACCTGTTTGAAGGCATAGGAACCAACTTCCACGTATTATTTTTGAGTAAAGCAGCATACTCTTCTTGCATAGCTGCATGCCAGTGTGGTTGTGCTAGAGCCTGAGAGACAGAAGTAGGTTCCAAAGAGGTCAAATAGGCTTTAGGTTTAAAGATACCAGCTTTAGCTCTAGTAACCATAGGATGAGTTGGAGGAACCACAGGAACTGGTAGAGTGGAATTAGACCTGCAACTGTTGTCAGAAAAAATAGGGAACATGCAAGCAGTGTTAGAGGAACTAACAGAAAAATCATTAATAGAGTCACCCATTGAGAGATTAGGAGAAACAACAGGAGATGGAATAGGAGCTAATATTGGGACAGGGGATGGAACAGGGACAGTTCTTGAGGTAATGCTGGGAGATAATACAGGAATGACAGGAGTAGAGGGATAGGTAGATGACTCACTGGTTGAAGAAGAAGTAGAAACTGAGGATTTGAGAAAAGGAAAATCAGATTCATCAAAGAGAACATGTCTTGCAAAAATGACTTGACCAGTTGGTTTTAAACATTTGTAACCTTTTTGATTTGTACAGTAGCCAATAAAGGTGCATTTTTCTGATCTAAAATTGATTTTGTGCCTGTTGTAGGGTCTTAGGTAGGGATAACATGCACATCCATAAGTCTTGAGAAAAGAGTAATCAGGTGTCTTGTGAAATAAGGTTTCAAAGGGAGACTTGTTGTCTAGGGTGGGAGTAGGTAAGCGATTTATAACATGGGTGGCAGAAATAAAGGCATCAGTCCAATACTTGGTTGGTAAGTGGGATTGAGCTAGAAGAGCTAGGCCAGTTTCAACAACATGCCTATGTTTTCTTTCGGGTTGGCCATTTTGTTGATGAGTGTAGGGACATGTGAGGCGATGAATAATGCCATGTTGTTGCAAATAGGGAGTAAGTTTGAGGTATTCTTTGCCATTATCAGTTTGGAGGGATTTGATTTTAGCATTAAGTTGTAATTCAACCATGGTTTTAAACTGAATGAATATATTGTAAGCTTGTGATTTGTTTGTCATAGGATAAAGCCAAGTGTATTTGGAAAAGGCATCTACAAATAAAATGTAGTAGTGAGCACCTGAGGAACTTGCAATAGGTGCTGGACCCCAAATGTCAGTAAGAACAAGTTCTAAGGGATTAGAGTAAACTGTAGTAGTATTAGGTAAGTGCAGTTGGTGCATTTTTGCCATACAACAAGCACAGCACAATTGTGAATCAGTTTTATTTGCATATGGTATGTTACAATGTTTAAGAACCAACTTGACAATAGGAAAAGAGGCATGAGCTAATCTTGAATGCCATAGATCTAAAGTGGAAACTTTAGAAGTATTATTACAAGCTAAGGAAGATTTAGCAGCAGAAATTGTGGGTATACGAGGTTGATGCAATTTTGAAGTAGATGCAGCAGCAACAACAAACTTTGGAGGTTTTTGTACTCCATCAAACGCATAGAGACCATTTTTAAGGTTGCCTTGGAGAAGGATCTCCTTGGTAGCCTGAGATTTGACATAGCAAATATTAGAATGGAATTCAAAAAATACTTGATTTTCCTTTGCAAATTGTGAAACACTCAACAAATTTTTGGACAAACCAGGAACATGCAGAAGATTGGACAGTTGTAAGAGTTTTTGAGCTAAAAGGAGAGTATAGAAATGAGTGACCTATGTGTTTGATTTTTAGGTTAGATCCATTACCTACTTGAACAGCATCCTGACCATTGTAAGTGGTTTTCTGCAACAGGTTGGAGGATTCTGGTGTGAAGTGATTTGTGGCTCCAGAGTCTGGATACCAGCTTGAATCAGTGAGAGAGAAATAATCAGAGGCTTCATCATCCTGTTGTTTTGCAGCAGTGTGGCTGGTCACTGCCATATTTGCTTGCATGTTGGAGAAGTTATTATGTTTTATTGAGCTTTGGTAACTCTGATTAAACCTATGATGACAATCAAGAGCCAAGTGGCCATATCTACCACAAACTTGGCATTGAGGTCTATTATAGCCTCCACTGCCATGGTACCTTCCTCCTCTTCCTCTGTAAGGTTGATAATTTCCTCTATTTGTATTTGTTTGGAATCTTCCTCTGTTCGAATTAAAACCTCCTCTATTAAAATTGGAGTTGAAACCTCCTCTTCCTCTGTTTGCAGTGTTACTGACCTGAAGTTGAGCCATATTGGCTTGAAGGCTTGATGAAAGATTTCTTCTATGCTTCTCCAACCTTTGTTCTTGAGCCATCAATAGAGCTTCTATTTCACCAACAGTATAAGGATCTGTGCGTGAAATAACTGATGTGACAAAACCATCATAATCTTCATTTAGGCCATCTAATATCGCATCTATGTGATCTTCACAACTAACAGCTGAACCACATGCAGCCAAAGAGTCCACTGTTTTCTTGATTGTGAGAAGGTATTTTGACACATCACCTTCTTTCTTTATATTCTTCAATTGCACTTTCAATTGTTTAACCTTTGCTCTCGTTTGAGACATGAAAAATTCTTCAAGTTTCTTCCAAACTTGGAATGAATTGGAACAGCCAACAACACGCATGTACATTGATTCAGACATGGATGACAGCAGCCAAGAAAGTATCAACTGATCTTGTTGAGCAGTAACAGTCGTTTGTGTATTTGTGACTTGAGGAGTTTGAGTTGCATTGTTGCCAACACTTTCTACACCTTCTTCAGTAACGGTTCTTGCAACAGGTATTGGATCTTGAACTTCTTGAGTGATGAATTTGATTAAACCATAACCTTTGATTGTAGCTAACGCTTGCTGTTTCCATGGTAGGAAATTATCTTCATCCAACTTGAAGGAAACTGGATTGGAGAAAGTATGAACAGAGCTTTGCACAGCACGATTTGAGTCCATGGATCAGATTTAGCTCTGATACCATGTTAAGAACCTTGAGGTCACCACCCCAAAAGCTAGCTCAAGGGGTGGGAGTGCCCAAGGCCTTATAAAGGCCATATTAGTTGCTCATCCAATCAATGTGGGACTATATATCTCAACAAGTGGACTCTCAATTGGCATTTTGTTTAGTTACTGGCCAATGTGAAAAACATCATCCTCTTGCTCTACTTGTTCACTAAATCCAGAGAATGCTTCGTGGACCTTGGACGACCAAGTTATGGCATACTCTTCGTGAAGGAAACATGGCTGTTGATACCCTTGCCTCTCTAGGGAGTGAGTTAACGGATCGGGATCTGCATGTTTGCAATATGCCTCCTAGTGAGTGCAAGGACTTTCTAACGAGGGATTGGATAGGCACTTGTAGCCCAAGGTTATGTAATTTGTCTTAGTATTTTGTTTCCCTATTATTAAGAAAAAAAACGAAACAAACACACAAAGTGGATAGAGAATAATCACATAAATAGATATACAACATCAATAACAACTGACAAGGCTTTGATAGCCATCACTAATCTTGCAAAGGGAAGCAAGAACAATTCTCAAGTCAATTAATATCCGCTTAATTATCGGACATAAACTTCAAAGTTTGGTAAGTGGGCTAATAGTGCTATTCTTGAAAGAAAGAAAAATTCATAACGTGCAAGGTAGTTAAAAATGAGATTTTAAGTAAAAAAAAAAAGGAGATAAAAAATTGTAAAACGTAAAATCGTAACGTAAAAAGTTTGTAAAATGTAAAAGCGCTTAGAATATTGGTAAAAATATTTTAATGAAAAAGATCGTAAAAATTTAGTGATAAATCAAAATTTTAACTACTATTACTTTTTTTTAGTAATGTAATGTGTACTATTTTTAAATTATCTCAGTTTTGTTTTTGAGTTCTCACAATTGAAGTGTAAAACATATTATCCAAGTTATATTTTTACTAGAGAACAACAACATAACTTTTTATCTAATTTTTCTCCTTTATCTTTCCCTCAAAAAAATTACATATGAAAAATAATGTGTAAACCTTTTCGATTCAGCTATAAACGGAGAAACCCCATTCATCTCCTTCGAAAATGAACCACATTTAGTAAGAAATGCGAAAATGTGCTTGTCTATGTGGCAATCCATTTTACAATACTTTGTGTCGTTTGTATAATTAATGAGCTTATGGATCCAAGGGGTATGCCCTTTTTTCTTTGGCTGAAGTTAGAAGTGATGAGAAACTTCACTGTTCTAATATTGATTGGACTCAGAGCCTTACTAGCCCGAAATAATGACTATAGAATGACTATAGACCCATCTCAAAAGCTCTATCTCAAATTAGAACACTTTATTTTCATTAACGTCTAATAAATTTTTTATCAAAGCAATCCCCATTCTTTTTACCTTGAAGTGGATATGTTGCACATCATCTATGCACAGAGCTTTCAGATCAAACTATCTTTATATGAGTCAATATTTCTAAATTTTATCTTCCTAACCTCATTTTCAACTCTAGTTTTTGTTGCAAAACCTCCAACCTCTAGTGCTAGCTCATCAGTCCCCTCATTAATTTTGTGTTGGGTAAGTGATTTTGGGGCCTTGTTCCAAGGACCTGTACCTTGCATAAAGATAAATAAATGAAGAGTGTTACTAGGGTAGACAAAATGGGTGTCAGGCCAAGTTTTACAACTCGTTAATCTGTCTAACTCAAGTTTTTTGTTTTCTTTTAATGTAAAATATGTTTGGTTTGAGAGGTTGAGTTTTTCAATCCATTCTAGAAAATAAATAAGGCGGGACGAGACAGATTAACTTATTTTTTAGTGGATTGATAGTGAGGCGGGACGGACGACTTGCTTTGTCATCTCTAAATGTTAAGGAAACCAGATTAACAACTCGAATGCAGAAAGGGAAGTGGGTAGGAACTACACTACCAACATGGAGGGTTATCTTATCATAAAAATTAAGGAGATTATTATTGTACAAAAATGATATTATGTTAGGTGGATAAAAAAAATATTAAATCAAACACATATTGCCAAATAGGATTTGTTAGCCACCTCAGCTAAAACTAAATGGTATTCAGAAGGTAAGATATTTCAAGAGTCAAGTATGATCATAGCAAGGTAGTGTAAATAAAGGGGAGGATTTAAAAAAATAAAAATAAAATGTCATGAACAAAAATCCAAATCGGATGAAAGTGTACAACCAATTTTTTTTTTTTTTTTTTGGATACAATTACAACCAATTACTTTTATTCAAGTATATTGAGTATTTTGTTAGAAGTTATTTAGTTAATAAGGAAAAACAAAAGGGCAAAAAATCAATGGCTTTCGGCTGGTACGACGTAAAATTGTAAAGTGCCTCGCATGGTTCGTGAAGGTCGAGGTTGAGAGGGAACAACACAAGTCACAAAGTGAAGGAAAATGGTAATAGTTGTTTTGTTTTTGTAATTGTTGGTGTGGGAAATGAAATGAAATCTCTAACGCTCTTCAGCTCCCGATTCTCCCGCATGCCTCAATGACCGATTTTTCCGGTCACCCGGTCGTGTTAACGTAAGCTATTTGTAAGCTCTCTCTCTCTCTCTCTCTGAATCTGCCATTGCCAAACAACCTGTCATTCCATCATTCTACACCTTTAGCTTGTGAACCTTTTTAGTTACATATTGGGCTTCATCTTTTGGGTGAGTTTCCAACTTTCTATTCTTCCCTCTTTTATTATTATTATTATCATTATTTTTCTTTTCCCTTTGCCAGCTCTTCCTGAAATTTTCACATTCTCTGTCTTTCTCCTTTTCAACACTCAAACGTTGTTGATAAAGGGTATGAATCTTGGAACTGCATGTTGTTGTTGTTGGTCAATTTGTTTCATTTATTGTTATAATCACATTTCTTCATTGGGTCATGAGATGTGAGCGGATCAATTTCTATCTATGTGCTCTTCCATTTCCTTGTCAATTGTGGACGGTGGTAGTGTCAAAATGAATATAAATTACACAAGATGGGTGGATTGAAATTGATACAAACAAGGAACAAAAGTGTTTTTTTTTTTTTTTGGTGGTTTTATTTTTGGAATTAATCTTTTTTGTAAACAATGAGAGAGATAATTGAAGGGCATTGTGGTTAACTATGTAATGTGCAGGATGGGCAGGGTAAAGCTAAAGATAAAGAGGCTGGAGAATACCAATGGCCGCCAGGCAACATATGCTAAAAGGAAGAATGGAATCATGAAAAAAGCTACTGAGTTATCTATACTTTGCGATATAGATATTATACTTCTCATGTTCTCACCAACTGGAAAGCCTTCATTATGCAGGGGGAGGCGCAGGTACCCTTTTGTGTGTGTGTGTGTGTGTGTCTAGATAATTATATTTTTACTTTAGAATCTGCATAACCTACCATTCAAATGGGTTTAATACACCAAATTTTTGTTCATCATAATTACTTTCTTAGTTATTATTAGAGCAGTCAAGGATATGACTGAATAAATCAACAAGAATAGTTAAGATGGACAAAATTATGTGGACATCTGAAGTCCATGATATTAGTGGTGGAAATTATTTATTGCCTGTTTCTACTTTCTGGCCCTCTTGAACTATCTGGCTGGTGGAAATTTGGTCAATAAGAAAATTCTCAAAAAATATATAAAATAAATACGTTTTAATATCTTGAAAATATAAATGCATTCAATACTCTCTTTATCTAGTATTTAGCAGGATCATTAGGAAGATTTAGAATCATTCATTAAGAGTTGTATTTTAGTTTTGTATGGATGATTTGATTTGATAAGGTATGTTCTGTTCTGTTAAACATTATTTATGCTAGTTCTTTCAATTCTTCCCAAATTGTCCCAATAGTTGTATAAGGATTTTGAAACTTTGAAATCCTAGGTTAGAAACCATAGGGTGGGGGTTGGCTTTATTAAAATCTGAGATCCAATTAAACATGTCATGTTCCTCATTTACTTCTTTCATTACAGAAACTACCAAACTTCTTTTTTTTTTTTTTTTTGATAACAACTACCAAACTTCTTTAACTAAAATAATAGATGTACGTAGACCAATATGAAGCAGGGTTTTTTTTTCCTACAATTCTTCTAAAGGCCTCCAAATAATGTGTTCGTTGAGTCAACTTGTATGTATGTAGAGCTAGATACTGACACATGATTGCTTAAACTTTTCCTTTTCTGTTGTCCTTATTTTACAAGCTATAATTGGAAAATTATATGTTGTTATTTTAAAATATTGCTATTTGTCTGATTATTCACTGCCCCTCTTTGGTGGATGTAGTAACTTCGAGGAGGTTATTGCAAAGTTTGCTCAACTAACTCCACAGGAAAGGGCAAAAAGGTGCAGTTAAAATCCTTTCATATATATATAATGCATCATTCCTAGTAATACAATATTTTAACAAAATGTTTTCCAATGAATTGCAACAGGAAGTTGGAAAGTCTTGAGGTAAGTCATTTCTTACAACTCAGTCACCATAGTCCGAACTAAAATATACTTTTTTCTTTATCTCTTTTTGAAAGCAGTTATTGTTATGATTACCATTATTCTTATTAATGAATTGTTTCCATTTGAGAATTTAGGCACTAAAGAAAACATTTAAGAAGTTAGATCACGATGTGAATATACAAGAATTTCTGGGTACGAGGTATGCCATGCTGACACTAATTTAGTGATTGTTCGTTCCTTTAATAGATTTAATCATCTATGTAACTAAGTTGAGATACTGAAACATTCTTCTTCTTATTCCTTTTTTTTTTTTTTACAGTAGTCAAACTATTGAGGTACGCCCTGCAGTTAAACAATCTCAGTTACTTGACTCATTTGTTCTGTCATTGATATAAATCACTTATATGCTTTATGCAGGACCTTAGTAATCAAGCTAGGCTATTACGGACTCAAATTTCTGAAATCCATGAAAGATTAAGGTGGATCACTTTTTTCTTTTCCCAACCTTTGTTTTCTTTAGCTATATATTCATAAACTAGTGAATCTCCTGTGGCTGCAAGCTATTCTTTACAAATTTAATTTATTGTTGGATTATGCAGTCATTGGGCCGAGTTTGATAAAATAAGCAGTGTGGAGCAATTGGGACAGATGGAAAATTCACTAAGGGAGTCAATTAATGAAATTCGAACCCGTAAGGTATGCAGCTTTTTATCCTGTTCCTTGATCTTCTTTGCAAAGGATATATTTAATTATTTATGGTTCAGTTTAGCATCACGGTTCTGAAGGTAGTTGATGATTTTGTTTATGATTTCTTGTTGACGAATACTAAGAAATATATTTGTTTTATTTGGCTCTTATCCTGTCTAAGTGAATAAATTCATTGAAAGGATTTGATATAAATCACGAATACTAAAATCTCTGTCTTATGTGGCAGGAAAATACAAAAAAGCAACAACTTGTTTCGCTGCAATGCAATAACCAGGTAAAGAATTGATTAGGTGGTAATTAATATTCTTTTCTAAAATTGTTTTGCATAGTATAGACATTGGAGACATGATTAAAATATCTTTACCTTCCAGTTCAATGAAATGAATATTCCCTTCAGAATGAGTGCAGAGCAGCATCTGCAACCTCTAGCATGGATTGCTAATGGTGACAGCCAAAATATAGTTTTACCTGAGGACTCAAACATATTTCTCCACAAGTGAGGTTTTTTTTTTTTTTTTTCAAAGTAAATATATTTAATGCTTCAATACTCGTTCTTCCACAATCTTCCGAGTTGCTTAACCTACTCACATAGTTATTGTGAGAAATATTTTATTGCAAGGATGTAAGGTGAATATATTGTGGTATCAAACTCAATTGTTTAATCAGAACAATGTTTTAACTGAAATGATCAATTACATTTACATGTGCTCTTCTATGTTTGATTTCGTACAAATGACACACAGTAGGTGATGATGATGTTTTGTAGATATTCTTTTGGGTTTAATATTTGTAACACCAATTATTTGCCTATTTTTCAGAGATGTAGAGGGATCAGCAAGTTCATCTTTTGGGAGTTACGCTAGTTATCTTGGCTCAAGTAGCAAAACCGATATTTCTAACTCCGGGCAAGAAAATGGTGTCCTTAGTGACTTGAGCAGTACTGCTCCTATGAGACTTCAATTCAACGGGCAGTTTCCATACATGCCATACAATTTTAACTTAATGAATAATTTGAAGTTCCAACCAGCTGCAGAGATCAACCCACATGAAAACCCTGTAGATTATCATATTAATGGAAGCTTTGAAGCCCCTAGGCCGGGTTATGACTCTAACCACCATGGATGGGCTTCCACATCAGGACCTTGTGCTGTTACTATGTTTGATGAGCATTTGTATGCCCAGGCAAGTTTCACCAAAGCGCACTTTGGCGTCACATAGTAACACCTTTCTCTAATATATTTATTTTTTCTGGCTTTCTTGTTGCATGACTTCCTTGTGAATAGTTGCACCTTTTGATAGCTTACTAGAAACATTAGTAACTTACAAGAGAGACAGAAAGTGTAATGCTCATCAAGAAAAATGCTTTCTTTCTTTCTTTCTTTTAGCCCACGAGCTTCATATATTTTCAGTCTAGAGCTTCCATGTGTTGTGTGTATAGGAGTGACCAAAGAATTTTGAATATGGCTAAACCAAAGTCACCATAATATATCAAGTTATTCTAGACAGTTTTCACTGATGATATCACCTGATATCAATTTGTTGGTTCTAATTTTTTAAATATTTAAATTGAATAGTATTTAAACTTTCTGTTGTTTTGTTCAATGAATTTCTAAATATAGAATGTTGCAGCAGTTAGCTCTTATCTTCTGCATGTGATTTTTTGACCTCCATTGATAATATGCAATGCAAAAAAATTTCTTCTAGAACCCTGCAAATAACTTATGTACCAATCCTCCCCCACCCCTATTCTCATGTCTGATACTACCAACTTGTAATTCAACTATGCCTCAAGTACTTGAAACTTCACTTTTCTTATAAATTTCTATTTTCTGAATGCAGCAGCCAAACTAGTTCACTATGGTTTTCGCCATCCATCTACTAATGAGGTTGCTAGAGAACTTCAGTCACACTTGAGAAACTTAACATTCTCGGTGAATTTTACCACAGTGGATGTGTTTTATATGCAAATATAGGAAGTAACCAGCCAATTTTTTATGTGACTTCAGTACAGCAGCTAAGCCTCCCTTGATGCCGTTCATTCACTGATTGAGCTGAGTTAAGGATGAGGCAGAGGAATGTTACATTAGATCTTCTTAATAATTACCATTAATAGGTTCTTTGGGGTTGTTTCTGCTTCCACCTTGTCTCGGGTGTGAAGGTTACCGCCAGAAAGCATGCTACATTTCTTCTTCCTTACATGGTTTATAGTTGTATGTAAGATCACATACAGCACAGTAGAAATTCAGAGTCAAATGGATTGCCTTTTTGTCCAAAACTCATTCTGTATCTGCTTGTAAATAATGCGTTTTCAGTTTGTTTACGTGTCTATAAATAGTGTCACTTGCAATGGACTTTACTGTATTTTGAAATAAAAAACATAACTTATCAGATATCCAATTTTCTTGTGATTGTAACATTTTATGTAAGGAATCAAATCACTCCAGTGGGTAGAGTTCGAATAGAAGGTTTTGGATAAATTTGTGTTTTTGGGTGGGCTTTGATTTCAATACTACTTTCTTACAAAACCCAAAATTCCCAATAGACAAGTTAATTGAATAATCTAACCTATTACACATGGTGAGTGATTTACCACAGCACATTCTTTCAAGTTCTTTTCTCTCCAGCATTTTGTAAAATTGTTGGATTAAATCGGAAGTGAGCCACTAATAAATCCTTTTTCTTCACAATTGGATTTATTTCAAGACTAAATTAAAGTTCTTAACTAAGGATTAAGAGTGAAGATAATCCTTTTTTTATTTTCTGGACGAAATGAAGATAGTCGTTTCATTGTAACAAAGGCCAAAAACATTTGGCTTTCTTTAATTGAAAAAATGCAAATCGAAGTTTTGTTTTATGCCAACAGGTAGGTGCACAGTTAAGATTCTTGTAGACTATATAGCCTTTAACATAAAAAATTTGGTAGTATTTATACAAAAATGACACGTTATGATTTAGCGGGCAAAAAATAAGAGAAGGGGGGGGGGGGGGGGGGGGGGGGGGGGGTGTTCATTTTTTCAAAGGTCTACTACTGGTTAAATGTTGAGAGCTTCAATTCTTAGACCTATCTTTTACAGGGTTCGGGTTTTGTACTAATAATGTATGTGCCAATTCGGATACGCTGTCTCAATCTGTATTTCCTTAGTCAGATCCAAAACGTGAGCCTAAAATTGTCTTTCAACTTCATGTGTGACCCCAAGTTAAGCCTTGAGAACCATTCTCCTAACCAATCTTACAGAGTTTTAATTTGCTTCTCTTTTCAGCCAAAAAAAAAAAAAAAAAAAAGGATCACTTCATTTTTTCATTATTTCTCCAAACAGTACAGATGGAATACTAATAATGAATGTAACTCTTGCCAATAAGAAATGAACCAAACACGGGGTAGTACTAGTAAATTACTTAAACTTTCCATCAGGAAAATTTACACTTACAGTCCTTAATACAAGACAAGGACAAACTCAGCCAAGGCTGATTACAAAGGATTAGCAAGCAAACGATGCTTATAACACTCCCAAGATGATGAAAAAAGACACTACCCCAATACTATTAGTGGCGGGTGGTATCACAATCCACCTCTTCCAATTTAGTATTTCACCCACAAAAGCACAAAAAGTACTACTCTTCTAGCAGCAGAAGGTTCAAAAAAACTTTTGAAAAGTGAAAAACGAAAACAACCCCCTAATAAATAGGGCCCTAAAAATAGGTCCTACCCGGTAACACAATCGAATTAAAATGAAGGGCAATTTTAAAATTAGCCCTTCGCTGACCCTTAGAATTCCAAAACTGACCCCATACTTAGTAGCATACCATCTAATACCCTAGTACACTATTGAGTCATACTAATACTTGAACTGAAGATTTAGTACATACTATATATGTATAGTATTTGTAAACACTTGACATAGTCTAAAGGAATTGAGCACCAGCGTAGGTTTGGCCAAAGGACCAGCCAGCTGGTGCAACATTATAGGAGACCACACTACGGCCATCACTGGTGACCACCTTAAAGGACAGGCTTTGACCATTAAGATAGTTGTTGCTCTGCCAGTTCTGACCCCAGTTCCTTGACATTGGCATCCAACCAGTTCTGGACCCTTTAACAGCCACAGCATGTACATCCCCAGCACCACCAACATTTGTTACCAGGACTAGGTTGAAGTAGGAATGTCCATTTATAGTGAATCGGATACCTCCCCTTCTCCTGCAGGGCACCCTACACAAACCAACCAAAAAAGAGTTAAAAATAAGCACACAACTTAGTTTGTTACTAATACAATATATTAATATTGTAGGAAAGTTACATATTTATATGAAAATTATATGAAGATGTGAGATAAGAACCCCCAAAATTATATCAAGCAAACTAACTACCTTCTATAGGACACAGGCACGATCCCAGCTCTATATTGGGCAATACGCTGGAAAACAGGTTGAGAGAGATCAAAATGTTGAAGAGGAGGGTTACACCAACCCCCTGCATTGTTGGGCAAGGCATTGTTTGGTGGACAGAAGTTGGTGGCAGTGACCATGATGGAGCCAGGGAGGCACCACCTATGGTCATTCGCACACCTAATCTCATAACAAGATCCACAGCTCAACCCATTGTTGAACAAAGCAGTGCTCAGAGCAGCAGTGTTTGTTCCATACCCCTGACTGTAGAGGTTCCCATATCCACAAGCCCCACCTGCACAAATTCCATCAACCAACAAATCAGTCCAATTGAATGCTCTAAGATGCTTCAAGATCTGCATTTTACAGAGAAAAAAAAAATGGATTTTTTTTTCAAATAGTGCTTTAATTGCTACATTAGACATAGTGCATATGCATACCCATTGTCCCTGATGCATCACTCCCTCCATAGAAGGTAGCATGAGCATCAATCCACCCTCCACCATTGGCCTTAGCAGATGAGAACATTGTGAGAAAACCCATCAAGATCAACCCAACAAGAGCCATTCTCCTGAGCATATACAACACAAAACAAAACAAAAAAAGAAAAATCAGATATTTCCATCTTACAACATTTATTTAGCAGAAGATGTACTCGTTAGCCTTCAAATGATGAAGCAATATCAGGAAGATATGAAAAAGGCAATTACTTTGATAATGATGAGTCAAAAGATACAGAGACAAGGCAATGTGAAGCAGATGAGTGAAGAAAGTAAGAGGGAGTGCCACCTAATTTATAGAACCTTGAGGGGTTGATGGATAGGTACTTAGGTAGTATGGGGCCACAGTCACAACTTTAACTAACTCTTTAGAACTGTTACGACCAAAAACCGCTGAGGGTATTATTAATGCCTTAAAACAGTGAAAGTTATCAAGGGTTCCATTCTTTATGTTGCAAAGGCTGTTTTTGTGGCTTGAAATCGTGTGGTTCAGGAGGCTTCTGAGCGGGAAAATCTCCAAAATCCATGTGGGGCATAGCGGTTTTGGCTCTGATGACTAGCCAGCTTTCAGATGCACATGCAAGTATGAAGTATCAACCATTTGCCGCAAATACCCTTTTTCCTTTTCAACTTTGGTTCCACCTTCTCTCTGCTTTTCTTACTCCTATTATCATTACTATTATTATTATTATTAGAGGAGGGATATTCTCACTCTGTCAAAAATTTTCACTGCTAACTTAGTACTTATTTAATTATCATTAGATTAATATTTTCTCTCTCTTCAATTTTTTTTTAACATTCTCTCTCTTTGATCCAATGGTGATGTGATTGGTAGTAAGTTAGTAGTAAGAATTTTTGGTAGTCAGAATATCCTTACTTTTATTATTATGAATTTTATTAATCTCATAAGTTATTTTATGTCATATAAATAAATTTGTGAGCTCAATTATTTAATAAATAAAAAGAAAAAAAAAAGTGGCACAGTTATAGTTATTGAAGAGTGTGTAAAAGAGAAATTTATCACATGTAATATAAGAATAATTTTTTTCTATTATTATCCTAACAATGTAATTTTTGACTCTTGTTTTAAACATATATTTTTACTATTAAGTCATCAAAAAATATATATGTTAAAAAATATAAAAATAGTATTGGTGGTGTTTGTGTTGTCATTTTCAAAACTCTCTCCTTCACTCTTCACTCTTCACTGCTTTTCTGATTTTCTCTCTCTAGCTTTTTTAGACAGACACAGGTAGAACCACAATTCAGAGCTGCTAAGAATACGGCCAAGAGGTTGGTAGATTTAATACACAAATTCCTTTCTGCAAGCCAATTACTTTTCATTTTTGACTTCCATAAATGCTGAAGATAAATTCAGTTTTAATTTTTGAACTATGTATATTTTTTAGTTTTTAAGGAATTTTTTATAAGATTTGAAATTTCTCTAAAATTCAATATTTTTTTGTTGACATTTAATGTCTCTCATATTATAGAAGATAAAATTATCCCCAACACATATAAAAGTATGAGACTCATATTTTATTTTTCTCATTTTTCTTTTTACATAGACCTCACATATTTTTATATATATATATATATAATAATTTTATTTCTTTCAATAAGAGAAACATTAATCCATTTTTTGTGGAGATGGGAACATTCAATAAATAGTTAATTATACACAAATGTAATAATGGATTAAAATTGTAAATGTTCGTAGTAACACTATTTAAGCTATCAAGAATAAAAACAAAATAACAGTAAATTTGTTATAATATGAAAAATAATAACTCTACTCAATTTTAACCCCAGATAATAAATATCGTAGGTTCGCGGCTATTAAACACTATAGCCCCTACCACCGGGTTTCCTGTCTCCTCTATATTAATGGAGGGTAGATATGAATCTGAACATGTTCTGTTACAGTTAATGACTCTTATACCAAAGTACACAGCAGAAAAATTAATGCAACCAAAGCTACCCATCACAAAGTTTATGACATTTTGAGCCAGTTGAAGAAAACCCATTTAGTTGAAGTTTCTAGCTTCTTTCCTTTTTTTTTTTAATATTCATTTATTAATTTCCAATTTTGTACGTTGAAAAGAGCTATCTAAAATCAGAGAAGAGAATAAGATCTTCCTCTGCATTTATGCAACCCCTGACCAACACTATATGTGCCCATCTGGTTGTTTGTATATTTGTGTATGTTTTTCAACTTTGCAATAAATAATTTAACGTTGATTATTGAGTGCACAAATCATGAATCTTTGTAGATAAGATCTGCATGGAAAACGATCAACTTGATTTGAAGTTTACGAGGAAGTGATATGTAAACCGCGATTCTCGGCATTAGTGTTTTTTTTATAATTACAATTGAAGACTTATTGTGTTTCACGGCCTGCACAACTACTAGTCAAGGAGAAACCTTGTGCACATTTTAAATTATTGTATTCAACAAATATTTTAACCTACAAGTTTATGAGAAAACAATTTTATTGAAATAATGTTGGATTTAGCAACCACATGTTGTTTCTCGACATGCAGGAGAGCAAATTTCCACCTAGATTAGAATTTAGAACAGGAACTGAAAGTTAAGCTTTTATCATCAAGGATCAAGATCAATGTACCCTTGTTACAATATGCAATCAAGAAAGAGAGTCTGTTTGGATGGATTTTATTTATCTCCAAAAGCTATTTTTTTTTAATAAAAAAAAGCAATTCTCACTATAAATTTATTTGGATGTCTGCTTTAAAAAAAAGTTTAAATTACAAAAAAAAACTAAAAGCCTATTTTTTTATTAAAGCTAGAAATTTTAGCTTATAAAAAAACAGAAGTCAAAAGCTAAATACTTTTTCAAAAATTAAATATTTTTTTTAAAATTTAAATAATTTTAATTTTTGTAAAAAGTCCTTCTAAAATAAGCAAGTTATAAAAGCTACTTTTTTTTTTTAAAAGGCCAAACAAATGGCTTGGTTAGAGAACTTGTCCAATGTGTTACAGAACCATTCAAATATCTTAGAATTCTTCTAATAGCCTTCCAAATTTTTTAAAGGCAATTCCATATGTAGATGGAATTAATCTATGTCTTAATGAAAAATACATGCATCATTAACCACTATACCATAATTATATGTTTATTATTATATAAATCTGGGTCAAAACCAATAAGCTAATAATTTAGAATCCCAACCGACTTGATGATTGCTCCCGGACTAATAACATTATTTTTCGGTATTCATACAAAAGTTGTTACATGAATTGACATATCTTGTAAAAACTGAAATAGAGTTGTTGAACTTACTTATTATGATTTATCGTCGCTTAGCCCATTAACAATGATCTCAATGCTATGGGCTCCCATTGTTCAAGCAGTGATAATATTAGAGTTAATGATTTGAATGGGCAGACCACATAGTTTGTTGAGCTAAGTATTTGGGGGTGATTTGTGCAGTTCGAGTTTATTGTTTTTCCAAGCCCAAGTTGTATAGTCAAGCAAGACTTGATAAGTGTAGCCAAGACTTGGTTAATAACCAAATAAATACTTAAAGAAGCTTTCGCTTGAGGTGGAGTGGACATATGTTGAAACTCACACTTAAGTCGGAGAAAGTTGGAATTCAAGTATGAGTGATGAAGATCTACATTGGTTTGGAATTGATTAAGTGAGGATCATATAAGTGGAAAGATCTATGGACTCAAAGCCTTAAGGTCTTAGGTTGAGACATAATGTTGAATCAAGTCATTATGTTGAATTGTCGCTTAACCCATTGGTGATAGTCTTCCTGCCGTGGGCTCTTTCTGACCGAATAACACTTTATCTCATTTATAATTTTTTTTGACTATGTCATTTCTTACATTGTGCAAATTATAATAATCCGAATAATTAATTTAGGTAATTGAGAATTTATATGTAATTAAAGGTTTAAATAGATGAAAATCTAAGTTTATGATTAAGTCACCTTATGGGGTAAAAGTGCAAATATTAAAAGTTTTGGGGCAAAAGTGTCATTATGCAAAGTTAATAAGACCCAAAAATAAACAAAGTGTTACACACTTTATCTAAACCAAAACAGGCCAAAGAAATTGAAACTTAAGTGGTTTAGATCATGAAATATGAGAGAAGGAAATGAGAGGGGCAAAATAATATTTTTCCCACTCAAGATATTTTGGTAAAACTTGTCAAGAACCCTCTCTATCTATTTATTCTTTTCTCTCCATCGATTCCACCTGTCATCCTCTTCTTCATTTTCGTGACTTTCTCTCCAAAAAAGAAAATACTTTATTGCTTATCCTTCCAAACTCAAAAGTCCAAGTGAGACCAGTACCCACTCACTTTCATCCTTGAAACAACCATGAAACTAGGAAGTGAGAAAATCCACTCCTTCCTTGACCCATTGGTGTGCTATCTTGAAGCTTGAGAGAGGAGGATGACTTCTCCAATGTTGGGCTTGGAGCTTCATCTTTTTATGCTTTAAGTAATAAATGTAAGAATATATAGCCAGTTTAGTTTCTTAAGGGTTTTATGATGTTAGGGTTTCATGGGATTCAGGGGTTTTAATATATGGCTTAAGTGTTGCAATTAATGATTGCTTTATGTGTATTTAATGTAGGAACATTGATTCAAATGGTAGGGTTGAATTGGAACCACCATCGGAACCCTTTTTAGGTTAGGGTTCCATTATTAAACTCTTTAGGATTTACGAGTAAGTACTTTTTCCTTTGTAATTGATGAATTGAGTAATGGATTCATGTGTAAAATGAGTTGTTGATTGGGTTGATTGCTTATAATAGGTGATTGTTGATGAATTTGTGTTGTTGGAAGTTGGAACATAAAGGTTGAAAGCTATGGAATCAAACATTGGAGAGGTAAACTCTTGGACCTCGGGATTAGTCTCACTTATTGTTCCATCATGCTCTTTTGGAGTAATGGTTATTGTATTGGATGATTGATTGGATTGTTAGAGTTTGGTGTAATATGCATTCATATAGAGAGTCATTATTTATTGGTGTACAGGCCAAAGAACAAGCATTATAGGTTGGATTACATGATTAGTGTAGGGACTAGTATGCAATTGGATGTCTGATATGATATGCTTACGCATATAGCCAAGGAATCATGAGTTTATTGGTTAAAGTTCATTGGCCAAGAGAATTTGGTATGGACTTCCTTTTGAGGGATCTTTCCGATGGAACTTAGTTCTAAGGAGTTCTATATAGACATTCACTTGACGTACAACTCATTTGAATGGTCCTAGTGTACTAGGTACACAGAAAACATTAATGCTTGAATAAATTCAGTGGCCAAAAGAACATGACATAGGCTTCGTTTTGGGGTTTCATCCTAAGAAGTCCAACTCTTAAAAGTTCCATGTGGAAACGACTTTGAGTGACAGCTAATCGGCTGGTTCTAGTGTACTGGGTGTACGGATCAATCAATTCTAGGTAAAATCTCAATGTATATATATGATGTTATGTTATGCCATGTGTATTATAACCTTTCATGCAGACAAGTGAACTTAAGGGATAAGTGATCCTTCAAGAACCCTTAGTTTACTAAGATTTATATCTTACCTGTTTGGGTATAAGTTTCGGGTGCTGCAGGAGGAGGAGCTAGTATTTCCAAGGGAAATGAGACCATGTAGTCCATAAGAAATCCTTTTTTTGACTTTACATATTTTGGTGATGACAAACATTATAGGACCACTTTTGAAATATGTAATTGAAAATGAGTATGTATGTGTTGTATATATAGTCCCAGCTTGTTTATCTATATATGATAAGCCAAGTGTTGTAAGGAAATGATATTTAGTACTAAGTTTGTCTTGGTTAATGTCAATGTGATGCCTTTACGGCTTGAAGTCAAAGACACTAAATGTGTATAATGATCTTTTATGAACATGTATGTTGATGATTGATTTTATATCTATAAATTTAGACATAGTCTATTAGGTGATAAAAGTAGTATAAATGCTCAAAGATTGGGGCTAATACACAAAAAAGGGCCCTTTGTTATTGCCTTAGTGTGTTAAAATATGCTGAATTGATATTTTAACGTGTTATAGCAGAAAACCCCCCTAAAACTTTTGATTTAGCACATTTTAACGCCCAGGTAACATGCTTTAACGTGCTAGAGGTTTATGGGGAGCACACTTAAAAATGCTATTTTAGCGAGCAAATAATTGTTCCACGTGTTAAAACGCATTATAGGAGGTTTTAACACATTAGACTAGTGTTGCTTTTCCATCTTTTACACCTCTAATCATGCGAGTGCCACTTGGTATGAGTTTGTAAGCTTGTATAGGACCTTCCTAGCTAAATTATTTTTTATAACTAATAATTTAGACATTAATGAGTATGGGATGAACTTTGTGAAAAAGAAAAAAAGGTTATTCACATTTTTCGCCATAATTACCCTTTGTTTTACAATATTTTTACTAAGGGAGTTGTTTAGGATAAACTAAATGATTAAGAACTAATTTGAGGTGCACTTAGTACCATAATTGAGTTAATATATCGGGTGCACATGTTGTGTTACACAAATTATAACCAAAGGGGATGGTAAAACTTTTTAATCCCATATTAAGTGATTATTTTTAGGGGTAGCAATTTGGTTTGGTGGATCGTGTTTAAGCTAACATGAATGTTGTGATCTCGGCAAGTATATCGGTCGTATATGTCATAAAGAAGTGAGAATAGTATCGTTCTCCAATGGATTAGAGTTTCAAGCATTAATTCACTATTTTTACTTAAGTTGGACAATTCGAATGAGGAATTTAATTAAAAAATAAATCATAATTAAAATAGAAATTCAAACAAGAACGCAAAATGAAATATTCAAGCAATCAAGAAAAATGTTGTTAGGGATTCAATTTTCCTTAATCTCTCTTTTATGTTAAGAATTAAAAACTTAATTAATCTCCTTTTTTTATATTGCCCATCTATTTTCCTAAATTAGTTGAAATTCAATCCCTTGGTATTCTAACCCTTCACCCCCTTAAGAGAATCGTAATTACTTGGTGTTTCTCAAGAGGATTTGAGCATTGAGATCAAAAATGATAAAAACAGCATATGTCTATTCTTAGAATCATCAAATTAATGATAAATGAGCCAAACCAAAATCATATACCAACATCATTTTTGTCATATACAAATCCTAATTCAATCTACAAGAACAACTAATAGAAGACATTAAGTAAAGACACATTTATTCATATAAAAAAGAAAGATTATATTAAAAGACTAACTCAAGACATAAAGATTCAATTGGTTTTCGTCTTAGCTTAACTATATAAGAAAATTAGAAAGTCGTGAAGAAAAGAACAAGAGATGAAAGATTAAAGAAAAACTCCATTAGAAACGTTTAGTTGTGCTCTCTCCAATAATCCTAGTTGTCACTCATTTAGTGAAATGCTTATTTAAAAAGTCATGAAGGTAGTATTTATAAAGACATCAGTGCCTATGAATTAGAATTGGTTTTTTCTTTGTTGGGTGCTCAGGTGCCAAATCTTCTGAATGAGATTTCATCTATTTTTTGCATTAATCATGATATTTGTAGATTCATATCTTCCCAATCATCTTTAACACCAAAAAACATAAAAATGAACTTAATTAAACATGCAAAAAGATAACTTAATAAAAATTCATCTAATAACTTTAATATTAACAATTTAAGACATTAAATTCATATTTTGGTCCTTAATTTAGGATTTTTAAGGCTTCATTTTGCATTCAAAATACTATGAATTTAAAGTTTATCAATGAACATAAATACTATCAGCATAAACAACACTCATTTACTACACAATTTCACACGACATGACATGAATAACCTGTTAATTTTATCTTTTAAAAAAATAATTACTTAAACAATATCAAATTAATAAGTTAAAGTGGGGTAAATATGTTTACCAAAAAAAAAAAGTGGGGTAAATATGTTTCGTGTTCGAGTTGTATTGAATATTACAACCTCTAATTATTTTTATCTAACTTATTAGAATGTAATGATTAAAGCTAACCATGTTGGATTGGGAACTTGATTGTGCAATGGATCCAATGCAATTTTCTACAAAAAAGGAATTTGATCTGATATCATGATGGAAAACATATATAATCAAGATCTCACTGGTGGTTATTCAAATGAATCGGTGGTAGATCCAGGGAGGGGTAAGCGTTGGCGGTTGTAGTTCCCTAAACTTTGATGTTTATTATTATTATTATTATTATTATTATATAATGATATTTTTAATAATAATAAACTATCAATCCTTATAGTTATCACCTCGCTCAAAAGTACTTATATTAGTTAACTCCTCCTTTTAGTTTTCTCGCCTCATCGTTAATTTTTTTGGATCCATCACTTAAATGAACCCTAAACGTGTGAGAAAAGAGAAGAGTGAATTAAGATAAAGTAGCCGCAACTCTCAAAATAAAAGGAGTAGGTAAATGAGGGTTCATATGATCCTTAAATAAGCAGCAAAAATAAAAATAATAAAAATTACAAAATTATACTTTAAGAAAAAAAACTCAATTGAAACAACTCTAAAAACACAAAAAATATTAGGGCTCATGACAAAGTGATAAATCTTGCTTATAAACTTGATTTCAAGGATCCAGTCAAATTTAGGCCTATCTTGAATTGTGGACCCCAAGTGCATCCATCACGTAGCTTTTTTTTTTTTTGTTAACATAAAATGTATTAAATTGTTATGGCAGTACAACAGAAAAGTTAGACATTTCAAATTCCCATGATTTAAAAACTAACTTAAAAAATAGTTAAATAGAGCAACATATATCACTAAGCTCGTGACAGAAGAAAAATAGAAAATAAATTAGAAACTACGACATGAAAGTGAGATTTGAGGTTAGAATCTACACTGCCAGGATATAAAAGCTGCCATGGCTAAGCGTAATAAGTGCTGGATGGGTAACCTAAACACATATCAACCCATTTATCACCATTATTCCTCTCTTTGGCAACTTGCACTTAAAGCATAACAAAAAGGCAAGTTGCTTACATCAATAACTAGAAAACTAATAAAGGCACACAAATCCTAAACAACATCTGCGACTAAAAAACACATGAGCTTAAAACAGGATCAAGATGTTAAATACAACAGGAATCCATCACCAAGTGGTGTTACATTTTACTGTTGAAGCATTTATTGTATACTCTTCCATGGTCACAAATTTAGGAATTTTGTTTAGCTTAATTAGCTTATATCACAAGAATAAAACGGATCATGACAAAAAGCAAATTGAATACCCAACAGAAAAAAAGGGAAAAAAAAATGTTTTCAGAGGTTATGTGAATTTGTCTTTATTTATTAGCTCCACATATGAACAAGGATTAGATGGTTCGTTAAAGGAAAGAAAAATTATTCAAGAAATTCAAAGTCATGCAAGTCTTTTACTGGCGGAATATATATATATTCCAACAGGTTCCTCGCTTTGCGACTATTTTGATTTGGAGCGAATTTCGGGATTAAGGTTCTAAATCACTTTCAAAGACGGTACTGGATAGAATCGAACACATGCTCTCATCTCCATCTACTAAGTTTATTGACAATAACTGAACTACCATCGTTTAGTAATGACAGAATATATATGATACATGCCTGTAGTAGTTGTACCAAGACTTACACGAATCAAGGTATGTGCCATTTGCCTGTTGAAAGCGATTTGTGAATCCTTTAACGCGCTAACGTACGGCTGCATGTGCAGCTTTGGCTTTTTCCTTGGCTACTTCAAACAAGTTGGATTAAAATGATTTTTTTTTTTGAAATTTTCTTGTGGGACAGATTTCACCAAGCAAAGCAACCATATGGTAAATGTCCAGAGGAAAGATACACAACAAACAAATTAGAGAATTCAAAAACCAAATCAGATATCCTGTCAGATCAAAGAGAAATCGCAGAGACTTGCTATATATATCTTCATATGATGGGTAATTTTCTTTGTCATTCCCTCAAGTTGAATCTTTTCCACAAATGACCAATTTTATTTTTTATTTTTAAAAAACCTTCTAATTCCTCATCTAATATTTTTGGTTCATAACTAAAATTTTAAGGGAAAAGGAATATTTGTTTTCACCTTTTAATTTGAGTCAAGTTCATCAGCATGATTGTCAATTAAACCTAGGCTGGATTGTATTAAATCTCAATCTAAACATGCATTCTTTTTTAATTGGCTTTTTCGATACTATTTAACAAGAAAAAAGATTAAATCACAATAAATGGTCAACTAAGTTTTGTCGTTTGAACTTCAACCAGTTATGCATACGTATATTTAAACGCATATAACTATTTAATTACTTTAATATTCACATGTTATTTTTTTCAAGTACCATGAGTTGTCAATTATTTTTAATTTATTAAATTAAATAATCAAATAACTCACCTCGTGTATATATCTTTTGAATCATGAATAGCTTAGCAACTTCCTAGGTCCTAACTAGTCTAACTGTCTTAAGTATTATAGTAATACGTGAAGGTTTAATTCTGTCAATGAACAAGAAAATATGCTAGTCAAAGACCGATAAAAAGGCTATTCTGGGAAATAGGAAATATGCTCGAAAAACAAAGCAGAGTGGTGGTAATAAGTTGACCAGTGATGTAAACGAGAATGCGATAGAATTTAACGGTCATAAACTTCCTCCTTATCATCCTTCCCGTGGAGAATATTCATATCATAAATTCACTAGTAGATAGATCTTTTCATGTGAAAAAGTGATTATGTGATCATGTTATTTAATCACAATTACTCATAGATAAGGATATAAATATGATCCTCTCATGCATTATTTTTCGTGATTGAAGTATGATCGGTCAAACATAATATAATTTGTAATAATTTATAAACCAAAAATTTATGGGAAAAATGTGTATTATTTCAAAGGATCTAAAGTTGTGTCATTTTAAGTGAGAGAAATAGATAGATAAAGGAGGAAAAAGAGTAGACAAAAAAATATAAAAATGTAAAACTGTGGATTTCACCTCTTTGTGAGAGTGAAATGACATAAGTTGTGTCATTTAACAAACATTTTTTTCAAAATTTATAACTCTAACCTTTTCCATTTTTATATTCATAACTCAAATTTAATATTTTATTTAAACATAATTAACCAATTAAATGTTTGATTGGTTTTTTCTATCAAACTCGCAAATTTTTCGGAGATACAACTAATCTGAACCGTCCATCAAACTTGTGTCTGAGATCACGTGCAGATTCCGTGCTGGACTTTTCCATCTTTTTATGTTACTTTTTCACTTTTGCCGAGGATTATTCATATTTATTGTCCTGCTTTTTGATTTCGATGTTCTCCCCCTCCTCTCAGTAGCAGCACGCAACCACTCCTACTCATCAAAATCAAACGTCCGCTTTCATCACTTTTTTTTTTAATTTTTTTAAGAGAATACTGTATTTTTATAAAATCAAAAATAAAAGTCACATGTTGAGTAATATCTTGATTTAAAATTTTAGTGAATTTATAATTTTAGGAATATAACATTTTCATTGCTCAATTTATAATACTTAGCATTAAATATATAATTTCTAAAAGTAAATACAGTGCTTTTAAAATCAAATTCCAAAATGAAATCCTTAATTCATTTGAATTACAGGCATGGTATAATTTGTTGACTTGGCTCAAGTCAAGAGCATGTTAAATAAAATAATTATGAAGATCTAATTAATGATTTTAAACAAAAATAAAATATATGTTTCTTTAATTATAAAAAGGAGGTTTCAGGGGGATCAATTCATTCATGCATACAGTGGCAGATTTGCTTTGTTGTCGCAGTCTGCACGTGCAGACATGAACTTTCAAATAATTTTTTTTTTTTTTTTTTACAAAAGGGATAATTAGGTAAGAGTAAAACTTTTTTTTGGGTCGTTAATAAAAAATACGATTCCCCTATTCGTCCCTTACAAAAAAAAAGTCCTGAGGTTCTTAAAAATTCAAAGTGGATCCATTTAGTTGAAATCGTGGTCCCTCACAAATTCAAAAAGACGCACATTAGTTCCTCAAAAGGGCTAAAATGGGTCCACTTTAAATTCTATAAAGACCACGATATTAATTTTTTTTATTAGGAACTAAAGTGGAGACCGTATTTTTTGTTACAGATCCAAAATGGGCTTTACTCAATAGGTAAAGGTGAAATAAAGATGAAAATATTCCTTCTCCAGTTCTCGTACTTTTCCTCGCATCATCGACCGGGCATGTTTTTTGGGATTTGCTTATAGCTTTTGTGCCTTATTCTAGCTTAAAAAAAGAGGATTTATACTAGGTTTGGCATTCTCAAATGAGTTAATCTCCAGAGATGAAGGCCTTCACTGTGATTTTGCTTACCTTCTGTATAGGTAGTGTTGACTTTTTTTATTCACCATTATAAATAGAACGATAATGTATGGATGTACAAGAATATATTCTCATATTTGTTTTGGAGAATTGGTAAGATTTTTTTTGGTGGGAGGGAGGGGTAAATGATTGGTCAAACTATTGTTTGCAGCTTGTTATGGAAGCAACTAGATTCTGAGCGGGTTCATAACCTTGTATATAAAGGTTGATTTAAATTTTCTTTACAAAAAAAATAATTTCGGGGGCGCTACCCCTGAACCCGCAACTAAATGTGCAGACATAAACAAAACTTTCTGGGTTTACCACTGCACGCATGAAGGAAGAAAGCAGAGATCAGAGAATTCAAAGTTTGCGAAGATCAAGGACGAAAGTGGAGGGAGATCGAAGCATCATCGTGGAGATCAACTAACACCTACTCCGTGACTTCTTCTATTTTGATTTATTTTATTATTTTGTTTAAGTATATGTTTGACTAATTTTCTTTGTAGTTAGAAATATGAATCCAACTAAATCTTTATTTTATTTTAATTCTTTTCATTAATAAATTATCTCAAATTGTTTGTGTTTGCTTTAATTTGCATATTTAAATTTTTGTACGATTTGGTCAATTAATATGAATAAAAGGTGACAAATTTCTCTGCATACAAAAAAGGCTTGAAGCCAATAAGAGTGATGTGTGTGCACAAAAATAATAAGAGAGATTAGGGTTTTAGAAATGTCTACCTATAGTTTACCTGAAAAAAAAATGTCTACCTATAACATGATACCCTTTCTTTCTACGAAATCATAATATCAATCTAAAATAGATTCATTTACCAAAGGAGCGGTGGGTTTATATAGAAGCTATGGCCGCATGGTGTAGTCGCATAAAAGGTTCCTACAGAACATTGTTATATATTTATGTTAGGCGAGTTTACCTTTTTTTTTAGATAACCTAGAAGTATTCTCATACAACTTCTTTCAGTTATCTTGATCTCGGAATATGACTCCTAAAGCTAGCTCTTTATTGAAATAGTTAGACTATTATCATTAGAGAAAGAGTGAGACTAATCTTCATTCGATGGAGATACGATTTTTCTTTGATCCTAAAAGAATTCAAGAATTCGCTTTGACAAAGGTTTGAACCTGACTAAAGCAGACCTTGAGGCCAACTAAACTACCCTCGCGGTTAAGCGAGTTTACTTTGATTCTTAGGTAATATAACTATATAAGAACCTGCACCGTTAATTAAGGAAGTTAATTAATTAATTATGTGAAATTAGGAAATAATTCCATAATTGACCATAATAATTATTATGAGGCTCTAATAATTATAGTAAGTGAGTAAGAATGTTGAAAGTCTCTTTTTGGAAGAAAAGTGCAAATACCGGTTCTGCTAGTCGGTATAAATGCGTACCGAAAAAGTATCCTGGAAAATTATAATAAGTGCATAATAATTACTAGAATAATATGTAAGACTTCTAAAATGAGTTTCAAGTCAAAATAATAAGAACTGATGCCAGAAACTGGTACTGGCTATGAAAAGCGAGTATCGGAAAGGTGCTCCGAAAATTATAAGAAAAATATGATAATTCTTGTAAAATTAGTAAGTTAAGAATCCAAAGATAGGGATTAAAATGCTAAGCATAGCAATTAAAGTTAATATTGTGTGTTTATTGCTTAAGTGGCTTTATATAGAGGGTTGCACACAACCCTAGGCTGATCCTCCAGCCTTGTATGCGTGAGTTGGCTGCTGCCACCTTCCCCTCTCTTGGTCATTTTCGTTTTTACTTAGAAACCTCCAAAGACATCACCTTTCTTCATGATTTCTTCATCTAAACACCTTGGTTGAGTGTGGTTGGGTCTTGGGATGAATGTTTAGCCTTCTTTTCTGAGTTGGGCGAGCTGCCTTGTGAGGTTAAGGTGTTGAGTCTTCTGAGTTGTGAGGTTGGGGCCTTTGTCTTGTGCGTGGAGGCTCCAAGAAGCTTCCTTTGTGAGGAAAGGGCCAAGCTTTGGTAGCATTTTCGTGCACCCTTGAAGTCAGTACCTTGGAGCTGTTGTGTGAGCTCCAAGAGCACCCATCTTGTTGAGTTTAAGCTGTGGTAAGTTGTACCAACCTTGGTCTTGAGTGTTGTTGCTTAAAGATGAAGTCTTGGCATGTTTAATGGATTAAACAAGTAACCAACGGTCATATGAACATAAATGGACCTTAAGATGCATGTTTAAGCTTCTGAAAATGTTAAAAATGGAACCTTGGAAGGATATCTTCACGAAATGCAGAAACTACATTCTGTCGTGAAATATCCAGATATCTGATCGAGAAATATCCGGATATTGATATCTGGATATGGGGATATGTACAGTGAGATATCCGGATATTGGATATCCGGATATGCCCCCGAGGAATATTCGGATATTCAGGGTTTGCGAGGAACAATAGCGTACTGTTCATCCAGAACTGATCTAGGGGTTTGTGGACCCTAGTTTGAGGAAATTGAACTTCTGTAATTAATGTAAGTCAGAATCATATGATTAAGGGCTTATGGCTTGTGTGAAGCCTTAAGACGTAAAACGTAATGGAAAGACATTGTCTTAATATTGTATGCTTGCGGTGCATGTTTATTAATATATTATTGGTCCATAACAGATTGTGAATCTGCTGTGTTTGGACTTTGAGCTGTGGACTCTTGGCTTTGGGTGTTAGCTTGCAAGGTAAGCTTTCATGTCCTCGGTTTAGCCATGTTGTGGTTCCACCATGTCCCATGAGGGTATGGTTATATGCATGCTGTGTTACATGCTTTTGATATATGAAATGCTGTTGAGCTTTATGTGTTAATGGCTTTTAATATGCATGTGTTGTTCCATCTTGATGGTAAGCCTGAGTATGTAGCGTCATACAAAACGGTGATCCGGGGTGGATGCAAGTAGCTTCTTGCACTATTTGTGGGTATTAGACGTATATAAATCCTGCATTTCTCTGGCCAGTAGAATAATATTGACACACATGACATGATTATCTGCTGCATTGCACTGTTTTAGAAATGATATTGATGAACTGCTTTTAAACTCATTTTTCACATGTAAGTGAGCTTGGGGTGGAAGATCCTTGAGGACCCCTTGTCTTACTGAGATTTCTGGTTTAGAGATCTCACCCCACGTTTGGAGAATGCTTATTTCAGGTTCAGGTAGTATGGTGACTGATGCCTCTGGCGGCAGGAGGCCAGAGCTTAGCTGATTATGATATTTATGTTGTATTGCTGACATGACTGGATTGGATGTTGTTTATGTTTTCTGCTCTTTATGTTTTGAGTTGAGACTTATGTTGGGTTTTGTTGCCTTATTTGGGTGAGCATGAGAGTTGTCTATGCCACTATGTTGATAGTACTTTTGAGTCGAGTTGTATAAACTGCTAGTTGGTCCGGTCTACGTGTTGTAGTTCCGTGACTAGAGACATATATTATGTTATTTTAATTAATGAGGTATTTCAGTTAACTGTTTTATTGCAATTGCATACAGGCGATGTTTTGAAAATGATTAAGTAATCAAGTTGGGAATGATAAATGACATCATAATTGAAAAGAAGAAGATATTTCGCAATTTTTAATTAAGCGCAGCTTAATACGATAGTATGATAACATTACCAAATATATATAGGATGTTAGAGGTAACACCGTGTAATTAGGCCTACCTAGTTAAAAACAATAAGAAACAACTCTTGCCAACGTAGCAAAACTATCCCAAATTAAAAGTTAATTTTAAAACAGCACTATTGTGATGAACAATAGTTTTCAAACTTCCCGTAAAGTGGCCAATTACGCAACTTTTAACATCTACACGTGAAAGAAAATATAATGCTTTTATCTCATCGAATTCAAATTTAAAACTAGTCCAACATTAATTGGCATGAAGATAAAATGCAAATATTCATATTTCATTGTGCATTCCAGCTCAACAATTGGTTGTGATATTAGGGATCCTATGTTACTCACAGGAGAATAATATTATAAGCATACACTTATATACACATTATTTTACCACCAAACATGTAAATAAACTTATATGAGGTTATTTTAACTTAATTAATAATCTCAATTTCTGATCTTGAATATGCAACTGTGCTAAAAAAATTTAGTAGGAAGAATTTTGTTGTCTTTAAACCCGATTCAATTAGATTAGTCAATTAATCGATGAACTGCCTGAGAAATAAAAAAAAATACACGTTATTTTATATTCATATATTTTTTACTATTTAATTATAATTGGTCTCATTTTATTTTTTCACACATCGATATATTTTGATTTTGCCACTTACCCTTTATATGCGATGACGTGAACTTAGTGTTGTGCATCAATTAAGCATTTTTCTTTATAGAAGTTCAGGTTTTCTTGATTATTTTATTTTTTCTTTTGGAATCAGGTTGGCATTATATTTGAAAACAGTTATAGTTAAAAAAGAAAATTATTCAAAAGAGTTTTCGTTAGAAGTTTCATTTTCAAAGAAAATGTCTTAATTTGAAAAAGATTCATAATGGTATTAACCATATGCCTCGTAGTCAAAGCCTCCGAATAAGACTAAAAGAAAAAGTCGAGATAAGAAAAAAAAATTAAGGTAAAGAGTATTTGTGGGATTCAATTCGTTATTCTTATTGCATATTCCTAACTTTTTCTCATCTGAGCTAATAAGATGTGTAACGCCCAGCCACTTGCAAGAATCAATGACTATCCTCACACACTAACACGAGATTTTTCAGTGTGCTTTGTCCTCACTCGCATACTTCATGGGAAAACTTCTCAGGAGGTCACCCATCCCAGAATTGCTCCAAGTCAAGCACGCTTAACTGTGGAGTTCTTCCGATCCGGGCTACCGAAAAGTAGATGCATCTTGTTAGTATAGGTAGTACCAATTAATTCTTATAAGTCATTCCTAACTGTACCGTCCCATACCAGTACAGTCTCTGGAATCCCTCTCTGGAATCCCTCTCTTTCGGGTGTTGATTCAATTCATTCATGAACCCTCAAGCTGCAAGATTTGGCATGAGCCGCTCATTGTCCGTGCCCTTTCGCACCGGCGATCACTCCCTGCCCTTGCCAGCTCTTGGGATGTTACATGCCCCCCAGCTTCCGCCTGGTTCGTCCTCGAACCACACCGTACTAGAAGAGAGGCCCTGCTTTGATACCACTTGTAACGCCCAGCCACTTGCAAGAATCAATGACTATCCTCACACACTAACACGAGACTTTTCAGTGTGCTTTGTCCTCACTCGCACACTTCCTGGGAAAACTTCCCAGGAGGTCACCCATCCCAGAATTGCTCCAAGTCAAGCACGCTTAACTGTGGAGTTCTTCTGATCCGGGCTACCGAAAAGTAGATGCATCTTGTTAGTATAGGTAGTACCAATTAATTCTTATAAGTCATTCTTAACTGTACCGTCCCATACCAGCACAGTCTCTGGAATCTATCTCTTTCGGGTGTTGATTCAATTCATTCATGAACCCCTAAGCTGCAAGATTTGGCATGAGCCGCTCATTGTCCGTGCCCTTTCGCACCGGCGATCACTCCCTGCCCTTGCCAGCTCTTGGGATGTTACATGGGACAGGTACGTTATTGATAAAGCGGACAATATCATGCTACAAGGTTTGGGGCTGTTACAAGATGGAATATGTTTAACATTATTTTATTATAGCATTAATGAAATTTGTAGAAATAGCAAGGACGATTTAACATCAGTAGGTGATAGCTCATAAGCTAAATATCTCAGCAGCCCCGTGTTTTTCCAACCCCATGTGGGATGTTGCTAAAAGAGATAATCACATAATCATATCTTTTGATGACTCTATGGAGACCAGAGCACTAAGAGGACCAAAAGCCTTCCCCACAATTTGATTTCCTCAAAATTGATCCTATGCTTTTAGAATTCAAATTAAAGAATAACCACCGTAGAACATCCCATTGAGTGAGACTCTTTGAATTCTGCACCCACCACAAAACTGAGTTTTTAGCATCACACAGAGTGACAAAGTTTCGGGACATTTCTTTACGAAAGAAAAGCTATATACCCCTCCACGCAATTCACAAAAAGGCGTTAGCATGCAGAGCCAAAACACGCCAACATTTTAAATCTTACCCTGCTAAGTGCGCGTGAATAACAAATAGTACCAAACACAATCACCAAGTTGTACTAATTACCTTTATTTTTCCTACATTACGGGAGAGCACGTGCCACTCTACTTGAAAGCAAGTGAAACACAATAAAATATGTGATTATAAAATATATATAGCCCATGGTCAAGTGAGGATTTGCTTAGAAAAGGAGGGGAAGCTATATCTTTCGTAGATTCTCTGTCATTAACTGTCTTTCGACTTAGCTAACCTAACTAATTACATCCACGTACCTAACCATTTACTTCTCCTGGATGCTTTTCTAGCATTGTGCATTGAAAATGCTAAAAACTGCTATAAACACACTGTACTAAGGTCCAACTACCCATATTGGATTTGGTGGGAAAAAGAATTTTTTTTTTTTAATAAATTAAGTGTTCTCATCCCGATGAGACTAATCTCTTCGTGAATTGAAGTGTAATAATTTTTATCACCGGCCTCAAAGTGTTTCTCGTAGAAATCAAACCCATGACTTCATCAGCAGTATGGCTCGACCTTTTTGGTATTTGGTTTTTGAGTAATACTTTTTTTTATATTATGTAGAAAAATATTATCTCCTACCTAAACAATAAATAGGAGAGAGAAAAGAGTTATAGAAATTTTTTTTTTTGTGGAATCCGTTGGAAAAATATAAGTGTAGGATTAATATTTTTCTTCCCTAAGATAAGAAAAATATTATCTTTGATTTTAATTTGGTAAAGGTTTTAGAAGCTGCCATAAATGTGCCCTTGATTCCCCAATTGTAATAATTGCAGTTTAATATTGAAATTGAAATTGCATTTATATTGCTCATGGACGTCTTTTTAAATTGGCTCATTATGTCAAAAAAAAAAAAAAAAGTTGGGTCATTATTATATTTACTGATTTATGTTGTTAAGAACAAATAATTATGGAGAAATTAAACTTTAGGTTTGGTGGGTAGTGTGGAAAAGAATCGCAAAGCATTAATGTTGAGCTCCATCCAAGTGATGAGTATGTTGTGGTTTGTGATTATTTACACACTCTTTTACGATTTCGAAGAACATAAAAGTAATCAATTACGAAGGTATGTTGCCGACACTTCCCTAGTGGTAAATGGATTTCATAGATCTCTTTGGTTTCCTGTACTTATGGATCTTTCCAATTATAAATCCAAAAAAGGATTCTGTAAAGTCACATAAATTTAGCATTGGATCTTGATTTTAAATTTTAATTGGTTTAGCCAAAAGTCTGGGATCAACCAAAATGGCTTACAAATCTTACTTACTCCGTCTAAAACACGTTTTAGAATAATTTATTTGGAATGCGTAACACCGAATCTATCACGAAGCAAGATTCATTAGGCAATAATTAGAAGAAAACAAAATAAAAAACTTATCTTTTAACTATTAGTTTTTTTTCTTTCGAAATGTTCAAAAATTCACTTGTTTATTCTTTTATCACTTATCTTGTGTGGGTATGTTTTTATCACTTACATTCTTTGTGATTTTATTATCCATTTTTATTTTTAACACGATTGAAAATTGGGCTAATAAGCCCATCATGTCATTGTGAACAACAACAACAAAATCATATGTATGAGTGTGAAAAAAATCAAATAAACCAAACTAAATTGTGAATTGATCCAAACTGCACTAAAAGAATCACATTTTTTTAACTGATTTAAGAATCAAATCATTTTCTTGGAACCGAATATTTAAGAAATCAACTTTTTTTCAAAACTGATTCTGTTTAAGAACCAAATCATTTTACCAATACAGTTTGGTTCAAGCTAAAAATCGAACTATATCTAATTTTAAGAGTATGAAAAAAAAATCAAATGAGACGAACCGAATCATGAACTAAGCCGCATCATATTTTTTGGTATCAATTTATCATTTTCTTTGAACTAGTTCAAGAACTAAATCACTTTTTAAAGTCACTTCTGTTTGTCTGAACTGAACCGCTTTTTTGTTCTGTTAGGTTTGATACAGAAAATCGAATCAAATCGTACACATTCCTAATTATAGGAGAAGTAAGTGACTAAGAAGAAAACACATTAATATAAGTGGAAAAATAGTAAATCACATGTTAAACTTTTCCTTTATAACAAATAAAATAACAAAACAACTCTTTCAACTTAGTTCATGCCACATAAAATAATAAAAAATTGAATTGAACCGAACCATACACATCCATAATTAAAAAAGAAGTAATTGATTAAGAAAAAAAAACACATAAATATAAGTGGTAAAAGAGTAAATCACATGTTAGAATTTTAAACTTTTCCTTTATAACAAATACAATAATAAAAACACTCTTTCAACTTAGTGTATGCCACATAAAGGTAAATTTTGTGTAAAATAACATTTATATTATGAATGATAAATACCGACTAAGAAATTATTACATTGGTTTCAGTTATTGAATTCTTATTGCTTTGATCACTTGCTTCAAACTTTTATAACGTCCAACGTGTCACTCTAATCTACGTTGTTCTCATTTCCACGATATGGAATTTGATGATGTTGACTTTCAATTGGAAAGATGGTAATCGGTGAATCAACGATTATGATTTTGTAATTACTTATTGTTAGAGAATAAAATATAAAGTATTAAAAAGATTATTACCTATCACCTTAAGGTTTTGGGTTGAAATAAGCTTGTGTCATATCCACGCTTCAAGTCCAAAGAACTCTTGCGTGAGGAGGTGTGTTAGAGAATAAAATATAAAGTATTAAAAAGACCATCACCTATCACCTTAAGATTTTGGATTGAATTGGTTCTTAACCCCTATTTCAATATTTTCTCTCTTTCTTCATTTATTACCATTGATCCACCCTTGTATGATTATGATTTCTCACATGATTGTGTCATATTTCTTTTTCACATTAGAGCCTCCATATCCTTAAAAAATACAAGATATTAAGGGAAAAAAAAAGATAACACGTGATTATTTTAAATCATTAATTCACATGGTATAAAGACATAAAGTCCGCTATTTTAAAAATCCATGTACATGAAATTTATATTTCTATATAAATTTGTATAAATTTTAAAATATTTAATTCACTTTTTAAGAATTAGCATTTAATTAGAAACAAAAGTTAATGCTGCTTAACAACTGGACATTTCAATTTAATTCTGAAGAAATACTTGTATGCATATGTAATGGGTTACTCATTTAATTTTCCTCATAATTTGGTATTTTATAAAATGTACATCTCATTTTAGACTATGCCGAATATAGTATAATACTATGCTTGATACCTAGGTAGCACCGACACTGATATGGGATACGTGACACGATACGACACGACACTCCGACACGTTAATTCTAAAAAATATTAAATTTTGACACGTTAGGACACGTTTTGATATTAAATAATATATTTAATTTATGTAGTATATATTATCTTTAATATTCAATAATTTAACAAAAAAATGTATCTAAAACTTATAATATTCATAAATTTTGTAAAGAAACATAAGATATTCCAAATATTTATATTAAACTCAATAAAATGGTAATCGTAATCTAACAGTTGGAACTAAAAACTCAACGCAATTTAACCTTTGAACCGTTTTTTGAATTTCAATAACGTGTGTTGGAGTGTCGGAGAGTGTCGGAGTGTCCGAGAGTGTCAGGAAGTGTCGGACACGACACGTCAAGGTTTTTGAAGTGTCGGTGCTTCATAGCTTGATACTAAAGGTGTTAACGGGTCACGTCGGGGCAAACTTTGATCTTAAAAAGTTAAATTTGTATTTAAATTTGTTAGTTTGACCTAACATGTTACATGTTATAAATATAATTATCGGCATGTGGCCTGATTTATTTACAAAAAAATAAAAGTCTGGTTTAACTTGTTAACAGTTAAAAAAGATAAGACAACAAAAATTAATCCAAACGAAATATACGATCACAACAGGAATAATTCTATAAAGATTTATAAATTCAATGTATATTCAAACAACATAATATAGAACAAAATTATTCAAAAATTATGTTTAACCAATAAAATGGGATGAAATGGGTTGAGAAGAGAGAGATTGCTATTATAAGTAGTATAAAAAATATAAAATTAAAACTCTAAGATTGGACTTTTGAATTGGAGCCTAAAATCTTTTTATTAAATAGAGCTTTTATATAAATCCAAACCTAATTCCAATAACCAATTTCACAAGACCAAAAAAACACCCCTTGTTCGTTTAGCATACAAAAATCCTCAATATTACTTTCCCAACAATTCAATGGTGACATGCAATGTTGTCAAAATTGAGTTTCTACGTAGAAACAGAAGGGAATGGTAGAAATGTAAATCGTAAAAATGACATGAAACGTAAAGTTTTTACTACTTAAGGTCAAGATACAAAATTATATATATATATATATATATATATATATATATATATATATATGCATATAAAAAAAAATCACATAAGTCACTACTCAAAATTCAATAAACAACTTAATATTTAAACGATATAAGTCACATAACTATATAACATAAGTCCAAAAACACTAAAAGAGTTTAACAACGCATATAACCGAGTTTCACAACATCAAAAGAATGAAGTTTAACAACTCTTAAAAAGAAATATAGCGGACTCGTGTGACATTTTTTTTTCAAATAGGTAGAAGAAGATAATGTGCATTTGATTTGGGAAAATGGAAATAGGGCTTTTTTAATTTTATTTTATTAAAAATATAAAAATAAAATCAATAATGGGTTAAAAGTTGACTTGGTTTAATTTTTTGGTTTAAGTAAAAATGTAAAAATTGGAGTTTCTACCGTTTTTACGTTTTACACATAATTTTTACCAGGAAAATTTTTACATGCATTTTAAATGTATCACCTTAATAAAAAGGGTTATACTTATATAATGTTACATAAAAAACACTATTTGATCCTACACAAACATAAAAGAAGAGAGAGAAAATGAGTTGAGGAAAGAGAAAATAAAAAATTGTGGACCCCGCATCTATTTGTTTGGGTAGGAAAAGAAGTTTACATCGTGTTACATAATAGATGTATTTCCCTAATAAAAATGTACAAACATACGTTTTACATTTTTACACTAACTTTTAAGAACTTGCATATACATTAATGAGATGAAAGTACTTAGCATTAAATGGAGTCATCCTCCTGGCAACTACGATTCAAAATTAGGGGTGCTAACGGGCCGAGCCGAGCCGAGCTTTGGTCTTAAAAGATTAAGTTTGTGTTAAAATGTGTCAGCCTGACCAAACCTGTTACCTGTTATGAATATAATTTCAACCCGTGGCTTGTCTTATTTACAAAAAATAAAAGCTGGCCTTGTTTAGCCTCTTAGTCTGTTTAAAACAAAATAAGACATCAAAAATTTATCTAAATAAAATATACAGTCAACAATATCAGTAATTCCATAAATATTTATAAATTTAATGTATATCCAAACAGCATAATATAAAATAAAATCATTCAAAAGTCTATTTAATTAATAAAATGGGATGAAATGGATTGAGGAGAGAGAGATGACTATCACAAGGAGTATAAAAAATATAAAATAAAAATTAATATATTAGGCTAGCCTGAGAGGCTCTAAGGCCGAGCTTTTAAATTGGAGTCTGATGCCTTTTTATTAAACGAGCTTTTATACAAATCCAAGTCTTATTCCAACAATCAATTTTAGACATAAAAACTCAAGCCTTCACGAGCTGAGCCAAAGTCCCCTGTCTCGTTTAGCATCCATGTTCAGAAGCTAATAATATTTTTCTTTTACGACGTCTGCATAAACCACTCAACCACCAAATTTTCGCGCAATTTTTAAAGTAAAAAGGACCAGATCGATTTTGATCGTTACTAACTTTTTAGAATTTAGAGCAGCAAACAATGTCCAATTCTTTGGGCTGGGAAGCTCTTTTTCTTTTCTTTTCTTATTTTTTTTATGAGGATGAAGCTCTTTTAATGGCAACGAAAATGAATTCTAAAGGATAAATTCACAATTTGTGGAGCTCTCAGCCCATACGCTAATGGCGTGTAATCTAACCATTTTTTTAAAGAAATAATTGTCTCCGGTAGGTAACATATTTTTTGCTACATGTAAATTTTGTGTCAGATTAGAAGAACAAAATTATCTTTTATTATAAATTTTAATTTATTATCACAATCATTTTGAAAAACTCAAATTTATAACTTAGCAGTGATGATTTGGATTGGCACATATAACTTTAACAACAATAGTATAAATCTTCAAAAGTTTTCTTATGATAGAATGGAACTTTTAATATCATTGGCAAATTAATTAGCGAGCAAATTACACTATTTGGGTCATTGTTTACTGGATCAATATTCCATAACTCTGAACAATTGAAAGAAAAATAAAATAATATTTAGAGAGTAACACAGAACTAATAGTAAGAAAGGCAAGTTCCGTGCAGTTATTTTTTTATTTTTTACTTTTACCTTTGCTACACATAAAAGCACCAGAAGATGTGACATAATATCCAGAACAAGGACATTTTTATTTAAAACGATCAAATGGGATTACGTATAATTAATTATCTTCTATTTATAAATAAGATTTAGTGCGTGTTATTTTTTTTTTTTGATAACATAGTGTGTGTTATTTTAAAGGATGTAAGTTGTGTTATTTTAGTTTTTACTCTATATACTTCCGATAGTACATAGTTATAACATAATTTTTTTTTTCACTTTTCACGTTAGCTAATGTGATTGAGAAGGGAGAAAAAAAATAATTTTTCATGTTATAACAATATACTACCAAAAATGCATAGATAGAATAAAAAAAATTAAAAGGAGGCAACTTAGATCGCACAAAAAAAGTTTTCCTTTATAAATATTGCATGTGTTCCTCTACTATAATTAAGCAGCTTCAAATGTTGGTTACGTATAGCATTAATATTGTATCTCTAGTATATACCCAAAAGATTATCTTCATCAAAATGACAAATCGCTGCTTAAGCTTGATGACAAATCGCACGCCAACATGAGCAAGCACTACGACATTCATAGAGAGAGAAAGAAAGAGACAATGGATAATTAAGGCATGCTAAAATTGAGATAGGAAAACACACTTTTCATGGTTAACTGGAAACAACTTCGAACCACAGTAGGATCAGTCACCAACAAGGCAACAACCACATTATCCATAAATGACAATAAGGACTAAAGACGGAAGGGAGATGTGAAACTAGCTACATGAAAGTATGAAAGCTAAGCACTAACAAAAACACAACCCCACTTAACTTTGACAACTTAATGAAACACTTTTCATGAGTTTTAATTTGAAGTCTAAACTTTAAGGCATCCCAAGCCTAGGAGCTATGGTCATTGAAGGAAATTACGTTTCTTGCTAGAGAAACAACTTCATAATAATTGCCATTGAGCAAGTACCACATGTAAGGCAGACATGTTTAAGCCAAGTGGCTTTCGATATATGCACTCCCTTAAATATAACCATAGTGCAGGAGATGACCCTAGGCGAATTTTCAATTTTTATTTTATGGAACCATGGATTTCATATGCAAATTTCAATGTCATAGTTCAACTCTGTCCCTTTTTACTTATTTTGTTTTTTAGGACTCATACCACATTTAATTTGGCGGAGGATTAAGGCCAAATTTAGAAGTCTAATAGAACTAGCAAGTCAGCCAAATCAACATTTCACCATAGCATGCAAGATGGTGAAGCTTGAACTGATGAATTGGACTGTTACGTTAGCCAGATGACGAGGTTATAGATAATAGTAGGTGAAAAGATAATATGAATGATGTATAGGACATGCTCGTTCCGATTAGCCTTGCTCCGCCTCGGACTCCATTGTTAATTTGTTATTTTGTTTTTTGTGCTCTTTTCTTATTTTTTGTCACAATTTGATTTTTTTTCAGGCGCACACTAATATGTAACACTTTCTTAGAATCGAATGGCAGCAAAAGAGACAAAATCACTAGGAGAATTGAAAATCGTTTTACCTTAGTGAATGATGGGGGTCTCTGTCTCAATAACATCATGTTTTGGGTAAGGTTTGAATGTCAACTTATGGAAAATTGATAGAAAATGACATTAGCTAGAACATGGCTAGTGGGTAAGGAAACCCTTTCACAAGCGGTATTAATAATAAGTGTTTAATGTTTTTACTTTTGCTGCAATTTTTTTTTTTTGCCACATTTACATAGAAGTGAGTGAGTTCCATTATAAAGAGAAAAGAGAGGAATGATTAGTGGAGCTCACTCATTTTTATATGAATGTAACAGAAAATATTTTTCTTTAGCAAAAACAAAAATATTTTTTCCTAATAATAATATGTGATCATGAATGGACGTAGCAAAAACACCAGGCAAATCAAGGGTTCCAACTTGTTGATCATGTTTGGGTGTACACAACGTGCAATTGTCGTAGAAATTGTGAGCATAGCACATGAAAAAGCTAGAAGAATGGTCCCTTCTAGTAGCCATTGAAAATTGAACGCTCCATCACTTTCAAAAAATAAAAAATAAAAATATCATTGAATGGTGCTATGGGGTCCTATTGAAGAAGTATGATGGTGAATACCTTCTAGCAGCGCATAAATTGGTGCAGAAGTATACTACACAGTGGTTGAGCCCGCAAATTTTTTTAGGTGGGCGAAATTGTAACTTAAATTTTTTCTTTGAAATCATAAATATTTATAAGGAAAGAATTTTCTTATATTGTAGGAAAATAGTTATTTCATGTAGTAGAAAAAAATTACAAGTAGAACCCACAGGTAAGAGAAGAGAGAAAAAATAGATATAGGACTCACTCATCTTCTTTTGTGTGTGTAAAAAATTTGCTTCTCTTATGCAACATAAAATAAATATAAATCTTATTTATATGACAAAAAAATAATTCAAATAAATAAATAAAATAAAGAAAAAAACACAAATCCGTTTTGCCAGTCAGATCATTTAAGGCCACCAGATTGAGAACCCAAACTAGAGTACGCATTATTCAATATGGGCCACAAAGCCGATAATCCTTTCAAATCTGCATACAACCCTGAAAAACTAGGGCCACTATTTTGATGGACCTCATGTGTATCTACAAAATTTTTTTTTTTTCTATTCTTGCTTTCTTGCTCTTTCTCTTTTTCTCTTGATCTCTTGATCTACATTTCATATTATAAGCTATAAACTGATCAACATAACTCCACACATTACACCTTCATTAACATAACTGACTCATTAATATTCTAACTGACGTAACTGACTCATTAATATTCTAACTGACATAACTTCAAACTCATTAATGTCCACTTACACAAACCTAAGGACATGACTCTTCACCAGAAAACTCTTCACATTTCTATTTTCTATTTTTATCTCATTAAAATTTAACCCAACAAAATAGATAATTATTAAATTATAATTATTAATTTATCTTTATATGATTATAGTTATTTCACATAATCATGTTATATTATTTTTAAATATGAGAATACTTTTTCAATAAGACTGAGAACAATTCAATGGTGACATGCGTATGCTTTAATGAGATGAAAGTACTTAGCATTAAATACAGTCACCCTCCTCGCAACTACGATTCACAACCTAATCATTTTTTCTTTGCTATGTCTGCAGAAACTACTCAACCACACAATTTTTTACAATTTTCAAAGTAAAGGACCAAATCGATTTGATGGTTACTAACTTCTGTAGAATTTGGAGCAGCAAAATATGTCCATTTCTTTTTTTTGTTTGGATACAGATGAAGATGAAGCTCTTTTAATGCCAACGAAAATGCATAATTTGTGGAGCTCTCGGCCCATATGCTATTGCGCGTAATCTAACCATTTTTTAGAGGGAATACTATTTTTATGTTATAAGAGATTAGTTATCTCATGTATGTGACATGTATTTATTTATGGGAAAAAAGTATCTAATGTTACTTTAGACAATTTTTTTTAATGTTCATTGAAACGATGTCGTTTTGGGTTGAAAAAAAAATTAGAATAATAAAACTATTATAACTCTGAAATAAATTAAAATTACAAAAACACCATGATTTCCGTTCCAAAATGATGTCGTTTCGATGAACATTAGATAAAGTTATCTAAAGTAACTTTAGAAAAAATAAACCCTTTATTTATTTTAAAAAACTGAACCCTATATATTTTATGTCTATGACGTGAGATATTAATATTTTATAGCGTGATATTAGTATTTCTCTTTTTTTAAAGAAATAATTGTCTTCAGTAGGTAACTTATTTTTCTACATGTAAATTTTGTATTAGAGACTTATAGGCGTTTGATAAAGGATTAATTCTTTTATCTCTGGGAATATTTTCAAGAATACGGTGGAAAAATTATTTTTTCGAAAATATTATTAAAAAATTATTTGGTAGAATAAAGTATTATTAGAATTTTGTTCAAAAAAAAATGTAATATTTTCTCAATACCTGGCCCACTGATGATATTCTTAAAAAAAAATTGAACATAAAAAAAAATCCTAGAAAAATAGATTCCCGAAATGTTTTCCGGAAACTTTGTACCATGTGAGTAAATAAAATTACCACTGTCACTTTCTCGAGAATCTCAAAAAATTCCTCTTATCAAAACACTCCATTTAGAGTATTATCTACATAAGAACAAAATTATATTTAATTATAGCTTTTTTATCATAATCATTTTGAAAAACTCTAATTTATAACTTAGCAGTGATGATTTGGATTGACACATATAATTTTAGAAAAATTAGTATAAATCTTCAAAAGTTTTCTTATGACAAAATGGAAGTTTTAATTGTAAGTTAATTTCAAGATAGTACTATATAAAATTAGAACACCAACAAATTTAGACTTACTTGTTGAAGATATATTCTTGATTTCTTGAAGGCTTTCTTACTTCTTATTTGCTCTGATGCTCCTGCAAGGTTGAAAAGACTATGATCTTCCTCTATAATTTACACCACTCCATGATTCCAACTGTTGATGAGACAAGTTATGGAGTGACGACTTTTCAACATACCGTGAAGGCGAGGGGAGTGGAGACCTAGTTAAATTCATTAACCCTAGTCCCCTTTCTGTCATGAGCCTATGAGTTAGGTCTATACTGTTACCCATATTAATCAATTTGCAGATATCTAAGCTGAAACAAAAGATTCACTTAATTAAACAGATTTTATACTACACCCCATATGGATGATGACTTAACCCATTTTATAAAACAAGAAAAACTTGAAACCCATAAAAAATTCTACATTAATATCATTGGCATAAGAAAGAGATAAAAATTACTTTTTTTAAGAAAGCGAAACAAACGGGCTCTTAATGCTAATAATAAGTGATGTGACGTTAATAAATTTATATTATATCTTTTTAACACCCCACATGTGACATAATATTAAGAACAAGGACATTATTTAAAAAGATCAGATGACATTATGTATAAATAATTATCTTCTAGCATGTGTTTCTCTACTATAATTAAGCAGCTTCAAATGTTGGTTACGTATAGTATTAATATTGTATCTCTGGTATATACCCAAAAGATTATCTTCATCAAAATGACAAATCGCTGCTTAAGCTTGATAACAAATCAAACGTCAACATGAGCAAGCACTGCGACATTCATAGAGAGAGAAAGAAAGAGACAATGGATAAGGCATGCAAAAATTGAGATATGAAAAAATAGTACTTTTCGTGGTTAACTGGATACAACTTCGAACCACAATAGGATCAGCACCAACAAGGCAACAACCGCATTATCCATAAATGACGATAAGGACTAAAGAACGAAGGGAGATGTGAAACTACATGAATGTATGAAAGCTAAGCACTAACAAAAACAGAACCCCACTTACTTTGACAACTTAATGAAACACTTTTCATGAGTTTTGAAGTCTAAACTTTTAAGGCATTCCAAGCCTAGGAGCTATGGTCATTGAAGGAAATCATACGTTTCTTGCTAGAGAAACAACTTAACAATAATTGCCTTTGAACGATTACCACTTGTAAGCGCAAACATGTTTAAGCCAAAGTGGCTTTCGATATAGCCATCAATGAAACTTATGATAAAGGACCCTCGCCATCACATGTACCTCACATGCACTCCCTTAAATATAACCATAGTGAAGGAGATGACCCAAGGCGAATTTTGATTTTGATTTTATGGAACCATGGATTTCATATGCAATTTTCTATGTCATTGTTCAACTCTGTCCTTTTTTACTTTGTTTTTAAGGACTCATACAACATTTAATTTGGGGGAGTATTAAGACCAAATTTAGAAGTGCTAATAGAATTAGCTAGCAAGTCAGCCAAATCAACATACACCATAGCATGCAAGATGGTGAAGCTTGAACTGATGAATTGGATAGTTACGTTTATAGCCAGATGATGAGGTTATAGATAATGGCTGGTGAAAAGATAATATGATGTGATGTATAGAATAATAGGACATGCGCATTCCAATTAGCCTTGCTCCGCCTCAGACTTCATTGTTGTTTTGTTTTTTGTGCTCTTTTCTTGATTTTTGTCACAATTTGATTTTTTCCTGGCACACACTGACATAACACTTCCTTAGAATCGAATGGCAGCAAAAGGGACAAAGTCACTAGGAAAATTGAAAATCGTCATACCTTTAGTGTATGAGGGGGGTCTCTGTCTCAATATTATCATGTTTTGGGTAGGGTTTGAATGTCAAGTTATGGCAAATTGATGGAAAATGACATTGGCTAGAACATGGCTAGTGGGTAAGAAAACCGTTTCACAAGCGGTATTAACAGTGTGTGGTCATGAATGGACGTAGCAAAAACACCAGGCAATTCAAGGGTTCCTACTTGTGCATCATGTTTGGGTGTACACAACGTGCAATTGTCGTAGCAATTGTGAGCACTGAACATGAAAAAGGTTGAAGAATGGTCCCTTCTAGTAGCCATTGAAAATTGAACGCTCCATCAGTCTCAAAAAATAAAAAATAAAAAATCGTTGAATGGTGCCATGGGGTCCAATTGAAGAAGTACGATGGTGAATACTAGAGCCTGCAAATTGGGTTTGGCTCGGCGGGGCAACTCGTTAAATAAGGCTGGACGGGTTGAGTTTTTTAACTCATCTCAAAAGCAGGGTGTGGGGGGCAGTTTTTTGGCAGGTATAGGCGGGCCGAGACGAATCAATGTAAAATAGGCTCGGGCTGGCAGGTCAACCTGCCCAACCAGCCAAATGGGGCAGGACGAGCCGAGTTTTTCAGCTCACTTTCAAAAGCGAGACGAAGCGGGCTGACTCATTTTTTGGCGGGTTGATGGCAAGACTTTGCTACCTCTAGTGAATACCTATATACTAGAGCGCAACGCATAAATTGTTGCAAAAATATACTATACAATGGTTGAGTCGGTTAACTTTTTAAGGCGGGCGAAATTGTAACTCAAATTTTTTCTTTGAAATCATAATTATTTATAGGGTTTCATGTTGCTAATATTGTAGGAGATAAAATTTCATCTCCTACTGTGTAGGCCCCATGTGGGGCCAGTGTAAAGAAGAGAAAAAAAAATGAATTTTACACACTTTTATATATAGGTAAAATATTTGTCCTTTGAAAGAATATAATTTTGCATCAATTTAAATTCTAACAGTTGATTTCCGTCAATCCACGATTATAATTTATTGGGTCAAACTTATTAATTATTTAGTAATTCACAATAAATTATAGCCATTAATTAACGGAAATCAACGATTAAAATCTTAAATGACACAAAGTTATATCCTTTAAAAAGATAAATATTTTCCCCTTTATGTATATGTAGGAAAAAAATTTATCTCATACAATATAAGAAATATTAAACCTTTATTTATATGACAACAAAATAAAATAAAGAAAAGAACACAAATCGATTTTCCCAGATCATTTAAGGCCTCCAGATTGAGAACCCAAACCAGAGTATGCATTATTAAATATGGGCCATAAAGCCCATAATCCTTTCAAATCTGCGTACAACCCTGAAAAACTAGGGCCACCATTTTGATGGATCTCATCAGAAAGTTGAGGCTTAAAAAAAGGCAGAGGGTTCGCCAAAAAAAAAAAAGGCAGCAGAGAGGATAGAAGACCATTTAAAAAAAAACGGGTCATGTTAATCAAACAATGAATGCTTTCAAAAATTATCTACCAACCAAACAAAGAATTAGTCTGATTTAAAATTTTATCTTCCAGCCATTGATATCAACTATTTTCTTAGTCAAAATACAGTTGTCCATTGCAATAAGCCAATAAACATCAATGTCTCTTTATAAACATATGTGATGAAAGGATCTGAAAAATAGTTTTTTGGCATTATAAATCAAATTTACTGAGCCAATGATTTAATAAAATAAATTATTAAAGTTTATATAATTAAAGTAGTTTTGTTTTTCACACAAGGAAACTATATTGTAGTGTCCAACCGCAAGTGTAGTCTTTACTGAAAAAGAAATATGTTTATAGAAGAGTTGTATGTATACCTTAAAATTATTAACTTTTAAGTGTTGTCTTTACCGCCAATGATTTCAAGTGTAGTCTTGTATGTATAGGTAGGGTTCGTTTGCTGGGGAGAATAGGATAAGGGTAGGATATGCGCCCATTCAAGCGGTACGTGAGCTGGGTTCATAAAAGATAGGATATAATATGAGGCGGATAAGAATAAGATATGATATAAGGCGGATAAAGATAGGATATGATATGGAGCTGATAAGCTTATATCATGTTCTGTGTTTGATGAACACCTAATTAGTAATCTGATAAGATTATGTAGAAGGAGAAAAGAGAAAGAAAAAAATAAAATATAATGCAATAAATACAAGTATATTGAGTAGCGTGAGGATATATTGAGTAGCGTGGAGTATATTGGGTACTAAATATTGATATCCTATCCTGTTGAGAATCATAACCCAACTCTTCCGATAGGATAAGAATTTATATATTAGATAGGATAAAATGAGACAATAAGATAAACTAATCATATTCTATTGATCCACTAAACAAGAGATAAAAGTAGGATATGATAAGTTATCCTATCCTAATTTCTTTATCAAGTGCTCCGAACAGGCATAAAATTATTAACTTTTACTATGATATTGTAAGCAAAAGAAGAGTTGACAATAATGAGGATTTGAATATGTAATTCCAGGTTTTTTGTGACCTCCAATTCTATTGTATGTGGCTACCTAGTTCTTTTACTTGCCCTGTCATTCTTCCACATAGTAAGGACTTCTGCAGTGAAAAGTAGGATTCTCCTGGTCTTTAATTCTTGACACGATAAACAAACTGATTCTTCGTCAATTTTGTAACCATAGAATGTAATTCCAAATTTAGGCACCAGTTTGGTTACTGGGAAAGGGTCTATTGAATGTTTTAACTTTTTCTCCTCTTTCTTGTCCATTTCTGTATGTTAAATGGAAAAGTATTTATCCTGCAATAGGAAGTTATCTCGTGTAACCGAAAATAATATTGTTTTGAAATTTAGGGGGAAAAATGCATATTGTGTATTTCAATATTGTTTTGAGGTTACACGAGTTAACTTTATCACATATTATAGGAAAAACATGAATCTCATGTTAAATTTATTCTTTTAAATTACCATGTTACTATTTTTCATTCCACTATTTGTTACTAAGTTTAAATTGGATTAAAAGCTGTTCTGAGAGGGGGGGAATGGGGGGAAATTGCCTACGAAAACTAGGCTACAGTACATTGAACTTATTTTCATGTTAGCCAAAATTTTCTAACGAAGGTGTTATTTGTTAGATTGAACTTGTGAAGGTTATGTTTGTGGTCTTTTTTGACAACTGTAGCCTCGGCAGCAGCAACTATTGTTTACGTTGAATAAATCTTTAGTGCTACAGTTGCACCAAAGATTCAGTACATTCCACCAATAAAAATATTACATGTTAATTAAAGTTTTTTTTTTATGTCAAATTTTTTTTCTCTCTTGTAATGTGTAATGTTTCCATTAGTGAAATGCACTGAATCTTAGTGTAACAATAGCACCAAAGATTTATTCATTTATGTTGCGCACTGTGACAACCCAAATGCCAATTGGTTTCCTTTCTGTGGACAATACAACAACTTCTATGAACGTATTTCTGGTTCACTGATTGGCTCTTTCATTGCAGTAGTTCTGTTCATGATTCTTATTCTCATGTCATCAATATCAATAAGCAGGCATTGATATGTTACCTAGTATTATATCCATGTATTATACGTCTTAATTTTTTTTAAGTTTACTTTGGTTTTGGTAAAAAAAGATGGTGGACATGGAAATGTAGTGGTGTGCATTGCCCTGAATATGAATGTTTTGTCTAGCCTTCTCTGCAGGCTTTGTCTATAACTTCAAGCTTTCAATATAAGCAGTCCAAAAATCTGAGTGGAATTAATATCTGTTAAAATAATTACGAGCTTTCAATAAAAAATAGACTGTATTTGAAGCTTTTTGTTCTTCTTCGTTCAATATTCATTTTGATGTAGAATTCAAGAGTCACGACCTCATTGCTCTTGAAGGTGTAAGGAAAATAATTTATGCATTTTATTTTACTTTTACATTAAGAGGTTGCATAGAGATTATTACCAAAAAAAAAAAAAAATGTTGCACAGTGATTGGTTGCTGTGTTGGGCGTCGCATTTGATTCTCATCTGCTGAAACTCGGTCTATATGCAAGAATTAAAGCGATGCAAATAATAATGACATAAAATTTAATTATTTTAAGTGAGAGAAAAAATATAATAAAAATTGCGGAGAGAAAAAATGAGAGATTTTTTTTAATTTAAATTTTAAATAAAAATATTAATTATAATTAAAATAATTATTTTTAAAAAAATAAATATTTTTCCCAAAAATTTAATGAGGGCCAAATGAATAATGATAAAGACATATCACGTGAACCATGACATTTACATGTCACTTGTCTTCCTGTGATGTAAATATTTAGCTTTTATTTTTAATCAAAATGTTGTAATTTTAACTTGTCTGTAGCTGGCTCCCCGTTTAGGACTCTGAAATTTCTTGCTCTAAGATTTTTTTCAGTGCTAGAGCATTGCAAATGCTCTTAAAATATAACTTTGTTAGCATATTTCTTGTTAGAGAATATTATAAATTATTAAAAAACTTTTATTCATTAATTTAAGTTTTTGAGTTGAATTGATTCTTTATATGATATCAGAGTTTTGATATCCCGGGTTCGATTATCATCGCCTCCATTTTCTTTGTGGAATTTATTAGTACAGATAGGTTGAGCCTAATGCATCATCCAGCTTTCAAGCCCAATAGACTCTCTTGTGAGGGAATGTGTTAGGAAATAATATAAATCATTAAAAGACCCTCACTCATCAGTTTAAACTTTTAGGTTGAATTGATTTGTTACATTTGTTGTACCAAATGCCCAATTTATATCATGTGATGAATTGGAGATATTTGTAAATTGTGAGTTATAAAGATGAATTGGTGCGATTTCATATCACCAATACCATGAATGAATTAATGATGAGAAGGGAAAAGAAAGAAAAAATATTGGTAAAATTATCATCATTGATTTGTTGATTCATGGTTAAGTTATAAAGTCATGTTAAATAATAAGAGAGATTGGTTCAAATGATACATGTTGATTTCTACTTAAGTAAGATCTTGAGTTTAAGGGTGCGCATGACAACCTTCCCGGAATAATTTTTTTTTTTGAATTTCTGTTCCCAGGAACAGAAATGGATAGAAAACTCGTTTAGTAAAACCGGTTTATTTTTTTGTTCCCGGGATGAACCGGATTAATTTTTGTGCTGGGAACAGAAAAAAGAATCAAAAAATTTCTGCTTTTTTGTTCTCAGGCACAAAATGAGAAACCTTTATCTCTCTTAATTACTCTCCATCTATTCCATCACCATCACCACCACCATCTTCCCAACACGACCACTGCCATCATCGTTGCTGCCGCCGTCGCACCATTAGTGCTGTCGTGACCACCCCCCACCACTACGATGCCACCGCCACATCACCACCACCTTCACCCATCACTACCACCATGCCACCATCACCATCACCACCACCACAACTACCACGGCTGCAACCACCATCACCACTACCGCCATCAACCACCACCACCATCATCGCAATCATTGCCGCCACCGCCACCATCGTCATCACCACACGACTACCACCACCACCATCGCCACCACTACCACCACCACAATGCCGCCGCTACCATCACCACCACTATCATTGCTGCAGCCACCACCGCCACCGCCACCAACCACCACCACCATCGTCACAGCCACTACCGTCACCACCACCACCATCGTCACAGTCACTACCGTCACCACCACCACCATCGCTACCATTACACCACCACCACCACCATTATCACTTACCACCACCGCCGCAGCCACTGCCACCACCTCCATGATGTCATCACAACCACCACTACCATGCCACTGCTACCATTGTCACCGCCACCTATGCCATCAACCACAATCCCCACCACCATTGTCGCAGCCACGGTCGTCACCTCCACCACCACCATCCCCACTACTACCACCGTCGTCGCCACCATTACCACCGCCATTGCCACAGCCACTGTCATCACAACAACCACCACCACTATCATCACCACGCCACCACCGCCGTACCACCGCCGCCGCCGCCACCACCACCATGCCACTCCTCGCCGTCGCCACCACCACAACCACATCATATGGAAAGGAAAGGGATAATCCAAATTTTTTTTACATTTAATAGGAATTATTTTTTATTATATTATTTGTTATGTTATCAAACGTAATTCTCATTCTCGGAATAAAAATAGAACATATTATCAAACACATTTTTTTCCTCAGAAATTATTCCAAGGAACAGAAATAGAAAAAAATTGTTTCTTTTCAGAAACAGTGCTAGGGAATGGAATGGTTGTCATGCACACCCTAAGTTTTTGTGAATGCAAAAAGTTGTCCTTAAGAGAGCTATTTTTTTCCATGATATAAATATTTTCGACTCGAACATAATTATTTACCATGAAGGATACTTGTGGTTTATAAAAAAAAAATTTATTTTCTTTTCTTTTTTGTTTTTATTTCATCGATTTTGAAAAAAGAAATTAAAAAGTCAAATAATTTTAAATGGTTAGATGAAAAGGATCTAGACGAGCTATAAACCCTACTTAATTATTGCATTGCCGTCACTTACTCATTGCGTACTACGCGGCTCTTTCATTGATAAGTTTTTAATTCTTTTGAAACAAATTTACACTATTGTTGTTAAAATCTTGATTTATCACTATAATTTTATATTTTTATGATATTTTTTTTTTCAAAATAATTTTACTAATATTTCAAATATTTTTACGTTTTTTACAATTATTTTAAATTATAATTTTATGTTTTACGATTTTTTAATTCTCTTTCAATTTTATTTAAGATCTTAATTTTAACAACATTGTTTTACACAAGTCACTCGCACACTTGATATGCACTTTATTTGGTTGTAACATTGTTCTGCTTTCGTTTTTATGAAACATAAGTTTCATGCATTCACTTTATGTGAAAAAGATAGAGATTTGCATTTATTGTGTCACATGACATCAAAAAAATTTCTACACTCACAATATTTTGTGAGGTCCACATTTTTTAAAGCAAAAAAAAAATTAAAAAAATTAAGGCACACAAAATGAATCTCAATAACATTACATAATCACTTTTCCTACAACATAACTCTTATAAAACTCAAAAAAAGGTATTATCACTTATGATTTTGTTCTGTTACACTTATTACTATGTCGTTTTGTTAATTCTTAATTTTTAATTTTTTTATATATCCACCGGTGCTTATTGATTACCTAACTAGGGATTTGGATCCTTTCTCATGTGAAAAGGTGATAATATTATTTGATCACAATCACTTACTGATGATGATGAGATAAGAGAGAGAAAAATGTATAATTTTTAAATGAGTGGTTATGATTAAATAACATGATCACATAACTATTTTTCACATAAAAATATCTAAATCCACCTAACTAGTCTGGTTCAAATATTATCATACTTATTGTAGACGGTAATTCTCCCAAAATCATTTTTTACATTTCCTAAACCTCTAACTTAGTTCTTAACTTAAAATCATTACATCGAACATTATATATTAGGGTTCACTTTTTCTATAGTCAATGTAGATAATTTATTTACATTGAGTTTAAAACGACATCATTTTGAGACGGAAATCAATGTATTTTTATAGTTATAATTTGTCTTAGAGTTATAATAGTCTTTTTCATTATAATTTTTTAATTTTTCAACTCAAAAATGTAGATAACTTATGTACATTTACAAACATTAAAGCCAATATATTATGGGCTTATCGTTTCTCAAGCTGTTGGAGATAATTTTATCTCCGGCTACTAAATCATAATCGTATAAAGATGGATCAATGGTAATGAAGGAAGAGAGAGAAAAAGTGAATCATAACCCTCCTTCAAGAGTGAATCAATTAATATGAGAAAATAAATAAACAAAACGACGTAGTTTTGAGGTGGCCGTAGATAAATTTATCTCAAGTTGTCGGATAAATGTTTTTCCCATATATTATTTATATGATATATTTTAAGTTATTTTTAATTATGTCTTTGAATCTGATTCAATACGATTTATAATTCACGATTTAAAAATTAACCTGAATTGCGATTTGATAGTTCAGTGCTTTGGGAGCTTGCTGTGGGAACGGTGTGTATGCAGAATGCAGTTTTCCACTTTTCTTTATCAATCTGCAAAGGATAAGTGATTCACACAACTGAGATATGTATACGAATATAATTTTGGCAACAATCCAAAATTAAGAGAGCAATTAAGAAATAAATAGTAATGCAGAGTTTATGTATTTTACACGAGTAATCGATTCGTAAGAGAATGAAAGCTTCAGTAATTCAGTTTCTTATATTAATTATTGGAGACAAGGCTGCTATTGTCAATAGCTGGTATAGTTAATATTTTATTTATGTATTAGCTATAGCTCTCTGGCTCTCTGGCAATCTTTAGGCGCTTATGAATTTATTAGTATAAGAAATGCTTGACCTGATCTGCTTCGTGTCCTAGACCTAACATTCCCAAGAATGCTAGACCAAATTACATTACAACACATTAATATGAAATTTGACTCATTCAAGTGATTTTATTTTAAATTCTACTTATTCACTTTCAATTCCCTGACAGCTCAATTACAAGGATTAGTATTAAATTAAAGTATGAAATGTATCATCCTCAGCCTCCTTATTATTTAGTCCAATCTCAAACGCGCTTTTATTTGCTTTCCAAACTGTTCAGTGACCTTTGTTTTTTTCAATCAATACTTTCGTCATCTCTTTGTTGAGTAAGACAAGGTGCAAACAAATAATCATATTAACTTTGAATACCTCTTTGGCCTCTAATTATTGACTTGTAGTACAGAATTTGCCCAATGTATAATAAATTCATTGTATTATGTCCAATAAGTGAGTGACCAAGTTTAGCTTCAAATGCATTCAAAGCTTGAACCGTATCAAAAATAACGAAGGTAATTCCAGACGTGTGAACTTTAATTAAGAGCCAACACACTTGTCCTTTTGTACAATTAGTGAAAAAGATTTAATGATACATTGAAAATCCATTTTGGGATATAGCAGATATTTGACACACTTCAGGAAAGAATCCTCAGGATTATTATATGAATGACGCTCATGTCATGTCTAGACAATCCAAGCTCTTGTTGTTTCTTGTTGGTCATACTCATATCCTAGCAGATCATGCACTTGCTTCACAAGCATGGGCTGGTTGATGGTGCTACTCTGTTTCACTTGGTACTTTTCTGAATCTGCTGCATAATGGTTAGTCATTTCAACTGGCTGAGGTTTCACAAAAGGGTCTACTCCAATATTGGCAGTGTTAATTTGAAAATCAAAGGTTGAGTAGTAGGATCCATCAGATAAAATTGGACCTGAGTAATCCATATCCAAAAGATAAGTGAGGGAACAAGTCCTTGGAAGGTTCATCATTTTCTGTTCACCATCATTATTTGCAGCAGTGAGATTAGTAGTTTGGACTATTGGGTACTCAACTTTTTGCTCCAATGCTTTTCCAATGTTCTTCTTCTTATAGATCCTGCACAAGACCCAGTCATCCAGCTGATGACACATCCAACCACAAGTGAGAGGTCAATTATAAAGAAACATTGAATAGCAAACTATAAATGTCAAAATTGAGAAAATAACAATGAGGCCAAGGCTTAAAAAAAGGCATACCCTCATGGACCCAATTTTCCTACTAGTTTGCATTTTTGATTCAACCAATCGATACTCATGCATAATCCAATCAGTCTTGAACCCCTTTGGTGGCTTACCCTTGTAAAAGACCAAAGATTTCTTCACCCCAATATGCTTAGATCCACTATAGATTGCCTTGTCTGTGCCAGTAGCCTTCCAATACCCTGACACTGTTGCTCGATTAGGCCTTACCCCATTTGGGTACTTCCTTTCTCGGGGGCTAAAGAAATACCATTCATTCTCTCCAAACTCTGATTTATCTGCATTCCATTATAATATGTTAGTATTATAATGAATGAAGCATGTGCAAGACATACAAATTTATGCATAATAAAAAAGCTTTGGCAAGTGATGTTACTATATACCAGGTAATTCCCATGGATCAAATTTATAGATATCCATTTCTAGGATGATAGATGAAGGGCATGGCTTTGATGTGGCTTGGTTACAAAGGTAATAAACGATTAGTTCCTCATCGGTTGGATGAAACCTAAAGCCAGGGGGGAGTTCAGAGCTTGTTCTGCCTTCCATTGAGCCAAAAGACAAGTCTGGTTTGGAACTATAGAATAGTTTTTTGATGGCTTCTTGTGCTAATGTGGAACAAGTGAAGGAGAAGGAAGTAAAGAAAATTTGAGAGGCTTCGAGAGAAACCAAGGTGTTTGAAATGTTTGAAGGGAGATTGGTGAGTCTTTTATCTTTGAGGGTTATTGTCGTTTGTGTGGTGTTGCATGGCTTTGATTGGATCTTAGGATGACTTTCCAATACCTAGTACATGCGTCACCTGGCACGCCATGCACCGATGGGGATATTAACTATTTCTCATACATATCTGTTACTGACTTTTGTCCAAGATTATTTGAACCAACTTTATCTAGGTTGGGTTACATTCAATTCTCCATAGGAATATTATTAGCATATTGCATATATATAGTTCCACATAATTGTGCAGTCAGCAACCAATTTCTGAATTCTTTGATCCTTTGAATTGTTATTGAGAATGTTTTCAACAAACTAATGCATCATTGTTTGGTCCATGAAAAAAGAGTAGAAAATTGTTTTTTTTTTTTTTTTTGCTTATTTTTTTTGCAGTTGTAAGCGTGTGGTTAGAAGTGGTCATATTTATTTTAATAATTTTATTTTTCGGACATTAAGAATTCATGTGGTTTGAAATGAAAATTGTTATTAAAATTAAGTTTTACTCATTCTTACCATACCTTGAATATTACCAAAAATATAATGGGCTGTATATGCAATGATAGATGAGTTCAGCACGCAACTCCTTACTCCTTTGCAAAAATATGGTTGGAAGATGGAACATGTGTCTTCTACAGCTTCACCACCTTAGAATTTAAGAAAAACCTGGTTTGGCAGTAACGATGGGGGAAAGTAGTGAGTCTGAATGGCCACAATAAAAAGGAATTGCGAATTTGCAAGCTTTCTCGGATGCAACTGCGAATTTTGTTCTTTACTGTTATAGAAATTCTAAAAATAAGAATGTTTAATACTTAACTATGATATTAATCTGATTATATCTTACAATTCAAATGATTAATAATGACACACATTATTTATAAATTATAATAGTTAGAGATAAGTAAAATTACTGAGTAATAGTAGATCATTTCCCTTTTAAATTTGTGAAATAAAAAATGTTAAAGTGCACTAATTTATTTTATTTTATTTTTAAACAAAGTGTACTAACTCATATATTTTATCAAATTATTTAATGTGGATGTTTATATCACATGCCAGGAACTTATTTAATTTACCACTTCGAGGCTACGTCATGTGGAATTCCTGATTTACGAGTAAGGGATAATGAAGGAGCAAAGGATAGCTACAAGCAGCCGCACTTGGGAGTGGCGTCTGTCCTTTCTAAAAGGGGTTGGCTGCGACTTTGGACAAGGGATAAGCACTACCTTATAGAAAATAGAAACAATCATAAAATAAAAACAAAATAAGATGCTTGTGGTTTGTAACTGGACAAGTCATTCATCACATGTGACTAATTGGAGTCAGCATCCACTTTTTCAAAGTATATTCTCTTTTATCTTATTTTGATTCATATTTTATTTATCTGTAATATTATTTTAGAGTTTTATAAGAGTTATGTTGTAGAAAAATTGATTGTGTAATGTAATAGAGATTCGTTTTACGTGCCTTAATTTTATTTTATTTTGCTTCAAAAAATGCAAGTCCCACAAAATGTTGTGTGTGTAGGAAACTTTTTTGTGTCACGTGACATAATAGATGCAAATTTCATTATTTTATAAGGGTTTAGTGTTTGTTTTAAAAAAAATATATAAGTTTATGTCTTTTCATTTTTTATAACTATTTATTTAGTACATAGTTATAATATAAAATTTTTGTTTTTCTATGTCAACGACAAATTTCTAAAAAAAAAAAATTAAAGAGAGAAAAAAAATTATATTATAATTATGTATTTTTTGAAATATATAATTATAGGTAAAAGGATATAAACGTATATCAAGGACCACACTTTCACATTTTTTAAAAGCATAAATATATTTCTATTGTTTAGGTATAACCGTTTAGATTTAAATTAATAAGAATGAGTTATTTAAAAAAGAATTGTTTTTCATATTTTTTTCATTATATTTTAATTAGAAATTTGTCATTATCTTCTTGAGTGGAGGATAAGCATCTTACGTAAATACTTAATTAAGATATTAATGTGTACATTAAACAAACAAAAAAAAACAAAAACCAAAATTCACAATATTAAGATGAAAAAAATCCATATTTAATTTGAAATTTGTTCATCATCAACAAAAACTGTCAATAAACCTATCCATATGTATAATTTTTTTCACATAAACCCCATATGTAAACATAATTTTCTTCCACCTATAAACTCACCGACCCATAATATTATCACCTTAGAACACTATGTAATAAGCCTTCGAGCTATTCATAACTTTCCAAATAACTATGATTACAATATGAATTAGTCAGTTCATTCACACGAAGTCCATTTTCAGGATTTACTAAAAGTCTATTTTCATCAACTTCTCACAAGATCATTCTTGCTGCGACGTTTGTTTGATCATAGTCAAAACTACCGACAAGTAGATTCATAGCATACACTCAATAAAGACCACCATCATTCTGAACTCTAGATTTTTACTCACGGGGACCGTTCTATATGTAAAATTTTAAGAATCTAGTAAATATCTATATGTAAAATTTTCAGATTATAGTAAATAAAGTGAATTGAGAAAAGTTCATTCATGCGATTTGCAACAAAATAATTTAACCCTTGTATTTTTGTTGATTACTTATTTTTTCTGCAATTTTTTTCATTCAAGTTCACTTTCAATACAGTTAAATATTGAGCTAATATGATAATTTTGCCCATGCAAATAAAAAAAAAAAATTAGAGCAGTTAAGTAATTAAAAAAAGAAGTGCAAGGGATAAGTGATAAAATATTAAACCATATAGGGTATTTTGAACTTTTTCCATGTAACAATTAAAAGAAAAAGAAAAGAAAAAACTTGAAGTAAAGAACAATATGAAACTGAACAAACTAACAGGGTATATGACCAATATTTCAAGATTCGTTACCATGTGTTATCCAAGAAAAATGTTTTAATGCCTCGCTGTGAAAAAAATTAAAACTGAGATGATTATCGTTATATTTTTTGACACTCTTGCAATTTACTTAAATATTTTTTAAATATAAAAAGATTTGTCATTGGTACTCTATTTCTATTATTTTAATATTTTATTTTTTTATATTTTAATTATTAATTTATTCTGTAGACTCAAACAAAAATAAAAATAAATAAATTATTAGGATAACAATAATTTTTTCTTTATCAATCATCTATATGTATAACAATGATATATTTAAATACAAATCGACAAACATAAAAGACACGTGTAAATGACAAACATAAAAGAGGTATGTGGAAGACATTTGAATCAAATATCATTATTTTCAATGGTCATATCCCTCAGTAACTTGTTTAGTTACATATTGTTTCTCACATCAAATTTTTTTCTTTTTATTTTTTTAATCATTGGAAGGGTAAAGTTCAAAAACCTATGGTTTAATATTTTATCGATTATCCCTTTTATATTTCTCTTCTTTAATCACTTACCTCCCCCATATTTTTTATTATTCGTAAGGGCAAAATTGATACATTAGCCCAATATTTAACGACGTTAAAGATAGATTTGGAAGGATAAAAAATCACGAAGGAGATAAGTGATAAAAAAAATACAATAAATGATTTTGGATCAAATCAAAGAGGGTTTTTTGAATTTTTTCCTAATAAATTTAATGAACAAAATCACAAAATGGAGAGTAGATTTAGTTTGAAACAGCAACTTGGACTCCCCATTTAGTCGCATGGCATGTCTAGTCCATATTCACTTGAAGATGAAAGGTTCGTTTACACCTTATTCTCCTTATGACGGGTCATACAGTCTCACTCGTCTGGTGGGACACAGAGTTAAAAATGATTATGACATTATCATTCTCACGTCTAGGAATCTTTTCTCACACTATAAATATCTCCTCTTCTAAGGGAGGGTTTTCTTCACCATTGTTCTCCATATTATTGTGATTTCTAAATTATCTCGTATCTCCACCAAATTGTATTTCATATTATTGCATCACTTTCTTAGTATATTCATCTATTTCACCTCCATCACCCTTCCTATTACTTAAGAAATTCAAGTTTCATATACCTTTAATTTGTTATCATGCTTTTGTGTGTAAAAAAAATCTAAACTGTTGGAAATCGACATAGTGGTGTAGCCACCTTAGTGACAGGCTATGATGCACGGACACTGACACGGGACACGACACGATACGACACGTCGACACGTTAATTTAAAAAAATGTTAATTTTCGACACGTTAGGACACGTTTTGATATTAAATAATAATTTTAATATATGTGATATAGTTTTTTATATAATACACTCATCAAATACACAAGAAAGTATAAAAACATAAAAGTGGAACAATCTCTCTCGTGGCTGACATTTCACCTTCATTATTTTTTGTTTTTTTTTAATATCCCAATCTTTCTTGTGGCTGACATTTTACCTCTATTATTTTAATATCCAATTTTTTTGGTTTTAGACACAGAGATAGAAGCTACACGTATAGCCCAGCTCAAATCTCTCCTTTGTCTTCCACTTTACTGAGTTACTCTTTCACTCTGCCATTTTCTTTGTTGAAAAACTTCTCTCTCTTTCATAGTCATACTCATATCCACCCTTCTCATTTCTCTTCTCAATCACACTAAATGGACTCTAGCCACCACATATCTTGAGTTAATGGGTTTAGAAGCTAGCAAAAAACCACCACCCTCTTCAACAAGAACGACGAAGAACAACGGGAGGAAGAAGGTTGAAGCAGACGGCTATGGAGACGGAGCTGTGTTTGTGTCTGTCTGTTTTTTTTTAGAATTATTTTAATTTTATAAAAATTTCAAAAAAATTACATTTTTGCCCTTTGACCGTGTCTGATTCGGTCAAATTCGCGTGTCCAAATAGTCAACGTGTCCTGAAATATTGATCGCGTGTCGGAGTGTGTCGAAGCGTGTCCATGTCCGACACGTGTCGGACACGTATTTTTTTAAAAAACTGCCGAGTCCGTGCTTCAGAGGTGACAGGTGAGGCCTAGACCCTAGCTAAATTTTTTTACTTATTATTGATAGATTATTATCGAAGATGGATTATTATGGACCTTGGCCCTAGCTAGGTGGAGTCTTGGCCCTATCTAAAGATTAAGATATATTGAAGATGAATTATTATGAACCTTTTAATCATTGAAAACGTAAATGTAACAACCCACAATACATGGCCTTTTACTGATTGAAAACGTATATTTTAACAGCCCTCAATACACTACACAACAATTATTGCTACAAAGACCATTAGTGAAAGAAAGGAAAGTGAAACTGCTCGACCATTAAGCCATAATAATCATTTAAGGTCCATTCTTGGGTACCCTTATTGTTTTCTAGCTTTTCTTCTTTTCAATGTTGTGTTTTCTTCACACGTTCGTTACCAACGCCACTGACATTCACTGTTGCGGTTACTCTCCTTAACCCCTTTCACCTGTTTGTGTAGATATCTACTAAAGTTTTGATTTTTAATTTATTCTGAGTTGTGCCAATGATTAGCTAAGATAAGAAAGTCAAATTCCTATCATTTGGTTGATAGGTTAATTCATCTTATCTTAACACTACTTGTTTCAACAGTAAGTAGTCAACATGCATTTTTAGCAATGAAAATTGTGAAAACAAGGTTTCGAACAAAATGGAGTATGACTTTCTTGCAAATAATTTGGTTGTGTATATTGAAAGAGAGATTGCTGAAACTTTTACTACAGATTCTATCCTTGATAATTTCGTCAATTTAAAAGAGTTTCGTTTACAATTTTAGGTATGCAATTTTTTGATTATATTTTAAATTGTTTATCAAATGTTATTATACACACAATTATTATATTTGTGTGTATTCATATCCTTAGGACAAGTACTTAGTGCATTACTTATTATGTTGTGAGAGAAAAATGAGATTCTTTTGTTTGGAATGCTTACCGTAAAGGTTAATGCCTTTTTATATTTTTGCTTTTATATATAATCATTGGCTATTGTTTATTTGAATTTTCAATATTATGTGACATTATTTAGTAAATAATTTAAATAAGTATGTTAGAATTAATGGTAAAAAAAAAAAAATTACCAAATGATGGTAGCTCAGTTGGCGCATAGGAGCTGAGCAAGTGGGAGTGAGTGCATGTGTTCGAACTTCTCCAGTACCACCTTTGGGAGGGGTTTAAAGCCTTAATCCTGGACCTGCCCCGAATCGGACTAATCGCAAAGCGATAAACCGATGGAATATTTCCAAAAAAAAGAATTAATGGTAAAAAAATTTCCTAATAGATTTGTGTAATTATAATAAATATTTTGATAATTTAATATGTCAAACTTTTTCATCCTGGCTAATATTAAATCCCGGTTCTGCCAATACACACAGATCGAGAAAAAAAATAATAGAGAAATCGATATAATAATTTATCCTGATTCATCCAATATAAACTATAGTCAATTAGCTTTCTGCTTACCCTTAACAAAGTCCTTCATCAATATTAAACATTTGATTACATCAGTAGTTCTTTACTCTGCATTTCAAAGTGCAGGTGCTCTTTTAAATTATATTTATGCATAATATCTATCAATTTCATAGTCATGCTTGCACGCTGCTACCGCTATTGCGCCTACTTTATCGCTTTATGATCTAACTTCTTTCGGTAATGGTTCCGATTTATAATATTCGGCAGTAGATTCTCACGTATTAAAATTCCATATATCCCTTTTCTCTTAAATAGACTAGACAGGTCCAATTAAAATTTATTAATATTCATGAAAGAAAGATTCAGAAACAAAACATTCACACAGAGATGATGTGAAAGTATCTATTTCCCTGGTACACACGCCCACACACACATAAACCCTGTTTAATTACAGAGTTAAAAGAATTTTTCAGGATACTGAATTTGGATTATTCGCATTAGATAACTTGACATAACGAAAAATGAATTTTGCACTGAAGTAGAAGAAACATGCAATTTTATTAATAAAGAAGATCTTTCAATAAAATTGAAATTCATAGGATTTATGTTTGCCATGACACAACTTGAGTTGACCTGGCTGAAACTAAGTTTAACAGTAACTAAGAAGACACCAAACGAGTGGGAGAAAAAAAAGACTATAGAAAGATAAAGTAAATAGGATCTGATAATGAACTTTGTATTCATATTCAATCACCAATGCATAGCTCAAGAAGTGTCCTCATTGCTTGCTTTTTCACCACCTTGCCATACACCTCTCTTGCCAACTTGAAAGCTTTCTCCATCTTCACAAGGCCACCACCATTTTTCTTCAACTCCTCCATCAAGATCTTAAGTAACCTGTGATCACCTCCCACTACATCTATGATGCTATCAACCACAGCATCCAATGCAGGAATCCTCCTTCCCCACCTCTTCATTGACCTATCTGACTTATAAGCCTCTGAATATGCAGACCAAAATGATGCCCTCAAATAGGCTTTCTCTTTCCCCCTCACCTTCCATCTCTTCATCTGCTCCTCTAATTTATACACCACACCACCCACATCCATACCTCTTTCAAGACCAATCTCAATCTCTTTTATCTCTTGTTTGGAGAAGATTTCCCCCTCAAACTTGCATCTCTTACACTTGCAATGAATCCCCCATGTCAATGAATCCTCCTTTCTCTTGTTCAACACAAACAAAGGGTCAAAATATGCAAATGTGATCTCTTCACCAGCCTTCAAATCTTTAGAAGCATGAACTATCAAGTAGTCCCCTACATGCAAGCGCCTTGCATTGGGACAACAAGAATGGTTGATGAAGGAAGGGAGCAACCACAACCCAACACCATAACAATCATTATTCTTCCTCAACACATTGGCTGAAACTGCATCCTCAGTAAGAGAATTAACATCCAATATGGCCAGTAACTTATTCATATCAATCTCCTCGCTTAACTCCATGTTCTCCATATTCTCAGGCCTAAAGAGATCTATATCAGGCACCTCAAGTCCATCCTCATTTTCCCCACTTGACAATTTACCAACCAAATCCCTTGTTTTATGACATTTTCTAGCAAAGTCCACAACTTTATCAATGAAATTCTTCCACATCACTAACTGGGCATCCTCAGTCAAATCTTTCCCTGCCAATATACTCCTCTCCATGGCTATTGCCTTGGTGACCAAGATCAATGACCCTGCATCAATGTTCTTAGTTGCAAACAGTCCACGCCCACTGATCTCAGATTTTCTTATCTGCACTGCACCAATGTACTCAGCAAGTTCCGGTGCCTTTCCTCGGAACCCATTTGCAACCCAGTCTGAGAGATCCAAAGACCCTGTCCTTGACAAAAAATCAAACTTTTTGCATTTCTCCAAGTACCCATCAAGGCATTCCGAGTTTCCACCAGCTTGAGGGTCAAGCATTGCGATTCTGAAGCACTCCATAGCCATGGAGTACCTATTGAGGCTAAGCAAGACCTTACCTTTGCACACAAGGGTCTTGAAATGGGTGGCATCCACTTCCAAAGCATGATCACAATCTTGCAAGGCGCAGTGGAAAAGCCTCAACCTTGACCTTGCTTCAGCACGGTTGCAGAGAGCTATGCAGAATGATCTGCGAAGCTTTTGGAGGTGATTTGGGTCAGTGTGTATATGGGTACGAGAGATTTGGTGGGTGCAGAGGGTGATGAATTGAGAATATGCATCAATGGAGTCCTTCCATTCTTCTCTGATGAAAAGCTCTGTTGCTTTGGATCTAAGCTGTTGCATAAACTCTTCTTCTTCTGCCATTTCTTGCTGTGGCTTTGTGTCCATTGCCACCACTCTTGCCCTGTTTTCAAATGGAGCTTCAGATTTCAAATTTTCATACTCTAACGGTCAAATTGATTAAACTTTATCATATCCGTTGCCTCTCTGTGAGTTTTAAGGAACACAACAATGCGTCCGGTTAGGGTCGAATAATAAATAGGTTTTTAATTCATTTAATTATTTTTGAAATCAATCTAGCTTTGTCTTTGTCTTTGGTCTTTGCTAACCTAATGGATGTGACCTAAGCAATTTCACCAACTCTAATTTAATAATTCTATTATTTAAATGGAACAAATAATATATTGCTAAGCTTGTGTTCCGAGAGGATAATGATAAAAAATAACTCGAGGGAATAAAATATAAGATAGGGATAAGATAATATATGGTGTAGTTTATATTTATAAAAAAATTTGAGTACGCACTGTCATAGCACATAGTGTAATTTGTAAATAAAAAATTTGTAAATATAACCATATTCATAAAATATTGTTGAATAAATAATTAATAAGGCAAAGAAATTTTTTTCCCATTTTAAAATTTTAATTATTTTGAAGAATGATTTTTATTTTACTTTATGCACTGCTTTAAAAAATATATATTAATTAATTTTTTCAAACTTTATCTCATATTGTCGTCTATGAAGCACCGACACTTCAAAAATTCTGACGTGTCGTGTCCGACACTCCCCGACACTCCAACACGCGTTATAGAAATTCAAAAAACAGTTCAAAGGTTGCATTGCGTTGAGTTTTTAGTTCTAACTATTAGATTCATTGGATTATGATTATCATTTTATTGAGTTTAATATAAATATTTGTGATATGTTATGTTTCTTTGCAAAATTAATGAATATTATAAGTTTAGTTTCATTTTTTTGTTAAATTATTGAATATTAAATATAATATACACTACATAAATTAAAATATTATTTAATATTAAAACGTGTCCTAACGTGTCAAAATCTAAAAAAATTTAGAATTAACGTGTCGGAGTGTCGTGTCGTATCGTGTCACGTGTCCCGTGTCCCGTGTCAGTATCGGTGCTACATAGATTGTCGTTACCAAATATAATAAGAGAGTATTAATTATTACGTTATAAAATTTTACCTACTTAAATCAAGAATAATTAAGACAATTAAATTATATTTTTATTAATTAAATGTATTTAATAACTTTCATTATTTTTGAAAAACCATCTCAAATGATTAATACTTTAAAGCGGAAGTATAAGGGCATCTATGATTGTGTTTATTTTTTTTTCTTAAAATTATTTTATAAAATAGTTAATGAAATAGGTATTTTTCTGTATTTTTTGTGTTTTGAAAATTAAAAATCAAAAGACAAAAAAAAAAATTAAACATGTTCTTTAAATTTGATTCTAAACATTAAAAAACAGTTATAAATTTTAGAATTATTTTTATAAAACATGTCTTATCACATAGATTTATTTATTTATTTTGTTCTAAAAATCAAAAAATTATTTTTGAAAACACAATTAAAAAAAGCCCTGACTATTTAGTTATAAATGTTATTCTTCTATTAAAAGTTAAAACTCTAAGCGTTAATAATCAATTTTTTGCGTGGTATTCTAAGAGCGATGACAAAGTAACAAAAAGGGATGAGCTCGATGATAATGGTGATCGAATTTTATCCTATATCTTACTTTAAGTGGAATAAAGTTTGTAATTAATATTTCTTATATTATAAAGATCAATTTTATTTCTATACACAAAAAATATATGAAACTCACGTAGGCCATATAAGAAGAGAGAGAGAAAAAAACATAAATCTAAAGCGAAAATATAATAAATTTGATTATTTTTTTGAAAAAATACATCGCTATTGTCATATAACCCCAATAATTACCCCATAAGTTTCTTAACGTGCATTTTTAATTAATTTTTAAGTATATATTTCATAAGCCAAATCAATTCCCAAAAGTCCCTGATACGAGAACTGACCAACAAATTACACATAAATTTTGTGATTCAAACAAATAGGCGTGTCTTTCTCTAGTATAAACTTTTAATTTAATTTAAAAAAAAAAACTAATATCATCACCCCTATAGATAGATTATTCTACCAACCTTTATCTATTATTCTCCAACACTATTAGATCAAGATTTCAACTAACCTTTATTATTTCTCTCTCCTGATCCAAATGATATTGGAGAATGATAACAAAAAATAGGCAGAAAAAAAAAAAAGTAAAATAACTTATCCCCTAAAAAAACCATTAGAATTATTAACTACAACTAGATATGTACGCTAAACATTATATGAGACTATATATAAGATGATTTTTCCTATTCGATTCAATTTATCCAATACACGAAATTAGAAGTACAAATTTACGGACAGGTGACACGTGGAGTGTAGAAAATATCAGAAACAAGGTAGCTTTGCAAAATGGTTGGCAAACCAGAAGCACACGATGACAGGAAACCAATAATGTCTTCAAATCCATCACTATCCCATAGAGTGGAACAAGCCGAAGCCTATCTTGAGCCATGTTATCTCATCAACTTCATGAAAGCTTAGCATTGTAACTACCATTGCATAACCAAAATCAAATGAAATGAATGACTTGCGAAGAGACAACACAAAGATAGAACAACTTCCCATATTATACCCCGACTTGCGACGTTAAGGATGAAGAAATCCTTATAGAAGAACAACATAAAGATGCCAACAAAAAGTGGAGCTCAAGCTACTGACTACCTTAAAAAGTTTATCTACATTTTGTCCGGAACTGTTCAGTTAATTGCAAAACAGGTAAAAGCTATCCAGTGAACTTTCTGCATGATAATAAATACGTCAGTAAAAGCATGGATAGTTGTTGGTGTTTCAAGGTTGCTGTTGATGTCCTATTTTTTAGGAGTTAATTAGTTGTTTTTTTTAAATTGATTAGTCTTTTGTTTAGGAGTTTGTTTACTGCATTTTACTGTTATTGCTTTGTTAGTTTGTTGTTGATTTTGTGGACCAACAAAATCAGCTGGTTAGTAGCAACCACATGAGCTTAGTTTTGTATTTAAAAACAAGTTCATTAGTCAGAATAAAATAAGCTGTTGCACAATATTGTTTCTGATGTTTGTTTTTCTCATAAAAGATCAACATTGGTATCAGAGCCTTCTTGATCTTAAGGGGCTGTGAGTGACTTGAGAAATTAATGGAGGGAGGATCGAGTGGTTTTTCAGCAATGGCTCCACCAATATTCGATGGAGAAAATTATCAAGCATGGGCAGTGAGAATACAAGCCTATCTAGAGGGTTGCGATTTTTGGGAAGCTGTAGAACAAGATTATGAAGTTGCTCCCCTTCCTGATAATTCAACCATCAATCAGATCAAGTTTCATAAGGAGAGGATAACAAGAAAAGCAAAGGCAAAGTTTTGTTTATATGCTGCTGTCTCACCTGCCATTTTCAGCAGAATTATGGCTTGTGAATCAGCTCAAGCTATTTGGGACTTCCTCAAAGATGAGTATAAAGGAGATGAGAGGATTAGAAGCATGAAGGGGTTGAATCTAATCACACAATTTGAGAGATTGCAGATGAAGGAGTCTGAAACAATTAAGGAGTATTCTGATAAGTTGGTAAATATTGCAAATCAAGCAAGAGCTCTAGGCACTGACCTCTCTGATAATAGGCTAGTGCAAAAGGTTCTTGTCTCCTTGCCCGAAAGGTTTGAAGCAACCATTGCATCTTTGGAGAATACCAAGGATTTGTCTCAAATCAAGTTGGCAGAATTGCTAAGTGCTCTGCAAGCACAAGAGCAGAGAAGGTTAATGAGGCTTGAAGGAAGTACAGAAGGAGCTTTGCAGGCTAAAGAACAGCATAATGTAAGATGGAAGAAAGGAGATGACAGTAGTGGTTCAGAAGCTGCTGCAGGAGAGAACAATGCAATCAACTCTAAGAACAATTGGGGCGGGCATTCCTCATGTAAGCATTGTGGAAAGCAGAATCACCCACACTTCAGATGTTGGAAGAGGCCAGATGTGAAGTGCAGAAAGTGTCATAGGCTTGGACACATTGAAAGGTTCTGCAAAGAAAAAGGAGATCAGCAGCAAGGTGAGGCACATGTTGCAGACCAGCATGAGGCAGATCAATTATTTGCTGCCTCTTGTTTCTCCTCTAGTGCTCCATGTGATAGTTGGCTTGTTGATAGTGGTTGCACAAATCACATGACAAGTGATGAAAAGCTATTTAGAGACCTTGACAAGTCATTGCAGTCAAGAGTGAGAATTGGAAATGGAGAGTATCTAGAAGTGAAAGGTAAAGGGACTGTAGCAATAGAGAGCTATGCTGGAACTAAGCTGGTTTCTGGTGTGATGTACGTGCCTGATATTGATCAGAATTTGCTGAGTGTGGGGCAGTTGGTAGAAAAGGGATTTAAAGTGATATTTGAAGAAGGGAAGTGTTTGATCTTTGACTCAAATGGTCAGGAGCTGTTTAGAATAAAGATGCAACAGAAGAGTTTTTCTCTAAATCCCCTTGAGAAGGAGCAAGCGGCATTCAAGTGTCAGGCTAGTGATTCAGAAATATGGCACAAAAGGTTGGGGCATTTTCATTACAAAGGCTTACTATTCATGCAGAAGAATGAAATGGCAACTGGGTTACCAATCCTGGAGGAGCAGATCACAAGGTGCAAAGCTTGTTTTTTGGGCAAACAGACAAGACTTCCTTTCAAAGAATCCACCTGGAGAGCTACAAAGAAGCTACAACTAACTCATACAGATCTTTGTCCAAGTGAACTGCATATGGTAGCTGCAAAAAGGGTGTTAAGGTACTTGAAAGGTACTCTTTCATATGGAATCAAATTCTGCAGAATTCAGAAGTTTAAGTTGCAAGGGTATTCTGACAGTGACTGGGCTGGATCAGTGGATGATATGAAAAGTACTTCGGGTTATTGTTTTACATTTAGGTCAGCTTGTTTTTCTTGGTGTTCAAAGAAGCTGGAAATAGTGGCCCAATCAACTGCAGAAGCTGAGTTCATTGCAGCTACTGCAGCTGTAAACCAAGCATTATGGTTGAAGAAGCTGATGGATGACCTGCATTTGGAGCAAAAAGAAGGCATAGAAGTAATTGTGGATAATCAAGCTGCTCTAGCTATTTCACAGAATCCAGTATTTCATGGAAGAACAAAGCATTTTAAGATCAAGTATTATTTTTTGAGAGAAGTGCAGAAGGCTGGAGAAGTGAAGCTAATGTACTGCAGTTCAGAAAACCAAATTGCAGATATATTCACCAAGTCATTTCATGTTAGTCGATTTGAATTTCTCAGGGAGAAGCTAGGAGTGTGCAGCACTTGATCCAGGAGGAGAATGTTGGTGTTTCAAGGCTGCTGTTGATGTCCTATTTTTTAGGAGTTAATTAGTTGTTTTTTTTTAAATTGATTAGTCTTTTGTTTAGGAGTTTGTTTACTGCATTTTACTGTTATTGCTTTGTTAGTTTGTTGCTGATTTTGTGGACCAACAAAATCAGCTGGTTAGTGGCAACCACATGAGCTCAGTTTTGTATTTAAAAACAAGTTCATTAGTCAGAATAAAATAAGCTGTTGCACAATATTGTTTCTGATGTTTGTTTTTCTCATAAAAGATCAACAATAGTCATGATCAAATGCTATGAAAGAAATTTGTTCTTAAGGACTAAGAAAAAAAAAATGTAATAATTTCAAGAAATTCAGGTTGCAGAAAACATATCGAAATTTCACCTTTTTGTGCAAAACTTATGATCTAAAGGATGATTTCAACGTCTTAGGCCCACTACTTCTTTAGAAAGTACATTCCATCCCGAAGTTCTAACTTCTCCTCAGAGACTAGACCAGATAAGAAGCTTTGCAGTTGTTGGAGTGACTTGTCATATGGGGGATCGGCAATGCAAAACATCTGCGGTAATAAAATCACGTAATTAATCTAACTGATCATGCTATCTGTTTCCAAACATTTGCCAATGTGTAAAACCATTCTCATTTTTTTTTATATATTTTTTTAGTTGGAGTATAAGTGTAAAACCATCCTTACCTTCAGAGTATTGTGAATTCGATCTAATGCCATGCTACCAAAGTTTGTGAGCATCCCCAGGATAAATTTCTGCCATAAAACAATACCAGTTCGATATCTTTACTCTGATGCATTGCATATTTCCTTATGTTTAAATACTTCAATAAGAATAAATCAGAAACTTGTACAGCCCAAACCATCATCATAGACAAAAATTTATTGAGTACTGGCAAAACTAGGAATAGCATGCTGATGATGATAAAAGACTGGTTTTATTTATTTAGGGAACTTCTATTCTATTCTGGTGTTCCTTCATTCGATAGTTTTCCCTGCCCATGGTGAATGAAAGAAGCACTTTTTGTTGTCAGAGGTCCATTCAGAATTGCTACAGCATATATTACCCACCAAAATTAAGTCACGTACATTACAAGGATTCTCAAGTCTAGGTAGTTAATTTTTTTTTATTATTGATTGTTTACTGATTAAAAATATGAAAGCAAGTCACAGAAATCAACTAATCATTACTAAAATTCAAACATAATAAAGAACTTAATCAGTTTATCTCACATACCTCATATACAGTCATCTCCTTACGAAGTTGATTTTCCACAGAGGCCACAGATCTCTCTTCCTCCTCATCGCCTCCTATAAGTTCCTGAGTACTAACACTAGTTCCTCCGTTCTTACTTGTATCAACCATGTTTTCCATAATGGTGTATACATGGTCAGAGGAATCTGCACCTGGCAACGACTCTGCAATGATCCCCTGTGTACAAAAAGGACAGCCATGAGTAGTTAGTTCCATCTTCATTAATCATTTCTAAACTTTTAAGACTTTTACGGTTATAAACAAAACACCACACCACTCCCCGTTTAACCCGACTAGCGAATGCGGGGAGGAGGCAATCCTTGTACGCAGCCTTACCCTGACATAATTGCAAAGAAGTTGTTTCCTAGATTCGAACCCATAACCTTTTAGTCATGAAAGAACAGCTTTACCACTGCTCCGGTTGGCCCACTTAAGACTTTTACGATTATAAACAAGAAAATTCACAGCTATGAAATTTGTTCTCAATTGAAGAGCAATACATGCCTTTAAAACATTAGAATGATTATATATAAATGAACATCAATGCTAAAGTAAAATAATTGGAATTTTTATGATGTTTGCTAACTCAATGAAAGAGATAATAATATTTGACTACACAAACTAAATATTATCATGCTACAAAATATGTGTTTACTGAAACCTAAAAAAGCACCAAGAAAATCTGTAGAAGTGGCCTATCAGACCAACCTTGCTTATCCAGAAATTGATTCTTCGATTCAATACATCCACAGGCATCCCAAGAGCATCTGCAAGGTTTTTAGATGTCCAACTGAAAGCAGAAATACAATATTATTATAAAATCAAACAACAGATAGATTTATGCACAGATTGCTGAGGATACCTCGTTTGATCTTGAAATTTCATAATGATAGATGCATGAACAGGAGCTACTGTGAATTGCACTACCCTATCTTCAAACTGCAACTCCAGCTAAACCATTGGACATGATAACGTTAGGAGAAAATAGAGGTAAAACTGTAAAAGGTGGGAAAGGGACAATATTACTCATATCAAGTTCAAAAAGCTCTCTAAATATCTCCGGACAAGGAGAGATTCCAATAAAACATAGAGCAACTAACCTTAACAGTCCCAAGACTTTTTTTCCACTGCAGCTTACGGGGGGTTTTGATTTCATTAAACCTCTTTGCATAATCAGAGAAGAGCTGATCAACAGGTTCAGGCAGGTTAAACGGCTCATCCTGTATTTCACTTCAAAGTCAACCAGAGAACACAGATAATTTTGCAGGACGGCAAGAGATTGTTAACAAACTATTTTGGTCAAACAATTTATTATACAGAATAGTGTTTCTCCTATCATATGAGATAAAATTATCTCCTGCAATCTAAAATGACATTATTTTAGGGTTTGGGGAAAAAAATAAAAGATGTTTTGAGGATTTTACTTTCTCTTTAGCAATATGAATTTTCTCAAAACACCCTACACTTTTACTCTCTAAACCCCAAAACTACGTCGTTTAGGGGTTGCGATAGATGATTTTATTCTTGACAAAAAAACACAACCCTTTATTATATTGAAAAGGCTAGACTATATTATGATATTGTTCTTGGCATTATGCTTCAAGTTGAGAAAGACTCAAAATAAAAGAGATGAGAAAAGCGAACTGATCTTGCAAATACTAAATTGAACATCACTTTACTAGTTTGAAGAAATTCTCCACGAGTTTACATGAAATAACGCTGAAAGAGAATATCAAGTAACTTTGAAATTGTTTAAGACGCTAGAAAAGACACAAGCAAAATTTACAACCTGATTGGCTCATTTGATTTGAAGTGATTTTACATTTTACTTTTCCTTTTTGAAAGAAAAGTTCATATATTTTTCAACATTCACCTTTTTGCATATGCATAGAGAGCAGTACATTTACATTTTGGAAAAAATAAATTCGCCTCAACATATTGATGACAACAATGAGATATGAGTAATAACAGTGAGAAAATGGGGACAGTAAAAAGAAAGTTTGCTCAAATTTTGGATTAGATTTGCTTAAGATATGGTGAGGATGAATCAGCTAAATCGATTTGGATTTACAAACTACAGTATTCAGGAACATGAAAACGCTAAAATTAGAGAATAAAAAGAGAAAGGAGATCAATTATAATACTTTCCTCTCATATAGAAGTGATTCTTATCAAACAAAAATTATCAGAAAGAAGTGCATAGTTAGGTACTGCTAGACGGTGAAGAGTACATAAAATAGTAAAATAAATAAATAAATAAATAATAATAATAATAATCTAATTGAAGAATATTTATTGATACTTTCTTCAAAGAAGTTGTAATGCTGAACCTAAATATATACACACAAGCTGAGTAGTGAGCACAAGATTTTGTATAATAACATATATAAATTGGTTTTTTTCCTCATTGTCTAAAATTCTAAATAACCAATACTTAAAAGTAAGAAGGTATATTGTATTCAAGATCAAATATTTGAGTGTATCCCTTGGCCACCAAACGAGCTTTGAGGCGATCAACAGTGCCATCAAGACCAACTTTGAGAGTGAAAACCCATCGACAACCGACTACTGACTTTCCGGGAGGAACATGAACAAGATCCCATGTGCCATTAGAGTGAAGTGCTTGCATTTCATCAATCATCACCTGACGCCAACCTGGATGAGATAGTGTTTTACCTGTGGTTTTAGGAATAGAGACAGAGGAAATACTAGAAACAAAAGTAAAATGTGGTGAAGAAAGTCTATCATAACTCAAGAAACTATAAAGTGGATGAGGGTGGCGAGTGGATCGAATACCTTTGCGAAGGGCAATGGGAGTAATCTTTGATGGAGGATCCGGAGGGGAAGATTCGATCGAAGGAGGCGGGGAGTCAATAAGGGTCAAATCCGCTGGAGGCGCAGGCTGACGACACTAACAGGTGAGAAGAGGACGGTCCTCAGGGATGGAGGCAAGGGGTAGTTCCTCCGAGATAGAGTCACCTGCAACTGGTAAAGACAAATCAAGACAAGGAACAGGAAGAACATGATCAACTTGTGTTATCTGATATGGGATAGAATGAAAAGGTTGTTGATCAAGGAAAGTGACATCAGCCGAAACAATATAACGCTTGAGATCAGGAGAGTAGCAACGATACCCCTTTTGAAAACGAGTGTATCCAAGGAAAACACACTTGAAAGCTTTGGATGTTAACTTATCTTTTCCTGGAGTAAGGTCATGACCAAAGCAGGTACATCCAAATACATGTGGAGGTAGAGGATAGGAAGGTGCTCCTGGAAATAAAACACTATGTGGAACTTCATTATTGAGTACGGAAGAGGGCATACGATTGATGAGAAAGCAAGAAGTGATTATAGCATCTGCCCAAAAACGGAGTGGAACGTTCATATGAATTAGTAGGGTACGTGCAGTTTCAACCAGATGTCTATTTTTACGTTCAGCCACTCCATTTTGTTGTGGAGTGTGTGGGCAAGTGGTCTGGTGTAACGTCCCACGTTTCTCCAAAAAATTAGAAAATTCAAGAGACATGTATTCTTTTGCATTATCACTACGCAAAATTTGAAAAACACCAAATTGAGTATTTATTTCAGCACAGTTTTTGATAAATTGAAAATAATTCAGAACGATTTTTCATTAAATAAACCTAAGTACAACGAGAGAAATCATCAATAAAGGTAACAAAATACTGAAACCCAAAACAGACATTGTTCGACTCGGACCCCAAATGTCCGAATGAACAATAGAAAATGGAGCATCAGCTCTTTTATTGACTCGATTAGCAAAGGAAGAGCGAGTGTGCTTTCCATGCTGACAAGACTGACAATTTAAAGACTTAAGACTGGATAAAAAAGGAACCATATGCTGAAGCTTGGAGAGGCTTGGATGACCCAGACAACTGTGAATTAGCTCAGGAGACTCTGTGAGAGAACACGCTACTGGAGAAGGTGGTGCAATCAGATAGTAGAGACCTCGTGACTCAATGCCCGCTCCAATCGTCTTCCCCGTACCCGAATCCTGCATAGAAAAGGATTGTTTAGAGAAGGTAACAGTACATGAAAGAGAATGAATCAACTGGATAACAGAGATTAAATTAAAAGGAATGCCAGGTATATAATAAACAGAGGTCAAGGTTAAAAAAGGAGTTAGGTTGGCTTCCCCAATTCCACGAGCAGGAGCCTTAGTGCTATCAGCAAGAGTAACAGAGGGTAAGTTACTAGAATAAGAAAGTGAAGCGAAAAGATCCTTATTACCACAAAGGTGATGAGTAGCACCTGAGTCTATTATCCAGGGCCCAATAGATGATTGAGAAAGGCAAGCAACATGATTACCAGTGTCTGGAGTAGGATGCTGAGAAGAAACCTTCTTGAGAAGTGCCTCATAGTCGGCACTTGAAAGAGTTACTGATCCAGTAGAAGGTGGTGTAGCATCAGTCTGAGCAAAGTTGGCAGTCGGTGGTTTCAAGTGAGGGTACTTCCTGTAGCAGCGTTCTTCAAAATGTCCAAGATTCTGGCAATAATTGCAACAAGGCCTCTGTCCGCGGCCACCCAGTCCACGGACACGTCCGCGACCGCGTCCACTGTTCCAATTGGAATCATTGGAACGAGAAAAGAATGCAGTGGAATCGGTAGCTGGCACATGTGTGGGAGCTGTTGATTTATCCTTGAGATTCATAAGGCGCTGGAAAGTGTGTGACAGGCTAGGAGTCTCAGCACTGGTTAGAATATTCTCACGAACACTTTCTAACTCTTCGGAGAGACCGGAGTGGGTTACAACCATAAAGAAGCGCTCCACCTGCTTCTTGTACCAACAAAGAACGAATCTTACCAATATAAGTTTCCATTCGAGACTACGGAGATTTGCGCAATTCCATTATCTGAGACACAATTGAATAAAGCTGTTGAATGTCATTGGTGTAAATGTTTTTAGCTTCCTCCCATACCATAGCAGGTCTCAAAGGAGATAAAAATGTCTATAGGTGTCGAATCAATGGACTGCCAAAGGATACTTAGGAGTTGAGCATCAATCTTTTCCCATTCAGATGTCTAACCCGTGGGAGACTTAGTTGTGAGATGTTGACCGTATCCCAGACCAGTAAACCAGATCTTGACTGAGGTAGACCAGGTCTTGTAAGTAGCAGATCCGGTCAGTTTCATCGTTGTAATAGATGGGGTAGTACCAGTAATATTTTTGGATGAACTACCTAAACTCTCCATCACAGAAAAAAAAAAAAACCAAGATGACCAGAATATAAAACCAGAATAAAGAATTGCAAGAAATCAGAATACGAATGAAAACAACAAACGAACGAGACCACAGAACAACGTAAATCACTGATGTATTCTGAACGGACAAGACCCACAATGAATGGAGGACAGATCTGGAAGGAGGGGAGGAAGGCGAGTTTGTCTGTCCTGGAATGGCCGGAAAAGGTGACCGGAACAGTGCTCACGCGCCGGTGAAAGGAGGCACGTGAGCACCACGCGCAGATAGAGCAGCTGCGCGTGTGGGCGCGCCCCACGCGCCGCCGGTGATGGGACTTCCACAGAGATGGTCGCCAGAGGAAGGGGAGCCTGATCGCAGGTGTTCCAGTTGAAACCGTCGCCGGAAAAGTTTTCCGGTGACCGTGAACAGTAGCAGACGGCGGTTCCAGTGGCAAACGGAGGCTGATGTCGTCCTATTCAAGGTTGAGGAGGCTGGTTTCTGACTATTCAAGGTTGAGGATAAGTATTTTGTGATTAATTAAGGGTTAGGGCGAAAAAATGGTTGCCGGTATGATGCACGGCGAGATAGGGGTTTTATGCGGAAGCAAGGTTTCCCAGAATATTAGCTCTGGTACCAACTTAAAAGTGAGAAGGTATATTGTATTCAATTGTGTGTTAATTTAATACAAAGAGTTACAATATATAGAAACCCTAATGGGCTTAAGTGAGAAGCCCAAAATATTTACAGATAGGAAGTAATCTATTCAAATCTAATCAAATTTAACCATATCTAATATTTCCTATTCTAACACCAATAAAAGAATTTTGTCTGCAAACCTGTATTGGAGGCCAGAAATTAGAAGATATGATAGTGGCAGCAATTATATCCATGGATATTTCATTGTCTCCCACCTCAACACCTGAGAGTCACCAAGTTTTTGTTAAAGGACTTAAAGACAAATAATAGTTAAAATTGTCTTTGGCAATGATCACAAACATGGAAAATGTGAACTTGGAAATTACTTGTCTGAGATGGCTGATTTATGGTAGCTTTAATGTTAGTGTTGATTCTCTTTGAGCCAATTAGATCATTGAGCATAATCTCACATTTTTGTAGGCTGCTCTCTCCAAAGTGTATCTGCAGAAACAGAGCATCGAATAAATGTGTAGATAGGAATACTCAAAAAAAAAAAAAAAATCACTCTCCGTAAAACCCGACTAGCGAGTGTGGGGTGGAGGAAATCCTTGTACGCAGCCTTACCCTTGCATAATTGCAAAGAGGCTGTTTCCTGGATTCGAACTCATGACCTTTCAGTCATGAAAAAACAGTTTTACCACTACTCCGGTTCACCCCCTTTAGATAGGAATACTAAAATAAAAAAAATAAAAATGAATACATACAAAATAATAATAATAAAATATAAACTCCATACCCAGTCAAATAAACAGGCATGATGGGTTTTTGTTTGAATAAGTACCTTAAGGAGTTCTAGAGTACGTATCTCTGAGTCAATATCATAATCAGATTTATTTAGAAGTTTCTCAGCAAGCATAGTTCGATATTCATGAACTAATTGATCTTTTGAACCAAGTAGGCCAACAATCATCCCAAGTATGTCAACCTTCCTTTGGCTTCTGCTTCCTTTTAAAGGATCTGCTTCCACAGGGTCAGGTTGCCACCTGCTTGGAAAAGCCCATTTAAAAGATACATCAGTTTTACAATATAGAAGGTAGACCACATCAGAAAGAACAATGATAAACAGCTGATCCAGAATACAAATATACCGTGAGGCATTGATCCATGCTTGCCTATCATCGGTGTTAAAATCATCATCAACACCAACATTCTCTAGAATTTCTTCATCTCTGTTTAACTCTTCAAGAAGACTATCTCCAGGATTTCCAGAGGCACTTGAATTTGCACCAGTCCCATCCGTCAGCATGGTCACTATGCATTTTATGGTATCTCTCCTTCCTCTTAAATAATCCCTTATTGGCTCACCGACTGCCTCAAGGAAAACCCCGGCAGGGTCTATTGTCCTCAGGGCTTTAATAGTTGAAACATATTGGTGTAATATATCATTGGTTGATGCGCCAGCAGTAAGCAAGCGATAACGCAGTGCTGAAATAAATGACTCCACTAGCTTTGAATGTTGCCCAGTGTATTCAAGACACAATTTTAAGTCTTCAATTGCAGGAGAGCTTCAAACATTGGCCGAGAAAGGAAAACAAATGCTCAGAAGTCAGAAGACACGACATAAACAAGTGAGCTATGATCTTGCAAAGAATTAATTTGTTGTGACAGGCCAAATGGAAAACAAATGCTCAAAAGTCAGAAGACATGAAGAACATGTCAAAGCCTAGGACAATCATTATTCTCCTCTGCTATGACAGGAAGCTATAACCACTAAACATGTTTCAGTCAATGCTGTTGACCTTGCCATTCAATTAACTAAGACATAAAAGAGGCTAATTAATTTTCTAATAGAAAACCCAGAAGGAAAGCAAAGAATTATAATCAACAAACTACCTCTCGGGATAATCAACAATTATCTCAAATAACTTGGCTATTCTTAAATCTTGTAGTGTTTCATAAGCAAAATATTCCAGCCGCAACTTCCATCTAACAAGCCCTTCAGAGGGAGTATCAATTCCAGGACAGAATGAAGATGGTTTTAGTGCTAGAGGTGATTTGAGACCTGATGAAGTACTCTCATAACTAACTGAGTCACCAAGATAGAGAAGAAGGGCATGCAGAAACTGGAGGGGAACAGCCTGAATGAATCCAATCACAAGTATTATATGTTAGAATTGTGAAGGCATTTACTTAAGCAGGTATTATACTTTACATAGAATGCACAGTGACTGTCCAATTTTCAGAAGTATATAAAAACTACAAATAAGTTCTTCCCATTAGCAACTTTCAAAGTTGTATGCAGATACTTCTACCCACAAGACTTGGTACATATGATCATTGATATTTTGATACAACATGTAATTTAAGCCCAGGCATTTTATAAAAAATGTGAAAAAAGTCAATTGGCCAAATGAAAGCATCATAAAAAAATTATCTAAAGGAATTCGATACAATAGATGTAAATGAATTTATTATATCTCAAAAAGAAAATCATAGTTTTTGTAAGAATTTAAGATGCATAGGACTAATGAAGTAAAAAATACTAATAATAAAATGTTGAGGGAAACTAGTTGTATGTGATTGGATATTTGGAAATGCTTTGGGGTTTAGTCATCATTTGATCAACCAGTCTCTTTTATCAAATCCCAACTTCTAAAACTGACAGATTGTCACCTGAATGGCAAGAAGTACCAAAAAATTAACTTATTGGAATCTGAGACAAATTCACATTTGTCAATGAGTCAAAATTATGATCAAATAGTACTTGAAATTTAAAAATAAAAGGACAGGCGAAAGAAAAAATTAATATAGTTAATTTAACTTACTTGAATATAAAATAATAGAAGAATAATATATTGTGTATTGATCTGTGTCAGAGTTACAATATATAGAGACCCTAATGGGCTTAAGTGAAAGGCCCAAACCTAATCCTAATACAGTCAGAATACAGTCAGAATATTTACGGATAAGACGAAATCCAATCATATCTAATCATATCTAATCATATCATATCTAATATTCTAACACTCCCCCTCAAGCTGGTGCGTATATATTATGAGCACCAAGCTTGTTACAAATGTATTCAACCCGAGGACCTCTAAGAGCTTTAGTGAAAACATCCGCTAGTTGATCAGAGGAGTTGACGAAAGCAGTCTTGATTTCTCCTGACTAAATCTTTTCTCGAATGAAGTGACAATCAATCTCTATATGTTTGGTCCTCTCATGAAAGACAGGATTAGAGGATATATGTAGCGCAGCTTGATTATCACAAATGAGTGTCATGGGTTGTTTCTGTTCACAAAGATGAAGCTCCTGAATCAACTGCTTTAACCAGACTAACTCACAGGTAGCATTTGCCATTGCACGATACTCAGCTTCTGCACTAGATCGAGCAACAACAGGTTGTTTCTTGCTCTTCCACGAAATTAAGTTTCCTCCAAAGAAGACACAATAGCCAGAAGTAGAGCGCCTGTCCGAGGGTGATCCTGCCCAATCAGCATCTGAATAACCACAAATTTCTGTATTTCCCTGATCTGAATACAACAAACCTTTTCCTGGTGCTCCTTTGATGTATCGGAGGATCCTCACAGCAGCATCCCAATGTGAATCACAAGGGGAATCAAGAAACTGACTAGCCGTACTAACAGCGAAAGAAATATCTGGCCTAGTCACAGTAAGATAGTTGAGCTTCCCAATTAGCCTCCGATAACGTCCAGGATCAGATAACGGCTCCCCCTGTCCGGGCAATAACTTGACATTAGGATCCATAGGTGTATCAACTGGTTTACTCCCCAACATACCAGTTTCTTCTAGGATATCCAGGGCATATTTCCTTTGACAGATAGAAATGCCCTGTCTGGATTGCGCCACCTCAATTCCCAAGAAGTAACACAGCTTCCCAAGGTCCTTTGTTTGAAATGTACTAAACAAATGCTGTTTTAACGACGAATTTCGTCTTGATCACTTCCGGTGAGAATGATGTCGTCAACATAGACTAACAAATAGATACACTTATCAGGAGATGTAATCCTATAAAACACAGAATGGTCAACTTTACTGCGGATTAAGCCAAACGCCTGAACAGCAGAACTGAAGCGACTGAACCATGCTCGAGGAGACTGCTTGAGACCATATAAGGATTTCCGAAGACGACACACCTTTCCAGACTCCCCCTGAGCAACAAAACCAGGTGGTTGCTCCATGTAAACTTCTTCTTGTAAATCACCATGAAGAAAGGCATTTTTGATGTCAAGTTGAAGGAGTGGCCAGTGACGAACAGCAGCAAGGGCAAGAAAGAGGCGGACTGACGCCATCTTAGCGACCGGAGAAAATGTATCGCTATAATCAAGGCCAAAGATTTGAGTAAAACCCTTGGCAACTAAACGTGCCTTGAGACGATCAATATGGCCATCAGGTCCAACTTTCACAGTAAAAACCCAGCGACAACCAACTATAGACTTCTCTGGAGGAGCAGAAACAAGGTCCCAAGTGCCATTGGAATGAAGTGCAGTCATCTCATCAAGCATTGCTTGGCGCCACCCTGGATGGGAAAGTGCTTCACCTGTGGTCTTAGGAATAGAAATAGAAGAAAGACTAGAAACAAAGGTGAAATGAGGTGAAGAAAGACGGTCATAACTCAAAAAGGTATAAAGAGGATAAGGGTTACGAGTAGTACGTGTACCTTTTCTTTGAGCAATGGGAAGAGTCTCTGATGAAGGATCCGGAGGGGAAGAAGCAACAGCAGTGGGCGATGAGTCAGCAAGAGTCGAGTCGACAGGAGGCACAGTTTTGCGACGCTGATAGGTGAGAAGTGGACGGTCCTCAGGTATAGAAGCAATAGGTTGCTCATCTGGAATAGAAGCACCTGCAGCTGGCAAAGACAAGTCAAGAAAAGGGACAGGAAGTACATGATCAACCTGTGACATCTGAGATGGGATAGAATTAAAGGGTTGTTGATCAAGAAAAGTGACATCAGCGGAAACTAAGTAACGCTTAAGGTCGGGAGAATAACAACGATAACCCTTTTGAAGACGAGAATAACCAAGAAAGATACACTGAAAGGCTTTGGATGTTAACTTATCCTTACCAGGAGTGAGATCATGAACAAAACAAGTACAACCAAAGACATGTGGAGTTAGAGGATAAAGAGGAACATCTGGAAGCAATAGATTATGAGGAATGTCATTGTGGAGCACAGATGAAGGCATGCGATTGATGAGAAAACAAGAGATGAGTACAACATCTGCCCAGAAGTGAAGGGGAACCTGCATATGAATAAGAAGGGTACGGGCAGTTTCAATGAGATGTCTGTTTTTACGTTCAGCCACCCCATTTTGTTGTGGAGTGTGAGGACAAGTAGTTTGATGTAAAGTACCTTGTGTGGCCAAGAAATTAGAAAAATCAATAGAAACATATTCCTTAGCATTATCACTACGTAGAATACGAATAGAAACACCAAATTGAGTATGGATCTCAGTAGAAAACTTTTTATAAATGGAAAATAGCTCGGAACGATTTTTCATTAAATAGGTCCAAGTGCAACGGGAAAAATCATCAATAAAGGTAACGAAATACCGAAAACCTAAGACAGACAAGGTACGACTTGGACCCCAGATATCTGAATGAACAAGAGAGAAAGGGGCATCAGCTCGTTTATTGACTCGACTGGCAAAAGAGGAGCGTGTATGCTTCCCTTGTTGACATAACACACAATCTAAAGACTGAAGACCGGACAAAAGAGGAACCATTTTCTGCAACTTTGAAAGACTTGGATGACCAAAGCGACTGTGGATAAATTGTGGAGATTCTGTGAGAGAGCATGCTACTGAAGGACGAGGCACATCCAGATAATAAAGCCCTCGTGACTCACGACCCACTCCAATCATTTTCCCCGTACCCGGATCCTGCACAGAAACAGAATGGTTAGAGAAAGTAATGGTGCAAGTGAGGGAGTGGATCAACTTACTAATAGAAATTAAGTTATAAGGGATGCCAGGAATGTAATAGACAGATGTCAGGGCCAAGGTAGAGGTCGGACGAGCTTGTCCAATCCCACGAACTGGGGCTTTGGTTCCATCCGCAAGGGTAAAAGACGGTAAATGATCAGAATAAGTAAGAGATGTAAAGAGTTCTTTATTACCACAGAGATGATCGGTAGCACCGGAGTCAAATATCCAAGTGCCAAGTGATGTAGAATGAGAAACACAAGCAACAGGATTACCAGTATAAGGCTGAGACTGAGGAGAAGCCTTCCTGAGAGGGGTTTGGAGTGCAGCATAGTCCGAACCTGAACCAAATGATGCATTGTCTGACTGAGCTATATTTGCAACAATAGAAGGAGAGTTAACCTCCGAGAGATCAGGAGATGCTGCTGCCATTTAAAGATAAAATATAAAAACTGCAAACGAAGACAAACGATATCCAATCAAGAAGAACCACGCGTCTAAGGTCAGACCCACAGAGAAACAATCACAGATCCAGAAAGGGGAGGAGAAGGCGAGCTTCTCTGTCCAAGACCGGCCGGAAAAAGCCGCCGGAATAGTGCTCACGCGCCGGCAGAAGGTGGCGCATGAAGCCCACGCGCAGAGAAGACAGGTGGCGCGTGACGGCGCGTGGGAGATGCGTTGCTGACCGGACCACCACAGACCTGGTCGCCGGGAAGAGAGGGTCCTGATCGCGTGAAGTTTGGTCAGAAAAGTCGCCGGAAAAAGTCTCTGGTTGCCTGAACAGTGATTCTGACGGTGGGCGGTGGTTCCGGTGGCCGTCGAAGGTGCTGACGCGTTTGGAAAAATCACTCAGAGGCTGTTTACAGTCCTAGAAGGCTTGCCGGAAGGACGCACAGCAAGAAAGAGGACTCCTAAGCAGTGGGCTTAGGTTTCAAAGCAAAAAACAAGGTTTCTAAGCGGAAGCGAGGGTTCCCAGAACGAAAGAGCTCTGATACCAACTTGAATATAAAATAATAGAAGAATAATATGTTGTGTATTGATCTGTGTCAGAGTTACAATATATAGAGACCCTAATGGGCTTAAGTGAAAGGCCCAAACCTAATCTTAATACAGTCAGAATACAGTCAGAATATTTACGGATAAGACGGAATCCAATCATATCTAATCATATCATATCTAATATTCTAACAAACTTCATGCCACAGTGAGATGTAGTTCTAGGGTAATAATGTTGTTAATTTGTGAATGAAGGATCACCACTAAATAAAGGATTAATGTGGTCTAATGTCAGATATTACGGATTTCGTACTGCATATTACCTTTATCTTTCTTTGCATGCAGGCACGCACAATGAATATACATACACAAACATATATGCACTACAAACCTGTATCCAGTTCTGAATAGATGGTAAAACAGAACTCCTAAAATCATCGCCAGCTACATTATATACTTTTGCCTGTCATTCAGACAAGTGAAAAACAAATGTCATCCAAAGATTAGACTCACATACAGGCACATAATAAGTGCAACAAAAGGGTGAAACCAAAGTTGGCAAAAAGAGATTGAGGAAACTAGAAAAGCCAGACTTTGAATTTCAGAAACATGCTCACCTTTAGAAGTAAAAATATAGCAGAAGCATAAGCGTCTTCGGCCATAGAAGTAAATCCAAGACTTCTAAGATCAAGAACAACTTTTCCAATGTTCTTCACCAGTCTACTGTTTTCTGAGAACCTATTATCGCTATAGCACTCATCAACATCCATGTCACCAACCTTGTTGCATATTTTTACTTTTTCATCTAAATCCATCCCATCCTTATTTTGAGATACATCATCATTAAACTCTCCATCCATGATTGTACTTAACTCCTCCAGTTTTCTTTTAAAATACCAATGCACTATAACTAATGGTAGCAAACGGAAGGGAAAAAAACAAAAAGAAAAGAAATGGTAAGCTCATCAAGAAAAAATATCTGAGAAGAAGATTGATGATGACAGGAACTACAGAAACTATATTTCTAACAAGCAATACTTTCAAACAACTAAAATGTTTTTACAAAGGTCAAAAGACGTCAAGAGCTGAAAATATTGCATTATGAACTGACCTATATTACATCAGAGCGAATGACAGTAAACTTTGATGTAAAATCAGGCATATGGTGAAAACCAAGAGATTTGTCAACAAGATTCTACAATAAAAACAATCAATTTACTTATAGTATGAAATTACAAGCCTTCATTAACATAAAAACCAATAAACTGCTTATGTACCAGGGAAATTCCGAGGAAGTGTAGCCATAAGTACAGAAGAGACAATCCATTGATACTTAGAGGTAAGGTAATTTCTTCCTGCTTCAAAATTATGCCTTTCCTTTGACATCTGATCATTGTAAGATTGTAAAGCATGGACCAACATTAACAGGCACTTCTCCTGATACTGTTTCTCTAAAGTGATTCCTTCCAAAGCATTATATAACACGCTCTGAATCTCATCCTCATCAATCTGTTTAAAGCGTTCATAGCATCAACTCTTGGAGCAAGCACAACCTACTAAACAATCACTATGACCAAAAGAACGTCAATTAAGGTTCGTAAACACTCACATCGAGATCATCGTTCTTGTTCAAACCCACAACATTAGTATAAGGATCAAAGTGCCGCCAAAATCTCGATGCCCCATTTCGTTCAAATGTTTCCTGTGACCAAAAGAATCCATAAAAATTCAAACTTTCCACCATTATTAGCCAAATGAATTTTTGGGTACCTCTAGGGCTCGGAGAAAGTGGTCTCGAACGAGCGAGTCGAGGCCGTGTTTGCAGAGGCCGTGAACGTGAGAAACGAACTCAGCACCAAAAGAGAGGTCGCCGGTACCGCTGAGAAGGGATTGCGTAGCGTTGCAGAAGCCACTGTAGCTGTCGACGATTTCGTTCACAGAATCTTGGGTAAGAGCATCCAAAATCCCTAGGTTGAAGAAAGATGCGGTGGATTCTTCAATGGCCATGGGTGAGTTCAAGTTAGCCATAGGAGTGAGAAAGGAGGGATATTAAACTTCAAAATTTGTTAATCAAGCGTGTCCATGACAACTATTTTATGATCTGATGTTTTTTACGAAAAGAAATAAAAAAAATTTTATGAGAAAAAAATATATATTTAATAGAGAAAAGTTATATTTACTATTTTTTTTATTACCTCTTACTATCAATTAGAGGTGGTAAAGTGGGTGGCCCGACATGTCCTGCCCCACCTCGCCATCAATCCGTCAAAAAATGAGTCAACCCGCCTCGCCCCGCTTTTGAAAGTGGGCTGAAAAACTCAGCCCGCCCTGCCCAGTTTGGCGGGTTGGCCCGCCAGCCCGAGTCTATTTTACACTGACCCATTTTGTTGGCTCTACTATCAAATCTTAACTGCTTTCCGTCAATCTAATGGTTATAATTTATTGAAATTTAATAATTAATTAATAAATGTGATCCAATAAATTATAATCATTAGATTGACGAAAATCACCAGTTAAGATTTGGCAGTAAGAGGTAATAAGTATAACCTCCCCTGTTTTCTTAATAATAGGGATAAGTTATTCTACCTATAATTTTTTTTGCCTACCACCCTAAAATACCGTTCGATCAGAATCATAACTAACATTTATCTTTCTCACTCTTCTTGAGATTTTGATCTAACGATGTTTTAGGATGATAGGCAAAGGTAGACAGAAAAAATGGTAGGTAGATAACTTATCCCTTCATAATATGATATATTTTTATTTCGAGAATGAGAATTGCATTTGATAACACAACAAATAATAGAATCAAAAATCATTCTTATTAAGCATAAAAAGATTTCAGATCTTCACTTTCCTTTTCATATGATGTGGTGGTGGTGGTTGTGGCATGGTGTGATGGTGGTGGCGGCGGCGGCGGTAGTGGGGGCGATGGTGACAGCAGTGGTTGCGGCGATGGTAGTGGCGGTGGCGGTGACCATGACGTGGTGATGATAGTGGTAGTGGTCGCGGTAGTAGTAGTGATGATGACAACAGTGACTGCGGTGATGGTGGTGGCATGATGTTGGTAGTGGTGGTGGTGGTTAGGGCAGTGGCTGCGACAATTGTGGTGGTAATTGGTGACGGTGGAGGTGGTAATAGTGGTGGTGACGGTGGTAGCAGTGGCATTGTGGTGGGTGGTAGTGGTGGTAGTGGTAGTGGCGATGGCATGATGGTAGTGATGGTGGCGGTGGCATTGTGGTGGGTGGTAGTGGTGGTACGACAACGACGAAGATGGTGGCTAAGGTCGTGTCGGGATGGTGATGATGGTAATGGTGGAGAGTGATTGAGAAAGACAAGTGTTTCTCATTTTGTGCCTGAGAACAAAAAAACAAAAAAAAATTGATTCTTTTTTTTGTTCCCCAACACATAAATTGAGTCGGTTCATTCTCGTGAAAAAAAAAAAATTATTTTGTCAAACACTGTTCCTATCTATTTCTGTTCTCAGAAACAAAAATTAAAAAAAAAAACTAATTATGGGAAGGTTGTTATACACACCCTAAGGGGTCATTTGGTAGATGGGAAGTTTTTTTTTATCCGAGAATCACGAATCCCAGAAATATGGTAGAAAAGTGAGTTTTCCAGAAATGTTGCCAAAAAATTGTTTGATAGGCCAAAATATTCACAGGAATGTTAGGTTAATTTTCTTGATGCTATGTTTAGTTGATTGTAAAATATTATTGAAAATGTGAATTGAGGTTAATTATGTCCCAAAAAAATATCAAATATTCTCATCACATGAGATTCTCAAAATACCACTAAATTGGTGGTATTTTAAGATATAATTTTTCTTCATAAACATGAATTCCGAGAATCCGACTTTTTCTGGAAAAAATTTACAATCCTCGTACCAAACATAGGCAAATCAAATTCTCAACCTCACTTTCCAAGAATTTTTTTTAAAAATTATTCTACCAAACACCCCCTTAGACTTTGATGTTTCCCACTAATGTCGTATTCAGGACATGGTGCTTTTTTTTATGAATTTTGCAATATAATATTTTCTTTAAAAACCATTTTTTTCTTACAAACTTTAAAATAATGTTTTTTTGGGGATTGTACTTATTTGAAATATAAATATGTAATATATGTAATAGGAGAAATGTTGGATCTGGATCTCTAATGTGAAAATCCACATGATCATGTCATGTGAGGAATCATAACCATATAAAGGTGGATCAATGGTAAAAAAGGATAAGAGAAAAAAAATGATAAAATATGTAGTTACGAAATCATAACCGTTAATTTATCTTTGTATGATTATGATCTTCTCACATGACCATATCATGTTTTTTTGACACATTAGAGGATCCATTTCCAGAAATGTTTAATCTTTTTAATAATGAATTTTTAAAATTAGGTCTTGCATCGGACTGTGTAAGAGAATTCTAAGAAATTAAATTAAGTTGCCGAAAGAATCTAGGCTTATAATATAGTAGCCCGAGTAAAGGATTTGTTGCTGTGATACAATGCCCGTAGTGAATGAGGCGGACCCAGGGGAGAGGTAAGAGATGGCCACCGCCCTCTCTGATTTTAGATTTTTTTTTACTATATAAATATATATATATATATATATATATATATATATATATACACAATTTTTGGCTAAAAAAATTTAAATTTAGACTAAAAAAATTAAATAATTAGGCTAAAAGTTTCAAAAAAACTCAAACAAACACAAAAACTTCAGAGATTGAAATTGCGCATTTTTCTAAAAGAAGTAGCAAATTTTTAGGGTCCAAGAAAAAATTTCGAAATCGAGCACAACTGATTAACAAGAGGGTGGCAAAATCATTGTCAAAAAAGATAACAACAAAACACAAATAGGAATTCCAATTTTTTGAGCTAAAAATTAAGAAAAGGAAAAGAGCCCATTCTTGACCTTAACTACGCTTGATTCTTGAAGAAGAACTTTCTAACAAGACTACAAGAGAGAGAGACTCTCATTCATTAAACATACATAGGGGTCGTACAATATAACATAGGCTTTCTTTTGTAGAGCAGAATCATTTATCTATATTAACATTTTTATTGTTAAATTCTTTGGTGCAGATTATTGGTTAAGAGAGAATAGTTTAATTAGTATTTAAATTTTGAGAATTGGGTCTTTTATCACTTTAACCATATTGCAGCCTCTCTCTTTTTTCCCTCTCTTAACATGAATTTCTTTGGTTTGATTTTGGTAATGGCATTCTGGTCAACAGGGAATTTTGATAGATAAGAATTTCTTTTATCACTAATGGCTTCAATTTCTTTCTGGTAGCGGCAACTAGCGTTAAGGTAAACAAATTTTAACCATTTTTTTCTATTATTTAATTTATAGCTAGTTGTTAACGTGTTTTTATAATTTATGCTTTGGTTTAAAAAAAATGTTTGAAGAGATAAATTTTAGGAAAAATTTATCTCTACATTATAGTTCAAATAATGTATATGTGCACTTCCCACAAAAAATATAAGGCTGTAGGAAAATATAGATTTCAAAACCTACAGCTAATTTTAACGTTTTATATATTAAAATAATATAGGTGATTATTATAGGGAAGAGATGAAATAATTCTTGCTCCTTGTAAGTTATTATTACAGGGAAAAACGCTACAATTAATGCTTATTTTAAGAAAAACATGTTGAGTTTTTGTCCTCATCTACTCTTAATGTTAAGTTGTCAAATATTGAGATTCATCCTTCAAAGTCTCTGAGAATTGAAAATAGAAAGGTAATTAAGAAGAGATCCTGCATTGTGCCTAGAGGTTGCAAAGTGGGCGGCCTGCCCCGTCCTGCCAAAAAATGAGTCAGCCCGCCCCGCCTCGCTTTTGAAAGTGGGCTCAAAAACTCAGCCCGCCCCACCCCGTTTGGCGGGTTGGGCGGGTTGGCCCTCCAGTCCAAGCCTATTTTACACTGACCCGCCTCGGCCCGCCATCAACCTGCCAAAAAATGAGTCTGCCCCACCTCGTTTAGCGGGTTGGCCCGCCGAGCCGAGCCGAGCCCGTTTTGCCGGCTCTAATTGTGCCTTCCAATATGGAAATATCCTATCAATAAACAAAATGAAATATGTCGTGCTTATCTTAAATTTGGTCCATATTAGTGCAAGCTTCGAAATTATCCTTTTTTTGGGCCAGAGAAGAATCAACGTCATTTTTGCTCTTCTTGGTTTGATTTGTTTTCATCTTGGCTAGAGTATTCTCAAACAAAAGATGTTGCATTTTCTTTGCCTTGTTATTTATTTTGCAAACCAAGTGGCAATGGACGTTTTGGACTTAGTACATTTGTTGTTAAGGGTTTCAAAAATTGGAAAAAGGTTAATAATAGAGAAAATTGTGCTTTTCTATGTCATGTTGGAAAAAATGTTATCTCAGTGCATAAAAATGTTGTGAGATCATGTAGTGATCTTATGAACCAATATCAACATATTGAGACATTGGTTGAAAGGCTTACTTCTGAACAGATTGCAACTAATTGTTTATGGGTACAAGTTTCTGTTGATGTGACAAGATGGCTTGCATTTCAAGGATGTGCTTTTAGAGGTCATGATGAAAACTTAGATTCACTTAATCAGAGCAATTTTCTAGAGATGATAGAGTTTTTAGCTTCTTATAATCAAGAAGTTGCAGCAGTTGTGTTAGAAAAAGCTCCGCAAAATGCTTCATATAGTTCCCCTCTAATTCAAAAGGCAATTCTTCATGTTTTCTCTCAAAAGATAAAGGTCACAATAAGAGAAGAAATTACCAATGTTAAGTTTTGTCTTATTGTTGACAAAACTAGTGATGTATCTAAATAAGAGCATATTGCTATTGTTTTGAGATTCGTAGATGAAGATGGTTTTATACGGGAAAGGTTTTTTGGTCTTGTACATGTGGAAGATACAAGTGCTAAGACTTTGAAACAAGGAATATGCAACATTCTACGTAACCATAATCTTGACATTCAAAATATCTGAGGACAAGGCTATGATGAAGCTAGCAATATACGAGGTGAATGGAATGGATTGCAGGCTTTAATTTGCGCTAAGTGTCCATATGCTTATTATGTTCATTGTTTAGCTCATCGGCTTCAACTTGCCTTGGTTGCTGAATCTAATGAGGTAAAACATGTTCATTAGTTTTTCGAGAAATTAAACTTCATAATTAATATTGTTACTTCTTCTTGTAAGCGTAATGATGAGTTAAGGGCTTCCCAAACAAGTGAAGTTGCAAGAATGATTGCTATTGATGAACTCGAATCAGGAATTGATCTTAATCAGATTGGTACTTTGCATCGAGCTGTAGCTACTCGTTGAGTTCTCATTACAATTCTATATGCAGTTTATTTAAAATGTTTAAAGTCGCATGTGAAGTTCTTGACAATATTTCTAATAAAGGAAAGACAACATCACAACGTGGATGTGCAGATAATGCATACTTATCACTGACATCTTTTGATTTTGTCATGATAATGCACCTTATGAAGGAAATTATGAGTATTACTGAAGTTCTTTGTGAGGCTTTACAGCGAGAGTCCCAAGATATTTCAAATGCTTTACACTTGGTTTCAACTACAAAAAAAAGTTACTTCAGAACTTAAGAGAGACGGGTTGAGATGTTTTCTTGGTTCAATTTCGAGAGTTTTGCATAAAACATGACACTGACATTCCAGATATGGCTACAAAATATATAAGAAGGAGAGGTTGTGCTTAAAATGAACAAGGTGATTTTTTTACAAAATTATTTCATAGGATGAATATCTTTTGTGCTACAATTGATTATCAATTGCACGAATTGAATAACAGATTCAATGAAAATACTGTTGAATTACTTGCTTTGAGCATGAGTTTAGATTTAATAAATGGGTACAAGTCATTTAATAATGATGATATATGCAAGCTTGTAGATAAATTTTATTCTAGTGATTTCATAGAACAGGAAAAATTGCACTTGAAGATGCAGTTACAACATTTTGTGCTTGATATTCCTAAACATCCAGATTTGAGTAATTTATCAACTACATCTGAATTATGTCAAGGCCTGGTAAGAACTGGAAGATCAATCATTTATCCTCTTATTGATAGAGCTATTAGACTCGTACTCACTCTCATAGTTTCTATGACAACTACTGAAAGAGTTTTCTCTGCCATGAAGATAATCAAGACCAGAGTTCGAAATCGAATGGAATATCGATTTCTTGATGATTCTTTGATTACATATATTGAAAAAGAAATTATTTTAAATTTTAGCACAGATTCAATTATAGAAAAGTTTAATAATATGAAAAAAAAATTGGGTCCGTCACTGGTAGTGATGTTGTAACATTGGTTCAGTGAAAGTAAACTCCAACTAGTCCTCCATCATTTGTCAACTTCTTTTTTAGTGTTTCATTTTTATTATTTGACTTATTATTTTAATTTGTAGATTAATTTTTCAGATTCTCAAAAACCAAAAATAACTTATTGTCGATCAAATGATGGTAACTCAATTGGCGCCAAGAAACTGAACATGTGGGATGAGAGCATGTGTTCGATCCTCCCCGTATCTAGGAGTGTTTGCCGTCTGTATTGAATCAATTTTGAAGCAAAAATCATTTAATACAATTCCTTCAGTTTGATCATTTAATCATCCATTTGGTTTCGATTTTTTCTAAAATCTAATCCAATTTTATTCGGTTTGGATTTTTTGATTTTTCAAAAGACCTAAAATTTCAGTCATACAAGTCATTAGCTATATCAAAATAAAGTCATTCAAAGCTACAAACCATTAGAAAATTTAAGTCTTCAAACCAAAACAAGTCTGAAAACTCTTAAAGAGTTAAAATAGATTAATAGACAATAAAAAATTAAAACAAGATAGTTTGCTATCAATAACATCCAAGATTTCAAGTCACTATCTTTCGAAAATAATAAATACATAATGCATTCGATTAGTTTGAATTGGATCGATTTTCACCAACCAAACTGAAATTGATCCAATCCAATTAAAATATGCAGTTTTTTTTTTGTTTTTGATTTTCGATCACCGCGGTTTGAATCGGTTTGGATCGGTTGATGAACGTCCCTACCAGTATCGTCTTTGGGATAGGTTTAAAGTCTTAATCCCGGGACCCGTCCCGAATCGGATTAGTCTCAAAGCGATGAACCGATTAGAATATCTCCAAAAAAAATTATTGTCATTATCTTACAGATTTGATAATTAAAAAGGCTTATCAATATATCCAAACAAATAATAATACAAAATATATCACAATGATACAATATATAAGCACATATTACATATCAAGTAAGCAATTTAAGGTGCTATAAATAAATAGTAAGGGTTAAGAAGATTATAAACCTATTTATAAAGTTTCAACAACCATTACTTGGGACTTACATTTAAATTACAAGGCACTCAAACCTTTATTCCATTATTTATCAAGCATAATGGGTTCTTGATAAACCACTAGAACCTCCAAGCTTATAGGTTCTTATAATTCTTACAATCCACTAAGTTTCATGTGTGCTTAGGAGCGTTACAACCTCCAAGCTTCACAGGTGCTTAGAAACTTTTCTATCACCTTGCTTAATGAGTGTTTAAAATATGATTTTACAGTTAGAGATTGATGAAGAAATGATAACTTTCTCAAAAAACAAATATACAATTTGAAACTCTTATTTGGTATGATGAATTTGTAAGAATGATCTTAAGATTGATGGATTTGTGTATATAATCTCAAATAAATGTTTATGAATCTTTTTCTACTCTTAGAATTCATAAAAATGATGCCAAAAAAGTTTAGTGTTGTTGGGATTGTATTTAAAGAGTTTCCATTAATAACTAGTCATTTATTATCGTAACAGGTATATAAGCAAGAGATATCCAGACATATTTGGATATATATTGATATTCCTGCAGCATATATATGATTTAAAGCCAAAAAGAGAAAGAATCTTGGATAAAAAGGGCTATAATTGTTATTGAATTGATAAATCTCAATCAGATATCTTGTTACTGATTTTCTTCTAATTTTGTAAAAAACCAGGACAAAAAGAAGCCCAAATTTGAAGTACAAGTCTGAAGCCCCGCGCTATTAGCGCGGCACTGGCGCTACTAGCGCCAGAAGAACTTTTTAAGACAAAACCTCCACGCTACTAGCGTGGAACTGGCGCTATCAGCGCCAGCCAATTTTGCCAACTGCGCTAGTAGCGCGGGATTCACGCTAGTAGCGCCAAGCTACTGATTCAAGAACAATACTCCCACACTATTAGCGCGACACTGGCACTAGTAGTGCGGGAGGTGCGTGGTGATTTTTAAACCTTGATTCAAACTGTATCAAAGCAGATTGAATCCAAGATACACAATGAAGATTTGATCAAGATTTCTAAGCAAGGCATAAACTCTATAAATAGAGACTCAGACCTCAGAGACAAAGAATCTTTGGCTGGAGAGAATTGTGAGAACAGATAATTGAGAGAATTCTTGGAGACTCGGTCTGAAGATCAGGATTCCACCGGAGTTGAAGACTGAAGACCATTGAGCTTCTTTCTTCTTCTTCTTCTTCTTCTTCTTTTACGTTTATGAATAATTTTTATTATTTGAATTTGTTTAAGCCAGCTATGTCTGGCTAATTTCTTTTTGTAGTTAGGATCACGGATCCGATGTGAATCCTTTATATTTTCTATATTGTTTTTATAATTTAATTAGTTAGTTTATTTTATTCTAACTGTGTTAATTTTTCCATATCCTGATTAGAATTAGCCTCTCTAATTATAAGGCTTTGAGGGTTAGGACTCACAATAGACATATTTGAGTTTTAGTCTGGACAAGGGTAGAATAACAATTTGTGCATGACCTAAACATAGGCTTACATAAATTGCAGACTTTTAATTCATTTGCTTAATGCTTAATTCAAGAGAGAATACTAGGACACTAGGATTCTAATTGGGTTAAAGGGTTAAAATCACTAAGACATTAGGGTTTAACTATTTTATAGGAAAATAATGAATTGTCTGAACAAACCAATTAGTTAATTATAAAACACAATATAGGAATATAAGGGAGGATCGGAGGTGAAGTGCATCCTGGCTACAATTTTGTTTTTACAAATTTTCACCAATATTTTCTTAACGTTCTTGATACTCTTGCATGCATTCAAATTTAATTGTTTTTAAATTTTCTATTTTTAAATTTAATTGTTTTTAAATTCTGTTTTGAAATTCCAAAATCAATTACTTTCATAACACAAACAAATTTCCTTTTCCAACGTAAGGGAATAGTTGAATTAATACTTGGTGCATTAGTCCTTGAGGGAACGATATCTTACTTGTCACTTTATTACTTAAAACGAACGGTATAATTGCCAATTTCGCAACAAGTTTTTCGCAACAAGTTTTCGCAACAAGCTTCACAGGTGCTTAGAAAATTTTCTATCACCATGCTTAATGAGTGTTTAAAATATGATTTTACAGTAAGAGATTGATGAAGGAATGATAACTTTCTCAAAAAACAAATATACAATTTGAAACTCTTATTTGGTATGATGAATTTGTAAGAATGATCTTAAGATTGATGGATTTGTGTATATAATCTCAAAAAAATGTTTATGAATCTTTTTCTACTCTTGGAATTCATAAAAATGATGCCAAAAAAGTTTAGTGTTGTTGGGATTGTATTTAAAGAGTTTCCATTTATAACTGGTCATTTATTATCGTAACAGGTATATAAGCAAGAGATATCCAGACATATTCAAGCCATATTCAGATATATATCCGAATATTTGCATCATATATACATATATGTGATCATATATCTAGATATATCATGACAATAAATAAAAAATTTTCCTGAAAATGCATTCCCTTTCACTCATTTTCAAACTTTATCGCTTAAACTTGATTTGTAACATTTAGAAACATATTTTAAACTCTTGGAAAAGAATTTTTACCATTCAAGACATATTTGATTCATTTTCAAAATAGGTTTGAGAGTTCTTGTTACAAAAATATATAATATGAGAAGCATGTACTTTAAAAATGTTAAGCTTTACAAAAAAACATGTAATATGTAAAATTTTCAATTTCCGAGACTTTTGAACTTTGATGAAAAAAGCAATTTGCTACCTTTAGCTCATGATTGAAAGCACTATCATATGTAATTTCCAAAAAAAAAAAGCACTATCATACACAAAAGCTTGAACTTGATTTTCATTTCACTGTGACTTATATTGTGAGATTCTGCTTGTAAGTTATCCATGATTTTGTTGTCCCTCAATATAGACTTATTTTTTATGGTTTTTCTTTTCAAATCTCTTCTTGAATATTGGCCAAGTTTGATGTTTGTTGCTCTTGAATTGTCAACTTAATGTCTTGATTTATTGCTCTTGATTTGTTATCTTCAATGCTCATCTTTATTATTGTCATTTCATTGTCCTATTATTGTTCTCCATTTATCATCTCATCTCGTGGTTCTTGCTTTATTGTCGTCAAAGCTCATCTTGCTTGCCTTTATCATGCATCTACAACCTCCATATATAGTTGATGTTTTTGCCTTTGATAAAAACTTTTCTCTTTTTATTGATATCACTTTGTTAGCATCAAAGTATATCTTATATCTAAATCCCTACAAAATAAGATGTTGTTATCTAGGGTACAAAGGATTTGGCTTGCAAAATTATTTCCTAGAGAGCTAGAGAGATATAGAAACGCGCAAAAGGCAAGATAAGGCCCTTTAGGTGTTCTGTAAGCGTCCTGTGAAGAAGCCACTTGCCTAACATCTTGGAATGGAATAAAGGGAGCATATCTTTGGTACTACTGTAGTATGTACTCCTTTACTAAAAGTAGAAAATGATGATGGTTTTGGAGAAAATAACCATACAAAGAAGGATAAAATGGTAAAAATATATATATATATTATATTTTTTAAATTGAGTAGATGATGCACCGAGTCTTCGGTACTACGGTAGTACTGTAGATATTTCTGAATAAAGGATTAAGGCGCCAAGACATTGGGTTTTAACTAATTTAGTTGAATTGATTAGAGATATAGAGAAGGAACCTTCATTACGAAATCAAATAAGGTTTCACAAATATAAATTGGGAGAAATCTAAATTGGGAGAAATCGAAACCGTATAATTCATTATCGATAACTCTTGGTTTAGTCTTTGCATTTTTGTTTTAAATGAATCAATTCTTGCTTTTTACTTTAATTCCTTTTAATTAATATTCGTACACTCTTATTATATAAATTCATTCAACTTAAACAAAATAATGAATTAGTGATTAAATATTGATTCTCTTGAGAATAACACTCTTTCTTATCATTTTTTATTTGGTTGAATCTCTTTCTTATCATTTTATTACCTATACAATCGATATACTTGTCATATCTGCAAGATCTTTCTTTATTTCTGTATAATAATGGTAAATAATTTTTCATTTCTTCAATCTGTAATTGACCGATATATCATTTAAAGCCACACATTAGTTTCATTGGAAGCTACTTATTTGGCTTCCCAATAATCCTTACATATGGCTTAACAATCTTAAATTATTTAATAACTTTAAATAAAATACGATTTTTATCCATCCAACGATTGAAAGAAATTATTTGCATCGAATCTTGTAAAATATGAACAATAATAAGAATGTAATTAAATGGTTCTTTTTTTTTGGTATATTTCAAAAATTTATACTAATTTAAGAGTTGTTGCTCTAGTGGAATTCAAGCTAGACCTGATGATTTGATCTGTCCAAAGCTGAGTTATGAGTTTCGATTCATGAGAGTTGCAATTCCTGGAAAAAAATAGTGAGGTTCAATCCCAAAATTGGATTAATGAGGCCCACTAAGGTTGCAAACATCGGTTGGTATTTACCAAATTTTTTTATATTACATTAAACTTATGTATATTAATAAGGTTAGGAGTATTTTTTTGGATTACATCCGGGTATCCTCACAGCCGATAGCCATGAGACTAATCCCTCGCCCCGGGTCAGCACACAAAGCGGTAAAACCGGTATAAGTTACATTCTCAATCGTAACAATTGATTCTATTTATATCTAACATTTTTGATTTATTTAATATGTGACTAGTTAGATGCAGGCAAATTAATGACTAAGATTTGGTGTAAGACTTCTTATTCTTACACTGATGTAAGAATAATATGCCCTGTATTAATAAAGTATTAAATAATTTTGGATTAGTTTAACACTTTATAAATATGATCTGCATGGTAATAACTTTCAATATAGCAGTTGATTTTGTGGTATAATTTGCTTGTGAAAAGTTGTTAAATGTTGTACGAGCAATTGTGAATTACACCGATTTAATGGATCCCTCGTATATGATAAAGAATTGATTTGCATCGGTCTAAGACTTAACATTCCTACATCATTTAACATTTTTACATAGAATGTGATTTTTATCAATCCAACTGTTGAGTTTTAACTATATATTTCCATGATTTTTTGTGTCAAATCTTATTAAAAATGAGCAACATTAAGAATATAATTAGATAATTCTTATTTTTGTATATTTTAAAATATATATAACATTACCTACCAAAAAATATTTATATAACATTGAACTTTATGTATACTACAATTTTATATTAATGTAATATTTTATAACTATTATCTAAATGATAAGAACTTATAGTTAATTTTCAGATAAATTATGCAATACAAATTTATTGAAATATGTACAAATTTCTAAATTAATTTTAAATATTTTTTGAGGTAAAATTATATTTACTTAAATCCAAAAGTATTTTTAGAATTTAGAGTGTTACATTTCACTTACTTTACATATATTTTTAATATTGAATAAATTATAATGTTGTTTAATAGACAGTGGGTGATATTAGAAATCACTAAGAGGTTTGAACCCGTGTGAAAAATAAATGAGATTAATAATCACAAAACACAGTGCAATAGTAAAATTAAAAATAGACTCACGATATTGGAGAAAATGAATGGACACAGTATGCAGAATAATGAAATAAATCTGAGCCTATAGAAAGTGTCTCCTTAAGACAATTTGCCCCCTCACTAATGTCAAAGGCTGATGGACACTTGTCTCCCAAGATAGATCGGATTACGTCTGAAGAGTGATGGCACTACAGTCAACAGCCTGATGAATACAACAAGATGTCAGAGGAATTACACCGGAATTATGAAAGGAGAATGCAAAAATCGGATGAAGGAAAAAATCCAGCAGAATGTTAATGCAGAAAATCGAATGAAATTTCTGAAGGAGTCAAGGTCTATATATAGACACTGACCGATCACGATGATCTGCCGTGACTGACGGCCGCGAACGGATACAACCGGTGACCGGTTCGGTCCAATTATGAAATAACGTGTAGGTTTGAACCGAAAGGTAAGAACCGGTTCGGTTCAAAACAGGAAGAAACATTTGGGTTGAAGAATCTGGAAGAAAGCAACGGATAGGGACAGGAGTATTTGGACAAAAAATTAATAAAATAATTATTTTTATTTCACACGCCGGTCAGACTGCGATACGTGTGTGTGGTGGACCAGAGGCCACCTAGCTCTTCTCACCTCCACAAAAGTGTAGTGCCCCAAAGGCCAATTTAGGAGTGTGAGGTGAGAGCTTATAAACTCTCTCACATCTTATTAGTTGTCCAATGTGAAACTTCTTAAAACCCACACATCCCTTCAACTTTTTTTTTTCTTTTGTTCCTTACATATAATACTTTCATATATATTTTTTACCAGGGTTATATCCTTACAACATATTTATATTATGAGACTAATCTCTGGCGTCGAAAGTAATAATTAGATAGTTTTTTTTCATAGTGACGATTCTAGGGTTCAAACCCTTAGAGTAGGGTGCTAATAGATGGAAGAAGAAGGGATAGATAAAAGAGAAGATGAGAGGAAGATAATTGACAATATTCATCTACTTTATTCATTCATTAGATACAACCTTAAATAAACGAAGGTGTATCGACCTAAAATAAAAATAAAAGTAAACGAAGGTGTTGCAGTTCAATAATAAGATAAGGAAAAATAACTAAATAACATAATAAGGAAAATTTTCTGAATCCACAACAATAACCCTAATTGAATTTAAGTCCTGCACATGAGTAAGGTTGATTCAATGTGATCCTGTATGTTATGTTTCACGAGCCTTGGTATAACGGATCCTATACTCTTTCATGATTTTAGGCCCAATGATGGAACTTTTGGGCCTTGTAGTAGAGCAGCCCGTTACACATAGCCATTTTGCATAGAATCACATTTAACTTCCACTCACACCAACCAAATTGTTAAATACTAATATCCGCTTCGATTATATGGTAAGAAACTTTGAAATAAAAGAATTAGTATTAAAATTATAAAATTTGAATTTGTTTGTTATGAAGTGTAATTTACTATTAAAGTATAATTGTAAGGCTTTTTCACCCTTTTACCCCTTATTAATTAATTAATAACCATTTTGCCCCTGATTCGAAACTATTTATCAATCTGCCCCTCTTTAATCGACTACATTGCATTTTTAATCGACTAAATGGCCAAAACAGACAAAAAATGACCGTTGGGAGATTTAGTCGACTAAATCTCCCTATTTAGTCGACTAAATCTCCATATTTGACAAAAAAGTAGCCAGTATGATTTTAATCGATTAAGTAGGGAGATTTAGTCGATTAAATCTTCCAACAACCATTTAGTCGATTAAACATGCAAAGTAGTCGATTAAAGAGGGGCAGATTGATAGATAGTTTCGAATCAGGGACAAAATGGTTATTAATTAATTAATGAGGGGCAAAAGGGTCAAATAGCCATAATTGTAAGGATATTTCAAAAAGGACTCCACTTTTAAAAATAATTTTATAGTATCTTTTGTTGGGGTGACTGACTATTGTGCTCTTATATTTAAAAAATTTATCACTTCGCCCTCTTTTTTAAATATTAATTTTAATTTTTTATCAAAATTATATATCAATTAACCCTTATTTGAGTAGATTGACCACAAGTTACTTGAGTAACTAGAACTCGAGTAAATGACATACTCGAGTAACTAGTCCAGTTACTCGAGTAACTTAGGTAGGTGTGCAACTCAAATTTGGATATATGAATATTTTTTATCCAAATCAAGTTCTAATGTCTTGTACATATATAAATAGACTTGGGATGAGTGTTTGCGAGTCTAAAATAATCGAGGACAATCTCCATCCTAGCTCTTTATATCCAAAAATTATGTAAACTTTGGGATGACATAACTTTTGACTTGGTTGTCTGAATAGGGTTTTTTTTTTTTATTTTGCGTAACTTTTGGAGATTTATACGATGGCAAATCCCAGGTCAATTTTTTTTCTTCAAAAAAATGCTTCCTTCATGTGTTTTGGGAATAACAAAATAAATGGGCATACATTTTTAAAAGCAATGTAACATAAACATAAATATGTGCATAAAACTTAGTTTAGTAAATTTAGTTTAGGGTGCGACAAGGTTGGATGAAATTGTTTTGAACCCTTAAACTCATATACGAAGTCCAAATATATGTGTGCATGATATAATAATAAATATAAATTGATAAAAACAAATAACCAAATTTGTCATTGCATAGATATTGAAAAGTTACGTAAAACAAAAATAATACTCAATTTTGACTAATAATCGAGTTAAAAGTTATGCCCTTTCAAAATTTACACAATTTTCAAATATAAAGAGCTCCGACAGAGATTGTACTCAATTATTTTGAACTCGTGAATATCAATCCCAAATCTATTTATATATATACCTTATATTACAACTTGATTTGAATAAAAAAAATTACGGATACAAATTTGAGTTACCCATGCCTGAATTAACGGAATAACTTGTGGTCAATATTGTTAAACAGGACACAGTGATAAGTTTGAAAAGATTGAGAAAGTGATAAGTTTTTTTATAGAACAAGGACAAAGGGTGAATCAACCTCTTTTGTTGGGATTTTTATGAAAAATCGTGCCCGCCTCAAAATCATTTTTCTTTTCTGAAAGTAACTCCTGTGCCATTTTCTTTATAATTGTTTTTCAAATATAAAGAAAAATGTTTAAATATAATTGTAATTAAAAATTAAGAAATATTTAAATGATTTTATCGTATTAATTGTTAAAATATTTAAAAGAGTAATTACATATTTAACCTTCATCTTTTAGATATTTATCTCTAAATCATTAAATGAGTAATTAATGATGATAATTTAAAAATAAAAAGTAGAAACCAAAACTGGGAATCCCCTTAATAATAGAGTAGATTCTTCTAATAAGAATTACTTCTAAAAAAACTTAACCAAACAATTTAATTACAACGGAATTAATTTTAAAAGTTTCAAACGCCTAAAACAAACAGGGCTATTAACTGGTGTCACTTAAGTTTTTTTTTTTTCTCTCTCTCTTTTCTTTTCTTCATATCTACATATACTATATTGACAAATGACAATGTTGTCCTTACTTCTTTAATTCATCCCAAAAACAAAGAGGCCGTGTATGTTGTAACTTGTAACATCACATATCATAAGTGAACTACCAAACTTTTTTATTTTCAAAATGAATGTAAATCCGAACTGTGCCCAACTTATTCATTTTGGATTTTAATGCAATGTTGCCGTAACATCACCAAGCATCATAAGTTGAGCATCAATAAAGCTGTCGAGTCCTTAATCGGTGCCGCAGCCAGAGGGATTCTTTAATGCTCATTGTATCAAGAGGTCAGTAGATGCTTACCAAAGAAAATAGAGGTTACTAAATATTGTATTGTCCCCATAATAATGAAAACTACACTTGACAAAAGTGGTCGGCCCGTCTTGTTCTGTCTTACCTCATCATTAACTTGTTAAAAAATGAGCTAGTTCATCTTGCCCTGCTTCACTTTTGAAATTAAGTTAAAAAACTCAGTCCACTCGATCCTGTTTGGAGAATTGGACGGGTTGATCCGTCAGTCCGAACCTATTTTACACTGATCTTCTCGACCCGCTTATGCCGGCCATCAACCCGCCATAAAATAAGGCCACCCCGCCCCGCTTTTAAGATGAGTTGAAAAACTCAACCCGTCCCACCCCATTTAGCGGGAGGGACGGGTTGGCCGCCGAACCGAACCAATTTTGCCAGCTCCTATAACCTCCTCGTCCCAATTGAGCAAGCTCCTTTACATAGCTCCTAAAGAGAAAACCTTAATACGTATTGCTTTTTAAGTAAATATGGTATTCTAGAAATATATTAATTATTATAAGAGCATAATTACCTACAATATATAGGTTAACTAATTCAGGTTTTTTTTAAGAATTTGTGCGATTATAGTCTTTTCTAAAGTTCTTGGATGTTGATTTTTCTCTTGTGTGTTCTTTTTGGGTTGATCTAGCCTTGTATTAACTCAATAGTTATTATTATTATTATTATTATTATTATTAATATTATTATTATAATATAAGAAATATGCAAACATATGAACCCTCGTTTTAAACTCTAGCTTGGCTACATGAACCCTCTAGATGCTGAGTTGTGGGAAATCATCGAAGGTTTGGAATTGGCTTGGGGAGCAGGAGCTAGGAGAATAGCAATCGAGTGTGATTCAACGGAAGCTATCAATTGTATCCAAAATCTGGATCCAAATCCTAGAGATTCTCAGGTTGTTGAGCGCATAAAGAGATGACTACTCTAAGATTGGATTGTCAGATGCAAGCATACAAGCAGGGAGAATAATGTTTGTGCTCATTGGATTGCCACTAATCTTCGTGAAGGAGATAGGAATTTCTTTTTTTTTTCTTATCCCCCTCCTCATCTTAGGGATATCTTTTTAAAGGATTCTTCCAACTTTAAGACTTTGGCCACTATTTCTTAATTTTTCGTGTTTTATGGGGTTTTTGCCCCTCTTTGTTTACAAAAATAAAATATGCAAACATTTTTAGAAAGAAAAAAAGTATAGCTTAGTGGAGGATTGAACCTCTAACATTAACATTATACTTAAATCTTATTTAAAGACTTGGGTCGGCATCAATTGAACTACAAGTTAGTTGGCCAAGTTTTCAATCTTAATATATAAGACTTCAATTTGTTTTTTGTTTTTTTTATTCAAGTTTTTGAAAGTAAATTTATGAAGTCAAGGCCGGTTTCACTTTATATGTGCCTTTTGAAATTACATCAATCTCATTTGATTTGATAACTAATTATGTGAAATAGATGTAGGAAGTTCTTTATTAAATTGTTTTACGAATGAGAGGTTTAAGTAAGGTTGCTCTCTATTTTGAAAGTGTTGAGTTCTTATACTTCATTTTTCTTATTAGTCTTTTACTCATCTGCCATTGCATTTCTTGGTAGATTGTTTTTTTTTTTTTAATATGGAATCTTGAAGGTTTATAAATTTAATTTTAAATTATTTTAATTTTATAAAATTAATTTAATTAAAAGTTAACTTGAAGTACTGCAGCCAGTTATGATTAAAGTTTTGTATGAATGTCTAATAAAATATAATGTAAAATTCTTAACTCAATTGAAGACTTATATATATTTCTTATTTCTAGTTATTACTGAGAATAAATCACGATTAATTAAAAAAAAGCAGACATAATTTTGTTTTGAACAAAATTGTATTGTTTTGAGGCTTCGCAGCAAATACTAACATGCCGTTTAGCCGTTATCCTAATTAGTTGATATCAGTACTTTTTCGTTGTCCATGAATTTTTTACTAGATTCGATAAATAAAAAAGAGGATTATCATAAATAAAGAGGAAAAAGTGACTGTCACCAAAAAAAAGAGAGAGGAAAAAGTGACTGACATGGATGAATTGCTTTTACCTGTACTTGTTATATAGAGCCAGACATTGTTACCAGTATTTGACAAACATTTAAGTTGTGGGAAAAAAAGTTACTGACACTGATGAATTAGGGTGTACCTTTGAAGCAGAGGCAGCCACTCCACTAGTAGTACATAAATACTTTGTTATATTATATCATAATTTCGATGCGTGCGTTCATTTGGTACCATTAAAATGGGGCGTAAATGAATTAGATCGATCTATAAAAATTTATGTACTAATTTATATTAGGTCAGATTTAGTCTATTATAAATAGTAAAATAGAACATATTTAGATTTTTAAAAAAAAATCTATTTAGAAAATAGGTCATTGACTTTTTATACATGTCGAGCCTATAATTTTACAGGCCGACCTATATCATATTATTTATTTAAAATATAATAAATAAAATTATTATCTTAATAATTTTGAATAATTAAATAATATTATTTTAGTTATTCTTTTAATTGTTGAATGTTTAATAGGCTTAAACAGGTTAATAGGTCTAGGTCAAAGCTTTTATTTTTTAAATATAGGTCAGACTAGACTTGTAATTTGGGCCTAGACAAGCTAATAGGCCATGCCATATCCAATATTTTTTACAACCTATTTAAGTCAAAGCCTAGCTAGCCTATTTACACCTCAGAAGCACGGACACGCGATTGTTTAAAAAATTTGCGTGTCGGACACTGACACGCTCCGACACGTTCCGACACGCGATCAACTCTCCGACACGCAGTCAATTTTTTCAGACACGCGGTTAACGTTCCGACACGTATTTTTTTTAGTCTTAATTTTATTTTATTAACTAAATATAAAAAATAATTTATACATTAATTTTTTTCTGTTATAAAATTTGACATGAAAAATTAACAAAGTACGAAAAATTATATTTTTTTATATTTATGTTATGAAATTTGAATATTTGATTGGTTATATGATTTATTATGGACTGTTATATGTATTAAATATAAATTATATTATATATATTACAAATTTTATTTAATATCAAAACGTGTCCCAACGTGTCAAAATATGATAATTTTTAGAATTAACGTGTCGGCGTGTCGTGTCGTGGCCTGTGTCGGTGTCGATGCATGATAGATTTACACCCCTACCATTAAGAGAGTTAAAATTGAGATTTTATCTAAAAATAAAAAGGGACAAAAAATTGTAAAAAGTAAGATTGTAATGAAAAAAATCATAAAAAAAAGTATTTAGAATATTGATAAAAAAAAACATAAAAATACAAATGCGCAATTTTAAAACGAGTTTTTAACTAATATAAGTACCGCAACATTTAAATTTTCATTGTGGAGGCTGTCGTTCTTATTTCTATTCTGTGTGCCACGCTATTCAAAATACGACATAGTCGTTGAACTATCCTTCACCGCAGCTATGAGGCTGACACATGCATGCATGCGCATGCAGGCTATACCTGGCGCAAATCTATTTTTTTTTATATAATAATAAAACTTGAACACGTAATTTAATACAATCTATTCAAACCTTTATTACTAGACCAATTTTTTTAAACTCTTTTTTTTTTTTTGAATTAATGAAAGTTTTAAGACATAAAGTCGAGATGGATTGATGGCTGTTTTTGATTAGCATCCAGAGTCACGGTTACAACTTACAATTATCGCATATGGGTGACACCGCGAGGAACACTGACCAAAATGTCACTGTTCATCAACTTTTTTATCTAAATGCTATGCAACAATGTTATTTTTCAATATGTCACGGGGGCAAGTTCGCTACCCTGTGTAGCAAACTCGGTTTGGTGACGTGTCACATTTTTAATAGATAATAAATATCAATTTTTAAAAAAATAATAATAAAAAAAATGAAGGTCGCCTACCATGGAGGCGAACTTGGTTAAAATTAAGTTGGTGTCCACTAGAAAAGTGACACGTCAGCAAACCGAGTTCGCTACATCGGGTAACAAATTTGCTTCCGTGATAGATTGAAAAATAACACTATTCACGTGACATTTAGGTAAAAAAATTAATAAACAGTAATATTTTAATCACTGTTACTAACCGTGATAGGCTCATGGAATCCAATTTGATCCCACTAAAATAGCAGTTGTATGTTGTAAAACATTACAATATCTATGTTAATAGCATAAAGGCATGGAATCTTTTTATTATTAACAATGAATCCTTGACGTCGTTGAATGATTGCTCTTGGTCAGGGGCAGTCCTTTTGCGTGTATTGGCAATGGATATTTATGTGACCACGAGGAATTGTCGTGTTTGATCTGAAAATTTTGAACATACCACTTCCTATTCTTAGCTCTCCATAGGGAAATTTTTTTTGGTGTTACTCATGTATCGTAAATTTGGTATATTTTTTATTCATATTGTGACACGTATATTATTATTGTCAAATTAATAATAAATAATTTATTTTAAAATTAAAAGAAAGAGTGAGTAATTTAATATAAAGTAAGACACCTATCACAATATAAATAAAAAATGTAATGATTTTCGGTGCATATACGTAGTACCACCAAAGATATTCTCCTGTATAGGATAAACAATAAAGGGGACCGGACAAAAAGATATTTACGTCAGTTCCCTTCCCATGACTCGTTTATTGGTTAAGTATATTGCGGCCCGCACTAATTAATGTTATAAATATTAAAACCTAAAAAAAAAACCAATTAATTAAGCGAGCTTATATATAAAATGCACGTTTATGTGGATCACAACCTAACTTGTTTTTATTAAAATAAGAGACACAATATGTACCAAAATAAAAATAAAAATAAGAGAACACAATTGATTCCAGATTTGCAGCCGACAAGAATTATTAATAATGATGATATTTAACTCCAATGGTAGCTCACTTGTTAACTGAGTACGCAAGAGTTTGTTTTGGTTAGGTATTTAAATTTTGGCTAAAATAAATTTTTGGAATTTTCTGAAGGCAAGTGGGAAACCATTTTTCCTTCTTCAATAACAATGGTTTAATGCACCATCTATTCTAATGAGAAGCTATGAGTCATACTTCGAAGAGGAGGAGGTTGTGAGTTGGGGTCTGACTTGGTTTCTGAAGTGGCTCAAATCTGACCTGACCTGTTTTTGACTTGGTTTCGTCACAAAATTTCGTCGAAATTTCTACGTTGCAAATGACGAAAATTTCATCACAAAATTATTTTTTTGTCGGAATACTTTTTGTCGAAAAGAGACGAAACTTTTTTCTAATGAAATTTTTTACAAAAATAAATTTTCTATCGAAATTTATTTTCCGTCAAAAGTTTTGACGAAAATGATTTCCTCCATAAAATGTTTTAAACGAAAAAAGAATTCCATCAAAAATTTTGACGGAATGTTTTTTTTTCTTCAAAATTTTGATGGGAATGTGTTCTGACGAAAATTTCGACAGAAATTGTTTTGAGGGAAATGTTTCATCCGAAACTTTTAACGAAATTTAGATTCTCTAAAGAATTTTGACAGAATATTTTTTTTGTCAAATTTTTTTATCTAAATATTTTTTGTCAAAAATTTTTACGAATTTTTTTTACAGAAATGTGTTCCGTTGAAAATTTTGATGTAAATATTTTTTATCAAAAAATTTGACGAAAATATTTGGTCGAAAATTTTCGATGATGTGTTTCGCTAAAAATTTCGACGAAATTTTTTTTTGTCAAAAATTTTAACGAAAATATTTTCGCCGAAATTTGAAATCTGTAAAGATTTTTGATGAAATTTTTTTCTGTAAAAAAATTTCAATGGAAATGTGTTTCGTCAAAATTTTTGATGAATTTTTTTTGTGAAATATTTTGACAAAATTTAGATTCCGTAAAAAAATTTGACAAACTTTTTTTTTCCGTCAAACATTTTTACAGAAATGTTTTTAGTCACAAATTTTGATAAAAATATTTTTCGTCAAAAATTTTTGCGAAATTTTTTTATGGAAATATTTTTCTTAAAAAAATTTGACGTAATTATTTTACGTTAAAACTTTTCTTTTAATGTAATTGTGATTTTCTTTTTTTTCACATAATGAGTATGGGTTAAGTTTTGGGTCAATGTTAAAACAAATCAGGTATAAAACTGACCCAAATAAAAGTGGGTCAGTATTTAAACCAGTTCAAAAAAAAAAGATATTTATGAATCAGGTCAAAGTCAGATTAAGAACAGGACAAGTGAACCAATTTTTTTGCACACCTCTAATCGTAAGCCTTAACCTTAAAAAGAACTCCTCGGGACTTGGACATGATCACACATCTAACTGGATAATGACCACTTACTTGGATACATGACCATGCATGCCTAAAAGAGATATAACTGTGTCCCCTTAGAATTGTGAAAAATTGATTGCCTCATATTTTGTAAATTGATAAGAATTTTTGTTGGCGGAGTCAGTATATCATAGAAGTTTGATATTGTTGTGTGTCTCTGATTTATTATAAATTTTTTTAGTAATTTGGACTTGGGCCCATGAATAATTGGTGTTAGAGTTTTCTAAATCCTATTTATATTCCCTTGTAAACTGAGTGGCGATGAAGTGAATATAGTATAGATAAGCAGAACGTAGCCTACATTAAGTGAACTAGGATAAATCAATGTATCAATTTTCTTGTTCCCTTTCTCTTTTTCATTTTTCGATTTATATATTGTGCGCGATTTCCAGTTGTGTGTCTCTTAGCTAGAACAATAGAAATATCTTTTTCCCATGTTTCTATTATAAAAGGGTAGGACCTCTTCTCAGATGAAATTACTACATTGGAATTTCATGACAAGAGAGAAAAAGACTGTGGAAGATTAAAGGTGTCATCCACTTGTAAAAGGTTTTGCTTCTCTCTACCACTTACATTTTGATGGTTAGGATTTGAGGTTATCTTTATTTGGTTTGTTTTATTGTATCAATTATATGCTAAGATTTGATCACTATTGATGCGAGTTAATTAATTGATTAATAGCTGATCATCCACAATTAATTAGCAAATCTATGAAATATATGTGTTTAAAATCGATACACATCAAAATTTGTTTCTTTTCCACAAAATGAATTAGTCAATTAGTCCCTTCAAACTTCCTCAATAGACCAAATAAGGGATTTGATTGGGGAATAGATTATTGGTAATTCATGACCATTAATTACTACAAAAGTTGGTAAAGCTATTCACATAGCCACTGAATTATAAAGAAATAGGAATTAAATAATTGGATGCAAGTGAATCCTAAACGTTCACCTTAGGTACATCCATCAATTTTTTATATTCTCTCTCTTCCAAAGAGAGAATATTATGAAGAAGATAGAAGATAAAAAACCACCAATATAATATTTTTTTAAAAAAATAAATATGTTAAACAAAAAAGTTTAACTAAAAAAAAAAAAAGTTTAACTCTAAACTTAACTTTGACGTAACAGCACCACTAGGGATAGCCTAGTGGTGTTGGGTGTGTTTAGGGTGTATTAGGTGTGCGGTTCGATTCCTTGTAATGTCAAAAAAAAAAAAAAACTTCGACGTAACCCGATCCAACCTATAACCGTTCCTTAAAATAGGTGACCCTTTTAGATTTTCGTAATATCAAAGCGCATAGAGGAATATAGGAATTGAATCATCAAATACACAGCATAATGTTGGGCAGTCCACTTTCACTAATTTTATTCAGAAATTTGTATGATAAATTAATCTTAAATTTTTAACTATTAATTTAAAGAGATCATATTAAACTAACTCTTGCCAACTATTCTTTAATCGTATCTAGATCACTAGAGCCTCCGCAATATACTTTTTTTTAATCAATTTAGCTTGTTATATTTTTTTTAGTGGCGGGGCTAAGCCCCAAAGAAAACAAATTACACAGCTAACGTAATACGTGTTCTGCTAATAGCAGAATAATCAGCTTAAAACAAAGGACTAATACCAGGGGAGGGGAGGGAAAATAGCGGAGATCTTGGGTGATCCAAAAATGGTAATTAGATAACCCGTCCTTCACGATAATATATATAATCAGATCAACTTATACTGATGGAAGAATAATAAGTCTTACACCAAATTTTAACTATTGATCTTCGTAAATCTAACAGTTGTGATTGAGTTACAGTAATTAATTATTAATTTATGATAAATCATAACTATTAGATATACGAAAATCAACGATTAATATTTGGTGTAAGACTTATTATTCTTACAACGATATAAGAATATCATGTACCATATATATATATATATATATATATATATATATATATAGGATTTATTTTTTCTAAAGCTACTTTAGACAACTTTGTCGAATTTTCATCGAAATGATGTCGTTTTGGGGCAGAAATCATGGTACGTATTTGTAATTTTAATTTATTTTAGGGTTATAATAGTCTTTATAATTATAATTTTTTAATTTTTTAACCCCAAAATGACGTCATTTCAGTAAACATTAGACAAAATTTCCTGAAGTAACATTAGATACTTTTTTCTCATATACATATATAAGAATGTTATATTTATAATCTCTTTTCGTTTATAACCAAATCTTAACCGTTTCGCCAATATGAAATTTATAATTATTAAAAATTAATAATTAATTAATAAGTGTGACTCAATAAATTATAATCGTTAGATTGAAGAAATTAACGGTTGAGATTTGGTTGTAATTAAGAGGATGTAAGCGAAAAGAGATTATAGATATATCCTCCCTCACATGTATATATATATAGGTCGATTATATTGCCTACCATTTTTTTCTTACTACATTTATTTCACTATTAGATTAAATTCAAATTCAAATCAAGGGTTTAAAGTAACTCAAAATTTAATTAAACTAAATATATTAAGGGATTAATGTTTCTCATATTGTAGGAGATAAAATTAGGAGATAATTTTATCTCCTACACATACATAAAAGTATGCGGACTCATATTTTATTTTTCTCTCTCTTCTATTCACGTGGCCCCACATAGAGCCACACACTTGTATGTGTGTGTAGGAGATAAAATTATCTCCTAAGAAATGAGAAACATTAATCCCATAGATAAATCAAAAGATCCCACACCCTTTTCTATCTAATAAATTTCAATTGTGCCTTAAGTTAGAGAACATCATTGTACTCTTGCGTAGAAGTTAGAAATCATTTATTAAACTGGCTTCCTGTGAAAATTATCACCGGAGAGAGCTTGCAACGTAAAAGAAAAAAAAAACAAAAAGGATGATTTAATTCTCAAACCTTTGTTTCATTGTGAGAGCATATTGAATATGGGTTATGCCACAAATATTATATGTGACACTACTAGAAAATAGGCAAATAATGATGGCATATTTGGGACAAAAAAAACTACACGCACAGTGTGATAGAATTTGAGTCGGAGTTGGTTTTGCCACGGAAGTGGGCCCATATTTTCGACGCAAAAAAACGGATGCACATTCCGTCACAAAATCATCGTAAATTGCGACGAATATATAACTCGTTGCAAAAATGGAAATTTTGGGATGATTATTTGCGATTGATTGATTTACGATGAGCACATTCCTCGCAAAATTAGGGAGTATATTTTGCGAGGTTGTTAAATTTTATCCATCGCAATTGGCAGTGCTTGTTGTGACGATATATGTGGTTAAGCTTTGTGAGGGACTTTGCAACGGTGTAATTTTGTAATTTGCGACGGTACTAAAACTTTGTCGCAAAAATTGATATATAACTACATCCATTTTCTTATACACAAAGTGCCAGTGTCGATCCCTAACATAATATGACATACAATTAAAAAATGGATGAAAGTAATTGCATAGAGTAGATGATCGATCATATGCAATTTTTCGCGTAAATTGTACTGATCAAAGTAGAATGAAGTGGCAACAAATGAAATTATCGTTTGTAAATAATTATCTTACATGTATCTTATATAAATGAGACATATAAACAACTGACAACTTCCTTGGTTATGATAATTCATGTGTAGAAGCGTAGGTGTTGGTCGGCTTAAAAATGCAAAAGGCATAGGGAGTTTAAGAAACTGTGCAGTAGTAGTAGTACATAGTATGGCATAGTCGTTGATTTTATTTCAACAAATAACTTGAAGACATCAAGCTTTCATGATCTAGAATTCTAAATATTAAGTGAACGTGCAGATATTATGCTATATAAGTGATGACATCCATGATATAGAGTTTTATATGAGGTTGAAGTTGGTCCAGTATAATTATGGTTGATACCGTGATGTGTAACTTTCATCTAATGCCCTCGATAAGTCATGATATTGCGAAGACTAAACATTTGATAACATATTCATTATCAACATCAGGATCAATTTCGTACTTAATGGGTTATCTGTACCTAAATCCAGATTCTTAGTGAAACTTTTTCAAGGATTTCATGATAAGAATAACATTCTCATGAATTATTGTATTTCTTGGATCCTATGTACCTTGGGAAACACTTCTAAGAGTGGATTAAGTTTATACTTTTGCGATAGGTTACAATATATTGTCGCTGATTGTGACAGAAGTTGCGATGAAAATTTGTAAATTGCTATGGCAAGAAATCTCTATTGTAATTTACGTTGGCAGGAAAATGTTCACCGACAATTTGCGATGGCATTTTTCGTTGAAAAGTTAAAAAATATAGCGGTTGATTCAAAAATTCAAAATCCAAAATACTTTTACGACGACAAAATAAGTTGTCGCCGATTGCGACGGTAATATTAAACGACACAACTGTTATCAAAGTGGTTAGTAAAATTTATGGTTATTAATCACTATTTTGCTACGATATATTTATTCTTCGCAATTTGTGTCGGTTGTTGTGGTAGTATTCTGGCTAGAAATGAAGCGCCCATCAACACGTTACCGTCGCAAATATGCAATTTTAGTTAAAAAAAAATCTAAGTTACTAAGCTGTCTCTTCGTCTCCCCCATCGTCTCTTTCTGAATCCCTCTCTGTCTCCCTCACCAAACCCACTGATGTCTTTCTCTCCAGTGACCATTTTTGGCAAACAAAACCCTCACCACTAACAACCCTCACCCTCGGCTATCCACCCTTTCCAGCTAATCGAAGCACCCATCATCGCCGAAAACCGCCAGCCAAGCCATCGAATAACCAAACCACCAAAATCATCCCAACGTCTTCTCTCTCTTCCCCGCGAGAAATCGGATGCCATTAACCTTATAATCGTCGACAACCCAACTCTAATAGTAGCCACCACCGAAAACCTCCATCTCCGTCCATAATCACTGACCTCATCGGTCAAGAAATTCATATGTACTGCCGGCGACCTCTCCATCTGTGTCAACTCCCTCACCGACTTTATTTTAGTGACCGGGTAAATCAGGTACCTTTTTATTGGGTGTTTTCTTGTTCGATTTTTTTCAGAGACAAAGTCTCAATTTTTTTCGCATCCTTGCATTCAGCTGCGGTGAAGGCAGGAAGAACACCCCACTCAATCTCTTCCTCACCTTCTGCAACTTTTCTAAGGTAACTAGTGCACTGCTTCAAATTCTCTTTTTTTATATCTGGGTATTGTTGCTGGCTCTAGTATGTACAAAAAAAAAAATCGCTTGATATATCTGGGTTTGTTTCTTCCATAATTGTTGGCTTAATTAATTTAAACTAGATAAAATGCCTACACTAGGGGGTTGCATTGAACCATGACAATTGGTGCATGGCTGCATAAGGCCTAAGTGTGATGTAAACCTTTCCTCTCAGATGCTTGAGTTATATGATGGCCAAATCGACCATAAAATATTCAGATTGTACTGTTGTTTTGCTATTGATACTGCAAGGTTTCTACTAATATGTATATATATATATATATATATATATTAAAAGTCTTCAATGTCAAATAATATATATATATATATATATATATATATATATATATATATATATATATATATGTAAGCACAACAACTTTTAATGGCCTTCATAATCACCATATGGTTTCACTTCCAAAAGCTAGTTTGGACAACATTGAACAGACATCCATTTACATGAATCTGTGTATGAACATTTACAATTAATGACATATTACTATATAGTATTTAAATTTGAAAATGATTAACTTCCAAAGACAGATTAAAAAATGCATAAAACATTCACATTGATTTAACTGAATGGGCTGCAATCTATTTAAACTACCTAGTTCTCTTGTTGATACTATAATAAGAACAAGAACACAAAATAGAAACCATCAAGGCATTTTCCAAAATTGAGAAGAGGATGAAATTGTGAGTATAAAACTTTTTGCGAATAACAAATAAACTTAGTATTAAAAACAAACAAATTCAACTTCTTAATTCAGGACAAAAGGATGGTAACTTGTTTAGCTTATACCAAAACAAGAAATCGAAAGGGCTATTTGGTTTAGGGGCATAACAGGATATAAGCACAAATAAAAATTACATATTCTTCTACCTAACTCTAACCCTAAACCTTACACAAACACTAATCCCTTACATAAACCCTAAACCCTTACACAAAATATAAACCCTTACACAAAACCCAACATCAACACAAACATTAACCCTAAATTAGAACCCTAATGCCTAACCCTAACACAAACCTTAGCTCTAGTTGCAAGTTTGTTTTTTAAGTTGGTACATCAGTATGAATGCTAATGATTGGATCATTTTACCCAGTTGGATATTTTTTGAGCCATATTATATCGTGTATGATTCAGCCCTGTGTTGCTTTCATATCTTTATGTATCGTTTCAGGTAACAAATTACTTATGTATTGATGTAATTGCATGCTTGCATTACTATGATATAATATTATATATGTTATCCCCATGTTCCATAATATGTCCCCATATTCTTCTGTACTTTTCCATTCTTTGGTTGTTCCCTCTGAATGCATGTCCCCATCCTCTTGTGTACTTTCCCATTCTTTTGTTGTTCCCTCTAAATACATGTCCCCATCTTCTTGTGTACTATCCTAATTATCTGGTTGCTTGCTGGAATTGAACCATATTGAATGCATGTGTTTGTTTGCCACTTACTTGATTAAGTGGCAATTGCTTGATGTTTGTTTGATTAATGTCTTTATGAATTGAAAGCATCACACTAAAGAAAATGTGGCCTAGGTATGTGCCCATAGTATATATTGGGATGCAACATCTTAATCAATGCTTACGTTCCAAGGGCTGATAAGATTGAAACAAACTCGACCACTCAACAAAGAGTTTGGAAAGTCTGATCAATGTTGGGATCCCAAGCACTGGTTGGGACGTTCAACCAATATCTTCAAATACATTGGTTGTCCCCATATTTATGCCATGGGGACATACCCCAATCCCCCTTTTTCTTTGTCCTACCTATATGCTAGAATTGCATTGGTCGCTTATATTTGTGGCATAACGTCTTTGTTAAGGATATACATTATGTATGTTAATTTTTAACAACCTCAGAAGTATGGAAGGCAGTAATGGTAGGAATTAGATGTACAATCATAAAAATGATAGAGGATAATTAACTCGAGTCTTCCTTGAGGGTTTGGAAAGGTTTATCCAGTTCGCTTGGGAGCGAAGAGTACCAAAAATTACGAAAATTAGTTGTCCATGTGTGAAGTGTAAGTGTATGAAATTTCAAACTACGGACCACGTGAGGGTGCATCTGTGTAGGAAGGGCTTTATAAAGGGTTATGAATGTCGGCATTACCATGGAGAGATTCAACAGACACCAAATGGTTATTATTATGGGAAAAATAGTCAATGAACAACCTCAATGAATATCAATAATTGGTTATGGATGCAGTGGGACCGTCAATTAGGCAACATTTTGATCCCGATACTCATGTTGAAGCTCCTCAGATGGCTGAGGACCCTAATCCTGAAGCGGTAAGGTTCTACAAAATGCTTCAAGATGCGCAATGTTCGTTATGGGGTAGTTGCGAACACTATGAAGCAAGCAAACACACAACGTTATCTGCTACCCTAGAAACAATCAGCTTGAAGAGTGATCATCGAATGTCTGAGTCTGCTTACAATGGATGGATGCAGTTCATGAGTCGAGTTGTTCCCAACAACAATAAATTGGCAAAGGATTTTTACCAAGCAAAAAAAAAAGGTTAAAGGGTTCGGGCTTGGATGTGAAAAGATTCATTGGTGTCCAAAAGGATATTACAAGGAAAATGTTGATCGCACCAACTATAAGCTTTGTGAACATGACAGGTACAAAGTTCTAAGGAACGAAAAGAAAACCACCTGTCAAGTGTTTAACAAGATGTGGTATTCTTCGAAACAAACAGCTGGTCACATGAAATGGCACCGGGAGCATCATAAGGATGACAAATTTGTGAGCATCCATTCGACGTCGAAGCTTGGATTCATTTCAACAAGATAAATCCTTTGTTTGCAGCGGGCCCTCGTAATGTCCGTCTTGGTTTATGTTCGGATGGGTTTGATTCTTTCAAGCAAATGAGTAGGAATTATTCTTGTTGGTCTATGATTGTGACTCCGTACAATCTCCCACCTTCCATATGCATGCGAAGAGAGTTTTTATTTTGTACTGCATTAATCCCTGGACCTTTCAACCCAAAGAAGAAGATAGATGTATACCTCAGGCCTCTGATAGACGAGTTGAAGATGTTGTGGAATGAAGGAATTTTGACGTATGATGTATCATTGAGGCAGAATTTCACTATGCGAGTCGCCTTAACGTGGACAATAAATGATTTTCCTGTGTATGAGATGTTAAGCGGATGGGGGATATCAGGGAAGCTTACATGTCTGGTTTGCTTGGAATGGAATGTCAGTTTTAGCTTGCGAAACAGTCGCAAGGTATCTTGGTTTGACACTCATCAGTGATTTCTGCCATGCAATCATCTTTATAGGAAAAAATAGAAATGACTACAGGATAGGGAGATTCGAGAGCTCAGGTGTAATCCATCCTTTAAGTGGCCATAAAATATGGGAGAAGGTGAAGCACATTCAAAGTGTTGAAGAGGGGCCCAGTTTGAGTGTCCCAGAGGGGTATGGCGTATGTCACCATTGGAACAAACACAACATCTTTTGGGATCTACCGTATTGGAAAGATCAGTTATTAAGACGCAAGGGTTGGAGGTCCACAACAATATAAATGGATGTATCCGTTCGAGAGGTAAGGATATTTTTCATACTATTAATTGAGGAACATAATGCTCTAGGTTACAACGGTAGCCAATCTTGTGCTCGTAGGTTTTTAAAAACACTAAAGGATAAGATCGGCAACATGAATCGTGTTAAAGGCTTTATCGCTGAAAAGTATCTGCTCGAAGAGGCAAGGAAATTTGCATCGTACTATTATCCCCTCTAATACATATCAAGATGGAGACGAGACCCTCGAAATGATGGTGACGGTCATACGAGTGGTTAGATTTCAATATTTAATTATCCAGGCTGAGTCGTGGGAAGACAAAGTAGCTCAATTCTTGAAGGAAGGGATAAACAAGTAGCAGAATGGTACATTCTAAATAACTGATCAGAGGCTGCTCCGTAATTGAGTGAGGTTTTATTTGTTGCTAGTAGGATTTCAAATGTTACGAATGTGTATGGTTCAAGGGTTGTTCAACGTTCTGATCAAATTTATCTTTTGTTACAGATAGTTCTCCAAATGGGCCAGATCCAATTATTCTTTATGGCCAGATTCTAAACTTCATCTATTCATTTTCTCTTGGTTTTCGTAATGGCTTAGAGATCACTTCGTTGTAAACACGTCAGCTCCACATGATGTTGTTTGGAGTTTATCTGATGGAGCTGCAAGATTTGTCACGCGGTTTAGAAAATATATCATCAACGGGTATAAGCTTGCAACCGTAGAAGCGAATGCAAATACATCATGCTGCGATTATGGTGTATGTGTTCGAGGTGGCCAGGTCGACGATGTCGAACGCGACTACTACGGCAAATTAGTTTACATAATACAACTAGATTACAGGTGGTAAAAGACGGTAACTCTATTTAAGTGTGACTATTTTGATAACACCCCACGCAGGACAAAATTGGATAAATATGGCAATGTTTAGGTTCATCAGGTAAGGAGATAAGCAGTGGAATATGATCAATTTATACTTGCTCAGTAGGCCGAACAAGTTTATTATACATCATGCCTTATATCCCGAATAGGGTGGATAACAGTTATCAAAATTAAAGCCCGAAATATTATCCCGAAGTCCATAGAGTCACAATCAAAAGAAATACCTGAACCATTCCAGGTTAAAGTGGAACATATACTACCCGTAAGTGTTGAAGAGGATGATGTGCCCAACAATTTGTTTGTTTTTGGAGAGGAGTTAGACATAATTCCTATTCATGTGGAGAATGAAGAATCAGATGAAGAGGAACAAGAGTCATATTCAAGTAGTGAACCTAAATTGGACGAATATGAGACTCCAAAGGAAGGTGTGCAGGAAGCAGTAGAAGAACATTATTTTATTCCGCTGATCACTTCATATTCTTTCTTTATTGCATAATGTTGTACTAGAGACATTGAAATATTTGCTTTGACTTGTAAACTATATTGGTATAATTATTTCATTCATTGCATTTCATTTATTTTATATTTGCTCCCAAACACATTAGTGACTACTTTATGGTTGGACATTGCATATTTCTTTATGCATATTTTTGCTTACTATTTTCGTAAAGGTTTTCATATAGATCCCCCGGATCGCAATGATGTTGATTGTTATAGCAGAGGGGGTGGTCGAAACGGCCGAGGAGGGACGTCGACGACTATTCCCACTAGTAGATGATGCAATAGGGTTTCTCCTGACTTGCCTCCTCTATCTATGTCATATTCCCCTGCTACCAATGACTTCGTTACTAGTCCTGGTGGTCTATCTCCCATTTCGTCTATACTTTAAGGCGTGCCAGAGCAGCTTAAAGCTAACTCCAATTTGAATTAGATAAATATTAATATTTTGTTTATAAATATCGTTACTAAGATTTTCAATGGATAACATGTTTGCCTTGTGCAGGATCTCCCCGTCCTCTGATGTAGGAGATAGATCTTCTCACTAGAGGCCAGTGTGGGGATCAGTTGATCCGGTCACAAGCCATGTCTAGATTTGTCCGATGGGGACAACCGAGTAAGTTCTTTTCTTACACCATCAAGTAATAATTTCTTTTATTTTTTACACTAGTGTTTGTTTGATACTATTTTGATTTATTCTTGTTATCAGGTTCGACCCACAGAAGGATACCCATGATTTCATTACAGATATGATTTTTCGCAATTTCAACCAGCCATATGGCTGGTGGAAAGATGTTCTCGACGACACCAGGAAGGGTTGGTGTAAGCAATTCTTGGTAAGTTTGCCCATATTTGAGTTACTAAACCATCCTTTTCAACATGCGTTTTAAAATAATGTAATATGCAATACTATGCACTAATCACTCGTATTTTGGGAAATTTGCAAGAGGAATTTAACTGGTTACCTGAGCTTGAGGCAAGTTTGAAAAAAGTTTTCAAACAGAAGGCTTCCAAGTGGTTTAGCGATAGAATGCACCGCTTGAGAAATGGCTTGGGCAGCGGTTTTTGAATTATTGCTGAAACTAAACAAAAATTGATAGAACAATGGGAGGCGGATGACAAATTTAGGGAGGCACAAGAGCGGAACAAGCGAAATAGGGCACAGGCACCAGAAGCCTTTTATACTGGAGCTTGCATCTCGATATTAGAGCACAAGAAAATACTTGTAAGTATACATTCTCTTTTATTTCGGTATCCTATATAATGCACTTTCAAGTAATTAATGATGTTAATTTTAATTTGCAACAAGATTTTGAGGTGCCCGAAGAGCAGCTTTCTTTAGCTGCTTTTCAGAGGACTCGCACCCAGGAGTCAGGAACTGGGTCTCGGGATTGGATTAACAACACGGCCAGGGAATTAGCTCTGAGTTATTGATTACAATGTTTTCGATTGATTTATTAGTGTTTATTTCACCTTATCGTTATTTATAATTTGTTTTATTTTTTCTAAATATAATCCAATAGGATGCATATGATAGGCTTCGGGAGAAGAGCCAGTCGCAGACACTGACAAATGGTGGCACCCCCACCTCTCAAGTCAACAATAATGAACTCTTCTTGAAAGCAGGTGAAAAGTTTAATAAAAAGGGAAGAGTGTTCGACATGGGAGCATCTGGCAACCAATTGAAGACGACCAAGCCCTTCTCCAGCCACTTAATTTATTTTTTATTATTTTAGTAAATAATTTATTGCATGCTTACAAATCACCAACTTAATTATCTCATTGTAACTTTTCAAATATCTTACACAAGAACTTGTAAAATTAAGATCAAAGGAATATAAAATTTATAAATATAAAAGAATAGACTTAAACATTTTACTAATGCATGTTTTTATTGTATTCTTTTAAGGGAAACCTTGAAATACCCCTTGTGGTTTGCCTTTGAATCACTTACGCCCTATGCTTTTGTTTTTTAATTTACCCTCTATGCTTTTTTTCATCCAAGTATCTCCTTAACAGTGTTAGAGTTTCTAATTAATATGATTATTTTACCCTTCTTATAAAGATAAACTTCAACTACATTGTATCATCTTCTTTCCCAAACTTTGCAAGGGTGTTTTACCATACAAATTTTTTCTAATTTCATACAAAATTTATGAAGTTTATGTAGCTGGGTAATAAGAACAAAAATCCAAACAAACCAATAAAAGTTAAACCTATATAGTTGAGCCATTATAGGTGTAATTGAGCCATTATATTTTGGTACAAAATTATGCTTTAATAACTTTCATTGATTGATAGTTTATAAATTCATTAGTTTACTCCATAAAATACTAACCAATCACATAAAGATACAGGTAACTGTATAACTCATGCACTCTACAACATATAACTATAATTTTCATTTTTTTTGGATGATGCAACTATAAATTTTTAAATTTTTTTAAGATGCAGTACATATTTACATTTCTCTGTTCCTCCTTATCTGATGATTAACTATATTTCTTTTCAATTTTTATTTTTTTCCCGCGTATCTTCCCCTTTCTCATAAAGGAAAAAATATTTCGCAGATTTTACTTTTGGCAAAATCTTTTACAAGCTCTAATAAATAAAATCAAACTTGTCAATCTGAAAGCTTCAATCTTTACCTTGATCCATTATAGGTGTGCAGTTGAGCATTATTTTTTGGCACAAAATTCTGCTTTAATAGCTTGTAATTTTATGCATAAAATATTTGCAGCAAACGAGAAAGGAAAATTTATTACCTTATTACAGCAATTTCACAAATTTTGTCGAAATCTAGAGAAATTTTGTGTGGTAAGACACCATTGCAAAATTTGAGGAAGAAGATGATACAATATAGTTGAAGTGTATCTTTGTAAGAAGGGTAAAATAGTCATATTAATTAGAAATTTTAATACTATTAAGCTGGGATTTATATGAAAAAATGCACATGGGAGTAAATGATAAATAAAAAGTATAAGGGAGTAAGTGATTCAAAGACAAATCACATGAAGTATTTGAACTTTTTCCTTTTTTAATTTATCAAAAATGAATACATTTTGATTACTAATTAAAGAAAATTAAAAGATTAGAAAGATAGAAAGTCAAGAAAAGTATAAATGAATGAAATAAGAAGTGAAAAATAAAAAAGGTAGAATAAGAATTAAAAAAAAATTAAAAATGCCACATGAAAATAGTAGTAGAAGAAATTGTAGTTTACAATTTACATCATGAATAATAGATACTACATCGAAATGTAGTTAATGTCAACGTGCATGTCAATCAGGATATAGCTCTATCAATTTTACTTTATTTACTTATATTCATTGTTTTTTTTTTAGAATTTAATGTATGCATTATTTATTTAATTACATTACCGCCGACCCAATTATATACAGTCCCCATTTAATTACATAGTGATTAAATAAGAACTCTACAAAGAAAATATTCTAACATAACGAAATGTGACCTTACAAAGAGAAAACATGAAAAGTAAATGAAGAAAAGTCAGAACATCATAGTCGTTGGAGGTTGTTTCCTTTAATTAACTGCAGTATGCATGGCAGTGAAATTCACATCTACTTTTTGTTAATGTATGTATCTATGTAATTAAATACGACTTCAAGTACATTAATGTTGCATATAATTGCTTAACTGTATTAGTTCAATACAATTGTTACGCAGTTAACACTGTATATTGTGATCCACGTGATTGCCTGTGGACTCTGGTTCTATATATGACCGGGGGTTGTAGATAATGGTTCCGCACCTAAGTTTTGCGTTTTCAGATTGTATTTAATAATCATTACTAGAGATCTGTTACATATATTAAACCCTGACAACTGAGCCTATTTATGGCACCCTGATTATTAAGCTTAATTTTTCTACAATGTTTTTTATTAACACAATTGTAAATTAAAAAGGGAAAAATTCAAATACCTTCATGTGATTTGTTTTTGAATTACTTATTATTATTATAATTATTATTATTACCTTCTGTCCTTTTTTTTCTATATAAGTACTTCCTTAAAAATGTTAGAGTTCTTAATTAATATGACTATTCTACCTTTCTTACAAAGATATACTACATCTACCTTATGTCATCTTCTTTCGCAAATTAACTTTACAAGAGTGTTTTACCATATAAATTTTCTCCAATTCTATATATATAATTTTTTTTTTCCAATTTCAGACAAAATTTGTGAAGTTCCCATAATAAGTTTTTTCTTTAGCTGCAAATATTTTATGCATAAAATTTCAAGCTATTAAAAGCAGAATTTTGTGCCAAAAAATAATGGCACAACTACACCTATAATGACTCAATATAAAGATTGATGAGCTTGATTTTATTCAATATAGCTTGTAAAAGATTCAATAAAAAGAAAAAAATTCTAAAGATTTTTTTTACGAAAAAAGGGAATATGTGCAATAAAAAAAAGTGAAAAAAAATATCTTTAATCATCAGATAAGGAGGAATGGTAAAAATTTAAATATGTACTATATCTTAGTAAAACTATCAGTCAATGAATTTAAAAATTATCAATTAATGAAAGCTATTAAAGCAGAATTTTATGCCAAAAAATAATAGCTCAACTACGTCTTATACTGGCTCAACTATATAGGTTTAACTTTTAATGATTTGTTTGTTTTTGGTTCTCATTACCTTATTATGGGAACTTCACAAATTTAATTTGAAACTGCAGAAATTTTGTGTGGTAAAATGTCTTTGCAAAGCTTGGAAAAGAAAATGACACAAGATAGCTGAAGTATATTTTCATAAGAAGCGTAAAATATTAATTATAAACTCTAACATTATTAAGGAAGGACTTGAATTAAAAAAAAAACACAGCGGAATAAATAAATAAAAATATAAAAAGATAAATGATTCAAAGATAAACCACAGGGAATATTTAAACTTTTCCCAATTAAAAAAGCCACTTTGGTAATATGGCGATATAGTACTATTTATGAGTTTGTACTTTTTAATATAAAGTTTACAATTTTTTTATCAGTATGTAATTTTTTAATTAACTTTGTAAAAAAAATTTATAAGCCTTTTATGAAAAAATTCATACTCATAAAGAAATTACAATTTCATATTTAAAGATATAAAATTATATAAGTTGTATCTCTCGCTCTAAAAAATAAATGAAGTTTATACTTTTTTATCCTGCATGGAATGTTTATACTAACACACTTTACGTAATTTGATCTCAATTTTAATCACCATTTTAATACATATTTTATAACTAAAATTTCTCTTTTTTTTCTAAATTTTCCACCACCGTGAATCTCAGATTCATAAATGATATAATTTTTAATTACTAAAAAAACTTCAATATCCTTTTTTAGTATTTATATTACAAATTATAAATTTATGAAAAAATATCATGCTGCTATAGTAATAAAAAGTATAAATTTTATACTTGTTAGACTACATTAAATGTTAATACTAAACATTTTACATCTATTGATCTCAACTTTATAATTAGAATTTTAGGAGAGGTTATACTTATTATATTTCTTTTATTACTTCTTATTATTAAATTTTAATCGTTGATTTCCGTCAATCTAACGATTATAATTTTTTAAAATTAAAAATTAATTAATAAATGTGATCTAATAAATTATAACCATTAAATTAATAAAAATTAACAATTAAAATTTGATAATAAAAAAAAATAATAAGTATAACCTTCCTTTAAATTTTAGCATTAGAATCTCTTTTTTTTGGGCAAAATTTTTATACTGCCGTGAACCGCAGTTGGACTTAGGCATTACATACTTATTAGTTATTAGAAGAAATCAAATATTCCTTTTCGGATCCTGTGAAAGGTTTGTGTAATGCAGATTGCAGACAATGATCTATCCTCAAGCTTTGCACAATTAAATGTCGGCCATGACGGTTGGTATTACGGGTGTAATTGGTAATGCGATTTATCAAGGTTTAAGGCTCGGTTTTATCATTAATATATGGCTCCGTTGGATGTTTTGTTATATGATATATTTTTTGTCTTACAACCCATTTTAATTAGTGTTTTAAAATTCCACCCCATCTCCCGGGTTGACCCGGGTCAACCCTGACCCCTCCCCTGTGAGGGTTGGGGTCACAAGTTGGACTCTATATGCACATCTCAAAACCCGGCCAGGTTTCAGTGACTCTCGGGTCAGAGGGGTCAAAGGGAGTCATTGCATATATTTTTTTTAAAAAAATTTCCATGAAATAACGTCGTTTTATTAAAAAAAAAATGCCTGCAAACTTAAATCTAATCGTTCTCTTCTATCGCAGCAACATAGACGTCTTCAATCTTCACCTCACAACCGTGAATCTTCTAGAAAAGGTAAGAATTTTACCCATTCAAATGAAATCCTTATGGTCGTCGATAGAAAACAAAAGCTCATTCTTACTATTACAAAAAAAAAAAAAAGCTCATTCTTACTTCCTTTAAATTTTCCTTTGTCAGAACCTTTTCAAAAGAGGCAGAACCGGGTCAATGTAGTGACCCCATTAGAATATGAGTTTTGTACTTTGATATTTTGATACTTTAATTAGGTTTTGTAATATTAACTTGTGGTTATAATTGGTGAATTATGTTAAGTATATTTTGAATCTTTAATGATTGGTAGTTTGTTTTTTAATATTTATATATAGGATATTATTTATGATTTTTTAATATATAAAACCGGGTCAGCGTAGTGAGTGACTCCCCGGTTAAACCCGTGACTCCGTGACCCCTGACCTTGGCCGGGTCGATGGCCGAGCCAGATTTTTAAACACTGATTTTAACTGTGTATTTTAGGAAGTAAATAATTATAATATTAAAATTATTTTTTTATTTTACCTTCGTGTCAGCAAAAAATAACAACTTTAACATAACATGAGCAAACCATAAAAAAAATCTATTTAGAAAGATATTATAGGATTTGTTTTACAAGGTCTAATGCATATTATTTTATATTATTTTTTAAATAAAATATGATTTGAATAATTTGAATAATAAAATAATATTACTCTAGTTTTTTTTTAATTTTTAAAGACTTAATAGATTTAAACAGGTTAATGAACTTAAACCAGGACTTGTGATTTTTAAATATAAATGAAGGCAAATCTATAATTTAGCGTATATTATGTTAACAAGCCAAATCGAGTTTAAATTTTTTCACACATGCCTAATATATTTAAGTCAACGCAAACCCAACACAATCAATTTACAACCGCTGTTGGTATATATAGTTGATCAAACCTTCTAACAGCTAATTGTAATTTGGGTTTAATTTTCCATTTTCTCTTTTTGATGGGCGATATATAATCATACCTTAAAATCTCGATAAGATTAGTGATTCCTCTAATTTTACATGGGACATTTTTTCCCCCAATATAAATTTTTCTCTATAAAAAACTTTTGATCAAAATAATTAATTAAAAATTATATATTCTTGATGAGTGTGCACTTTTTTTTTTAAACTCATCCCACTAAAGTTACACATGCTTGACTTTCAACCTGAGGGTGATAGAAATATAATAAAAATGGTTGAAATGATTTTTGGCACTGCAAAAGCTAAAAGGTGTAGTCGATGATACAAATACTTAAAAGCGAGTATTTGATAGAAGGAAAAATTTTAAAATTACTAGAAAATGAGATTGAGAATTTAATTTATCCATATTGGATATGAGGATTGTAAATTTTTTTTGGGAAAGTTGGATTCCCGAAATTCATGTTTATAATCAACTTTAGTGAGAATATTTGATAATTTTTTTGATAATTAACTTTAATCCACAATTTCAGTAATATTTTACCATCAATCAAATATATTATTAAGAAAATTAACCTAACATTTTCATAGATATTTTAGCCTATCAAATAATTTTGTGATAATGAAAATTTATTTTTCTATCATATTTTAAAAATCATAATTTTTGGATAAAAAAATATATATTATTTTCTAGCAAACGCAACAAAATTGATACTGTGTGTAAGCTTTGTCGCCACTTCTTCGGTCGTACAGATTGAAAGGAACTGTTCAAAATGAGTTCATGTTGTAAAGTAACAGAAAAAAAAAATTATCGGACGATGTGATGGAAAGAGAAAAATATTTTATAATTATAATTATATATTACTATATACATAGCTTTTTTTACTAGAGATAATTCTCTCTTACAACATAAGAAAAATTGAATCCCATAATGTACTCTAATTTATATGAGTTTAACTTAATATAATGTTAGTATAAATTTTTTTATATTACATTGCACAATCATATATTTTTACATCAGTACAAAAATATAACTTTTGATATAATTATTATGAAAGTAATTTTTTTTTAATTGAGTATGAATAAAATATAGATGTAAACGAATAAATCTCATATGTAAAAGAACTTATAAAATCAATATTATAAAAATTTAGGTTTTACTATATATTATGCCATTGCCCATTAATATAGCCCATACAAATTACAAAATCTAGTTTGTCTTATTATAATTATTTTTTATAAATTGCATCTTAACTATGCAACCAACTTCCCGTACGTTTTGCTTCGGATTCGAGCATCAGGCCTATTTACAGAAAGTGTTTTTTTCTTTTAAATGTTTCACAAAACATTTTTGTATTAGATTAAGTGGTATTTAAACAAACTCGCACTTACTGATATGTACGAAGTTTGTTGAAAAGTTGAATTGAAGACAACTTAAATTCCCAGATTACGTACATCGTGGAGAAATTATTCTAAAATTGGTTGGATTCCAAATGATTGTGACTTAAAAAGATAAAAAATAAAAGGAAAAACTCAAATTTGAAAAGTATTCTGTCTAACAAGAAAATTAAGATGAATTTCACAGAGGAAGGGGAATCTCTGGGTGACTGACTGACTGACTGGCCAGTGGTCAGTGTACGTAGCAATAGTAATTATAGGATGTTGAAGCAAATCAAATACGCATATGGATTCCGATACGCCTTAAATTACACCATATTAATGAATTTTAAATATGGAAGAGCTTTACAGTTACGTATTATTAGGGCCCACTGCAAATCCATATGAATATCTATCTGACAAGTGCTATAAATGACATATTGTATTTATTATGAACTGGTTGCACATTAAATGAAACCAGAATGGGTGAGGAACACATTGTGCCTTTTCTCATGCAAAGTTTAGTCCAAATTTACTACTACAATTTTTATTTTTATTTTTATTTTTATTTTTATTTTTATTTTTATTGTATCCCCAAATTATGAAAGGGAAAACTCAAGCTGTTTCTACCTAAACCAAGTATTCTATTGCTTTTATTGTTAAACTATTTATTATTTTTACCGACATTCTCGAGTTAACTAACATGTTCAATTCTTAAGTAAGTCTATATAAGGTTGTAGTCACTCATGGATCAACGCCACCCCAATTCCTCTCTCAAATATTAAACTCACGAAAAAAAATCTATGATGTATACGTATAGATTTTTTAATAAAACGTCTTAGGTCAAAAATATTGCCCCATTTAGGATGGGGATAATGTGATTATCAAGTTAAAATTTTTATTACCAATTAAGTCAATACTAATTAATAAATGATTGTGATTTATCGCATAGTATATATGAACAACGTCATAGTAAACAATAATATTTTTGGGGAGTTGACACTGTCATGTTTCTTCTCCTCCTTGAGGTTTTTTATCCCTTCTTTTAGCTGTTTTTGTTATAATGAGCTGCCCTTCACGGATCTTTAGATGTGTTAAAATTTGGATAAATTTGAAGATTTTAGTTCTGACTGTCTTAAAACCAGCCTCACGTTAAGATAGAACTTAATTTCCTAGCTTTGCTTGTTTTTAGTAAGAACTTCATGTTTTTAAGATAAGTGTCGCAACTGATGACCAAAAAAAAAAAAAAGTAGGTCGCAATCAATCTTTTAATGGATGAAAAAAAAAAATAGATTCTTTTTGAAATGGTTTTCAAAACCAGGCTTTAAATCTAGAGTCAATAGTATCAAAGAAAGGTCAAAATTAAATCTCATTACACATCTAGTACACCAATAGTTATAAGCAAATTAATAATCCATATATAGTAACCCTAAAATTATTCTTTACCTCAAATAAGAAAAAGTGAATATTCTTTACCTTTTAGCTAGTGAGTGTATTAGAAAATGCTAAGCAGGTTGGACGTGCCTCATAAGTCCACAGAGAAACTCCAAATGTTGGCAAAGGAGTTCATGATTCCTTTGAGAATATTAAAGCTATTTTTTTTTTTTAAATTTAGGAGTGAGACCGTACAGAATTGAGCGTGACAGATGAGTCCACATAGCAACCCGAAAATTAGTCAAGGAACACAATACTCTTCAAGACTGCTAAATGCACGAAAGTTTTAAATCCATAAACAATATTAATTTTATTCAACATTATCAACAAATGTCCTAGGATTTACAAGATGTCATAACTCATCCCTTTCATTAACTTAAATTTATTTTAAAAGTATTTATAAAAATGTCAAGAGCTAATAAAGGTGAAATTAAATAAACCAAGATAAATACATAAGCTAAAATAAAAAACATAAGTTAAAAATCAAATAATAAAAGAAACTAAAAAATAAACAGACTTATCACACAAAGGCGTGTACAAAAATACTATGCTTAAAGTGTTGGGTCCACCAGGTGGTGCATACACTCAAGCGAAACGTCAAACATAACCAACCAATGGCTCTCCCTTAAAAGGAAAATTTTACCAAAGTAAATTAGCCTTTATATTTCGTTTTAAATCCGAGATTTTATAATTAATTTTCTGGATGATTGAAGTACTAAAGAATTAGGATAACCCTTTGTTTAGGAGAGGGGTAAGTTATTTTTATAGCGGTGCAAGAAAATTTTTTTTTATAGCAAATCTTAACTATTAATTTGATTGCATCTAACAATTCATATATCTTATAAATCAAAATCGATAGATATAATTAGAATCAACAGTCGAAAAGAATGTAGCTTATAATGTTGTAAAATGATTATGATCTTTCGAGAGAGAAAGAGAAAGTACAAACTTGTTTTTTTTTCTTCACTTTTTCCCTTCTAGAAAATGGTATTAAGATTTCCCAAAAAAAAAAAAACAACAACAAGAAGAAAATGTTATTAAGATGCCAATAATTTTTTTTTGTTACTTTTACTTGGAGAGACAAAATTTGATACTATAAGAGGTGATAAAAACTTTTATTCATCTCTTTCTTTTTATATGTAAAAATTTCACGCTAGGATGCAACGCAAAAGCCAGAACTTTCTTTTTATAAAATCTTTTTGCATACCAAGATGCAAAAAACCATGTTAAGATGTAATATAAACCTCTGATCATTGTGATTCGTTTCCAATGGCAATTACATTCTAATGGCGAAGCAACAAATATCAAGGAATCCCATCAATAAGAATATTAAGACCCTTTGGGTTCATATAGGCTCGAGAGTTCAAAACCAAACCTATCCAATAAAAAAATGATATATATATATATATATATATATATATATATATATATATATATATATATATATATATATATAATTGGATTGGATCAATTTTTAGATCTAAAATTGAAAATGAGTTAATCCAAACCGATCCAAAACTTTATATATAATTCTTAAAATGTTTTTTACCTCAGAAATTTCTGTATTTATTCATACTTATTTAAGAATTTTTCTATCATAGTTTAAGTCGAACTTAATTCCCTTTCTTGGATTTAGACACATATAATAAGATTGACAGTTAATCTGTAATTATATTAGAAATTTGGATTGGTGTTTGACGTATCTGGCTAAAATTTTATGATTTGTATTTAATGTATTTTAATGAAGGATTTAATGTTTCTCATGTTATAGGAGATAAATTTTTCTCATACATAAAAGTACGTGGGGCTCGTGTGGGCACATGTAAAGAAACGAGAGAAAAATAAAAAATATGGGCCCGTATATTTTTATGTGTGTGTACTACAATATGAAAAACATTAAACCCTTTAATGAATTAGTTTAGAATAGGGGTGATAATTTCTAACATGACCCACTGACACGACACAAAAAATTCATGTTCTATTAATCCGTTTTCAAATTTGTATCGTGTTCGTTTTGAAAAAATTAATACAAAAAAAATTTGTATTGCATGTCAACACACGAATACAAAATTGACCCACATTTATCTTCTTATATGTTATTTGTGTTGCGTGTTGCGTGTCAACATGCAAATACAAAATTGACATGCGTGTGAATACAAAATTGACCCACATTTAACTTATTTCGTGTCGTATCGTGTCAACATGGCATTAGTGAAAGAAACATTCAGTATATAAATTATTTGTGTCTTACATATTGTATCAACTCGCATAATAAGTAATACACTTGAGATTGACTGATTATTCATTTTGTGTCGTTTTATGCTATATAAACCTGCATAATAAGAAACACACTTTGAATTTGGCAGGTTATTCGTGTTGTATTATATCAATTTGCAAAATAAGCAAATTATATTCATGTCAAATGTTTTAACCCATTTTTTAATTCATGTCGGTTCATGATTAAATTTGTGTTCTGTCAACCCAAATTGACTCCCCTAATTTTAGACTTGTGTTTAATGTATTATGATGAAATTAGATTCCTATATTTTGATGAATTTATATATTAATTTCTTTTAACAAAAATTGAAAAATAAATAAATCAAACTGATTTGGATTGTATCATATTTACATTTTAAATCAAACCTATTGGATGATATTATACGAAAACCTATCAGATTATTGGATTAATTTATTTCTTCTCTCAAAATCAATTCATTCCAATTCACTGTAATTGAAGATGTGTGCGCCCAACAACATATGAATTAAAAATTAAATCCGTGATTTACCAAAAAAAAAACAGAAGAGTAAAAACAAATATATACTGAATGAATTATCGTAAACAATGCAATGACCAAAATTAGAATATGTAATTTGACAACATACGGGAGTCCGGGAACGAATAGAATATGCAAATACACGAATATAACGATAGGTGTTGCGACTTCAACAAGTGCACCGGTCATACAAATAATAAAATAATAAAATAATATTGTCGATCTCACGAGGACTGATTATCAATCACTAATTTATCTACGCAATTAAAGTTGGATTTATCCTAAAATGATTTTGTTGAGAGAATTAATTTAATTGTAAAAATAGAATTTTTAAACAACTTATTTTAATTTTCAATATTTAAGAAATTGATTAAAGAATTAATAACGCGAGAAAATTAGTTTTTAACTTTTACTAAAAGAAGTAGATAGGAACTCGACTTCCCAATGTTTTCCTAACAAGTCTACCCCTTCTAACAATCAACATTCAAGATTAATTTATTAACTACTCTTTCTAAAATTGATTAAATCTCAATCCCTTGATAATTTGATCCCTTACTTTATTCAAAAGCTTAATCCCATAAAACCTTTTCCTAAAGCAAGGATTAACGCAAGAATCAATAAGTTATAGAATTTGTAAGTCTATCCCTAGATCATACAAATTCTAGTATTCTAGTAATTAATCGTTCGGAATCAAAATACTAACATCCCTATTGTCATGCAAGATTTTAATGCCCATTCAAGATTGACCAGATCATAAATGAGACTAGGAATTCAAAACAGATTAATTGCATAACTCAATCATGAATATAAATTGCAAGAAAGGATAAACAGCGTTTAAGAACCCATTGATTCTGTCTCGCCCTAACTACATAAATAACTTTAGTCTTGCATGTTCATGAAAACAGAATAAAAAGGTGAAAGGAAACTATAATTCATAAAAGAAACATAAAACTCGGTCTTCACGGTGAAGCTTTGACTGTTTCTCCGATTCTCAGGTCCAGAACAGAGCTTCTCTGCCTCCTAAGTCATATATGGCCTCCTCCATAGCCTTTCTCTATCGCGTCCCTGAATCTCCCAATGAATGGAATGAGTCCTAATGTGCATTTTTATAGAAATAAAAATAGGCTTTTTAATTTTGACCAAGCTCGCTAAGGATTAATTTTGATTAATTTTTTATTTTTCTTGATCCTTATCCTTTGCAACTGCTTTTGCCCATCAGAATTGGTGATTTGTTACTTTAAACCTGAAACAGTATGAAAATATATTAGAATCTTATTTAGTTGTTGGAATATGAATATCTTTGGAATTTATTAATTAACAATATATTCTTAATTATATTAATCATTATTTAAACTAATTTTAATATTAAAAATATAGTGTCTTTGCACTTATCAAGAACTAATTTGAAGCCAGTGTTTAACATTATGTCCTTAGGATAGTTTTGTTTACTCTGTGATGCCAAAATTGACGGACAAAGTCTCACGACATGGAACTGATTACCTTTGTTTTCAGATGACACTACCAATTAAAACAACATTGTCGATTTCAACGGTGCCTGATCAATTGCACATAATAAAGATGCAGAAATGATAGATTTTCGGCAAGACTTGGCATACAAAAATAGAGTGCCAATAGTTTGATCCCATGCATTGTTTATGTACATGAAATGCCCCAATGAAAGCATTTGTTTGGCAGTAATTCTTTAGTTTTGGGAAATAAAAAAATGGTTAATGTTTTCGTTAGGAAAAGTACTGTTAAAGGAAGTTTGGGAATTATTTAAAAATCATGCGAAAAGAGCTGATGACGTGTGTGGTGGATCAAACATCACCCAGAACCTCCCCCCTTCACAAAAAGGGGCAAGCTAGGGAAGTAAGGTAGAGCCTTATAAGACCTCTTCCATCACTCTCTTTGTCGAATATGAGATTTCTTTCCCACACAACCCTTATTTCCTTAACTTCCACCTTCACACACTTCTTGTTCATAATATTTTTCCTAACAATTGTTGGAAATCGACCACACACAAAACAAAAACAGAAAAGAAAAAGAGAGAAAGAGAATAGACACAGCGATTTACCCTGGTTCACCTAATTTAGGCTACGTCCAGCTTGTCTGTACTATATTCACCTCACCGCCACTCGTTACAAGTCTCTCGGTTTACAAGGCAAATATAAATAGGATTAGAAAACCCTAACAACAGCTATTCATGGGTTTACAAGGAAAATATTCACCTCACCTCACCGCCGAAGGATGAAACAACATATCCACTTGTAGACCTTCTACTATCAATGTCACCTCCCCAATCAGCATCCACAAAACATCTCAGTTCTAACAATGTCTGTCCCCTTGATCCCTTCACACCTTCATAGCACAACCCAAGGTCAGACGTACCACGAAGATAACGGAACACACGCTTCACAGCCGTCCAATGCTCCTTTCCTGGCTTGGACATATACCTACTCAATACTCCCACTGCTTGAGCAATATCAGGTCGAGTACAAATCATGGCATACATCAGACTCCTAACTGCACTAGCATAAGGAACTGACGCCATCTCTTCTTTTTCTTCTTCAGTCTTGGGACACTGGTCAGCCGATAACTTAGAACCAGTAGACATGGGAGTCAACACAGGCTTGCAGTTAGTCATCTTGAATTTCTTCAGAACATCTTCTACGTACTTCTGCTGACTTAACCATAATCTTCCTTTGTCACGCTCCCTCTTAATCTGCATACCCAAGATCACATTTGCAGCGCCTAGATCTTTCATTTCAAACTGCTTTGCTAGCAGTCCTTTAACAGTGCTGATCATCTTCAAACTATTTCCAATGAGTAACATGTCGTCAACATACAAAGTTAGAATAATAAAGTCACCTTCTAACCTTTTCACATAAACACAGTGATCAACATCACAGCGGTCAAAGCCAAGCTTCAGCACATAAGTGTCGAACTTCATGTACCATATCCTCGGGGACTGCTTCAGGCCATACAGAGATTTATTCAGCTTGTAGACTAGCTCCTCTTTGCCTCTTGCAATGAACCCCTCTGGTTTCTTCATGAAAATAACCTCCTCCAAATCACCATGAAGGAAAGCCGTCTTCACATCCAGCTGCTCCACCTCTAGGTCATATGCAGCCGCTACAGACAAAACCAGTCTTATGGAATTTAACTTTGCAACAGGTGAAAATACCTCACCATAATCAACCCCTTCTGTCTGTGAATATCTCTTTGGTCGAGCATTGTAGCGCTCAATCTCCCCATTGGCACCAACCTTCTTCTAGAACACCCACTTGCAACCAATTGCTTTTCGATCTGCAGGTAGATTCACCAAACTCCAAGTTTGATTTTTCATTAGAGACTTCATCTCTTCTTTCATAGCTCCCTCCCACTGTTTGGCATCCTCTGAGCTCCTCGCATGTTTTACAGTGCTCGGATCATCACCTGTAATACTAAATGCACAAACATCATCACTAGCACACATGATATAATTTTCAGGTGTATACCTCTCAGATGGTCTTCTTTCCCTCGTGGATCTCCTCATCATGCTTCTTTGTACCCGAAGCAGAAGATTGTGAATCATCCCGCTTCTCAGGACCTACGTTTTTACTTCTGCAATTCCTTCTCAGATGTCCAACCTGTTTGCACCTCCAGCACCTCATTTCAAATTTATCAGATTTATCACGGGACTTTGACCATCCCCTCGATCTTCCTCTGTGACCAGACTTTGATCTGTCGTCACTCCCCCCTCTAGCAACCAGAGCCTCATTGCTGGTACCTTCAAAACCTACCCTTCTCATCTCCTCAGACAATAAGGCAGCAACAACCGTCTCGAACGATAGTTTATTAACACCAGTACCAATTGACACAATGATGTGCTCCCAAGAGTTGGGCAGCGCACACAACAAGGTGCAAGCTTTATCTTCCTGATCCAGATTGATGTCTATAGAAGAAAGTTGCGCGCAAACAGTATTAAATTCATTTAAATGAGCAGAGAAAGAATCACCTTCGCTCATCCGTAGATTATACAGCCTCCTTCGCAGGAACAACTTGTTCACGAGTGACTTGCTCTGATAGAGACCTCCCAGCTTCGTCCAGAGATCCTTCGCGGTATTCTCAGAAGTTACGTTCACCAGAACGTTATCTGCCAGGCATAACCAGATCAGGCTTCGCGCCTTTCGATCGTCTCTGGTCCACACCTTTAACTCCTTCGACTCGTCTTCCCCTGACGTTTCATCACCGACAGGTTTCGTCGGTACCAATGGCTTATCATCTTCGATCACGTGCCACACATCCCTGTCAACGAGCAAAGCCTCCATCTTCAGCTTCCATAACTCGAACCCTTTTCCTCCGAACTTTTCAACCTCGACCCGTGATTGGCCAGTCGCCATCCTCTCCAGATCAATTTCGCAGTTTTATCTATGCCAAGAAAAAACCCCAAATCGCGAAACCCCTAATCTGTCACAGGAACCCTGGTCGCAGAACCAAAGCTCTTGATACCAAATGTTGGAAATCGACCACACACAAATCGAAAACAGAAAAAAAAAGAGAGAGAGAGAGAATAGACACAACGATTTACCCTGATTCACCCAATTTAGGCTACGTCCAGCTTGTCTGTACTATATTCACCTCACCGCCACTCGTTACAAGTCTCTCAGTTTACAAGGCAAATATAAACAGGATTAGAAAATCCTAACAACATCTATTCATGGGCCCAAGCCCAAACTGCTAAGAAAATTACAATAAAACAGAGGCCCAAAATAGTACCTAGGGCCATCATCAATATGCGAAGTATGAGCCATACCCAACAACAATTGCCCACAAGTTCATCCATTGTGACCGTATGCATATAGGACGAAATGCAATGTGTGGTTGATCAATAGTAAAAATTGCATCGGGATCGATATGGACAAAATATCTTGTAATCGTCCTTGGTGATATAAATTTATCAAATTTACTTGGTTAATTGGTGGATGCGATTCTTTGTAACCATTGACCTTGTGTCTAAACCAATAAAATCAAGAACACACAATTATTCCTCAGACACAGTTATATTTTTTTATGTCTATTTTAGCCCTAGACACCTCCTGGTTCTGTGAGTGCTTTAAAAAATACAACATTGAGATATTCTTAAAGAAATCAAAAGCTTACTCGCTTACCCAAAAAATTATTGTGCACTGTCTTGTCTTGGAATGATTGAGAGTTTTGAAAAGCTTCATGTGTTAATTCGTTGAACATCACTTACTTGTCTATTTAAACCTAATTTGTGAAATCTTCAGTCTTCAAGAAAAGATATTCACAATGATATGCATTTTAATAATGTTAAATCCATTCATTATGACATATTATACATTCTCTCTGTTTACGCCTAAGTCGGTGTAAATTGATGGAGTTAAGTAGTTATCATTTATTTTTTTCACAAAAAATTGAGTCAAAATTACTTGATTCTGTTTGACATATCTCTTTTTTAAGCTAAAAGCTACTTTTGAGTTAAAGCTAAAAAAGGAGCTTTAAAAATAAAGTTAAAACTTGTTTGATGATTATGAGCCCGTTTGTATTCACTACTCAAAAAAAATCTTTTTATGCCCTGCTTATTTTAAAAGTATTTTTTAAAAAAAGTTAAAGTTATTTAGATTTTTTTAAAAATATTTGACTTTTGCCTTTTACTTTTTTTAAAAGCTAACATTTTTAGCATTAAAAAAAAAAATAGATTTTTGACTTTTTTTTATGACTTGTGCTTTTTTTAAAAGTAGACATCTAAATAGACTTTTTTTCGAGGAGTGCTTTTTTTTCCTTAAAAAAAAAACAGCTCTTGAAGAAGAAAAAAGCTCATCCAAACATATTGAATACAAAATTTTTAACTTAAAAATTACTTAAAAGCTGTCTATTTAAAAAAAAAAAACTGATACAACTTAAAAAAACTCCTCCCAGGAGCTATCGATCTTTGGCTTTTCTCTTCATTTTATAAAAAAAGCTCTTTTATTATTAAAATTTTTGTAAAAATTTGTTTGATCTAACTTCTACTTATAAGGAGAAGAGAAATTAAAAAAAAAAATCTCTCAAACAAGCACTTGCTCTTAAAAGATATTTGATATATATAATGTGTGAGATTGAGGAACTAAATTAGTGTTCTTTTTTATTATTAAAAAATTTAAATTCGTGTTTATTTTTTATAATTAATGAACGGTGTTATTTTTTATTATTGAAGGATTGAATTGATGTTATTTTTTTTTAAAGAACTAAAGTGACGTTGTTTTTTTATCTATTCAGAAGTAAATTAATGTCACTTATCTTTCCGAGGCAAAATTAAACCTCACCGTAATTTTTTTATCAAACAAAATGACAAAAAGTTATATATCTACTAAAGATATGCATTTAGCTGATCACATCATAATATCATATTACTTGCACACGCTATCTTCAAATATACTTGGATGTATATATATTTTGTTCCTTAAAATTGTAAAGTAATAGTTTGAGAAGTACCATAATACTTTTTAAAAAAAGTGAACGTAATTGCTTATTGCACATATTGGCGAGTTGTCCTTAAAAAAGTGAACGTAATTGTAAGCTTCAACAAACTTCCGGAGTCAGGACCATACGTCTTACCAATATTATTACTTTTGGCGAGTTGTCAGTAAGTCTTTAATTCGATATAAATTTATGTATTTATTGACTTCTTCAATTTTTCATCGATCGGTATGAACAATTTTATTTTTCAGAAAGTATTAATTTGCTCCCGTCAACTATGACAGTGTTCTTATCTCCATAGGGTTGTACATATTTTTTTTTCCCCTCATATAATTGTTTAATTACATATTTATAATTTTTTTTAAATGAAATTAAAATAGTGTTTTTTGTTGGGAAATTCATTCCCTCAAACTTCAATGTCAAGCGAGTCCAGGGGAAGTCCGTGGCGGGGGCCACCACCAATGAGCTAAGGCTACACCAACCGTAGCAAGTGGATCTAACACCATGTCTCAACCCAAAACTTTAAGGCATTGGGTTCATGGGTCCTTTCACTTGTATACTCTTCACTTAGCTCATTACCAACCAATGTGGGACTGATCACACTTGAATATCCCAACAATCTCCCCCTCAAGTGTGAAACCCACCATTGGTATGCTCCCCCTCAACCGAGTACCGCAAGCGCAAAGTACTCGACTCGCCTCCTAGCCAATCACTAGGCTAGCTCGAGCCCAATACGTCTCTGATACCACTGTTGGAAAATTCGTTCCCTCAAACTCCAATGTCAAGCGGGTCCAGGGGAAGCCCGTGGCGGGAGCCACCACCAATGAGCTAAGACTACACCAACTGTAGCAAGTGGATCTGACACCATGTCTCAACCCAAAACCTTAAGGCATTGGGTTCATGGGTCCTTTCACTTATATACTCTTCACTTAGCTCATTACCAACCAATGTGTGACTCATCACACTTGAATATCCCAACAGTTTTTGTTGTATCTGTTTAAAGAAAATAAATGTCAAACGAGATACTGCTAAGTTTTCAAAAACTAAAGATGATTAATTTTTTACGTATGAAAATGAAACTATTAGTTAAGGCTAGGGGACTTGGTCAAATTAGTTGTAAGTTTTTTTTTAATGAAAATTAACAATACAAGATTAGAGGCCAATCTTTATCAACAAAAACAGGAGATTTATTAAGAAGCATATAATAATTTAATATATAATTACCCCAAAACATATGGATTAATTGATACAGAGTTGTTCCAGTTTTGACATGTGGTCACGTATTTGAGTCGAGTACGTAGATGTGTTAAAATTTTGGTAAGGAGGACTCTACTGTCCTTAATGTATTACCCGACTTGATTGGATTAATGAAGTAACTGATGTATGAGGGATAAATCTCAAAATAATAATAATAATTTAATAAATTTTTTTACACAAATGATAACTGAATACAAAACCTAATGCAACCTACCTAAATCTCACCACTATACCAATATTAGTTGCTTAATAATTTAATAATTTAAACACACTTAAGAACACACAAAAATCAATGCATACGGTAAGGAAATAAAAAACTTAAGATTGTTATTAGATTCAAAATTAATTGCACGAACCTTCTGGGATGCCTTATTGTATTCACTCGTGCATTAATCTTAAGATATGTAACTTGAAGAAGAAATTAAATTAGGAAACACGGCAGTAAATGTGAAGTTGGAACCACATATCTTTAGTGAGAATTCATTTCAACAATTATGATTTCGTATTGTTGTGTCCAGAGCTACCTAATTAATAAATAGCTATATTCGCTTACAAAATAATAATAATAAATAAATAGCTATATTCAGGAAACCACGACATTTTAAATAAATATAATTAGAAAGATGAAATTAATAAGAACATATTAAGTTTTGCTTGAATTGTAAGAATTTATGATTTCCTTTATTTGTCAACATATTTATCCAACTATCATTAAGCCTCTTTTAGATATTATTTAGGTAATCTGAAAATATTCAGGACATCATTTTTATGAACATGACATGAAGTTCCTAAGAGAATGGAGGCTTTTGTTTCCAAAAACTTCTACTTCCATATTTGAAAAAAGATTCAATGCAAAAAATACGGATACCCAACTTCTTACATAACCATCTTATTCAAATTCAAGCATATAAAAACAACTTTTTAGCATTATATAAAGGAAAAATGTTTGTCCTTTTGAAGTATATAAATTTTATGTCATCTTAGATTTTAATCTTTGATTTCCGTCAATCAACTGTTATAATTTATTGAGCCAAACTTATTATTAATTAATTAATAATTGTGACCCAATAAATTATAACCGTTGATTAACGAAAATCAACGATTATGATTTAAAATGATACAAGGTTATATCCTTTAAAAGGATAAATATTTTTTTTCTTATATAAATTCGAATATATGAATTTCTGTAAACTATCCCAAGTTCCACTTTATTCTTAATTGTTCATATTAAATTAGGGGCTAGCAAAGTTAAAATAATATTAAATAGTCAATAGAAAGCTTGGTCAAAGTCGAATTTTGATGATTGAAAATGCAATCTCACTTACTTAGCAAGATGTTAAAGTGATTTTTTTTTTCGGGAAAACGTTAAATTAAAGTGGAATTTAAAATACTTTTTAAAGTAAAACATTTGAAAATAAAGTTATATATAATTAAGGAATTTTAGTTTTATATAATTATTTAGAAAAAATAAGATAGAAATCGATATAAAAAATATCAATATTGATTTTCCATTTTAATTTATCTAACTAATAGGAACTAAAAATATAAAATTTAACTATTTGACTTTAATTCTTGTTATTAATTATCATTAGTATTATAATTTTTTGTCTGGTTAACGAAAATATGAATAAGTAAGGATTATACGTGGGCTTCTATAAAAAGAAATATGTAGATGAAAAACCATCACCACTAGAAAAGTGCTCATTATTACTTATGGAATTTTTCAATGGAAAAAATTCCATCAAAATTAGTTATGAATTTTTAACCGAAAAAGTATTCCATCAAAATTTTTGATGAAAAATTGATTTGGTCAAAAAATTTCAACAAATTTTTTTTTATTATTTTATTTAAAAAATTAACTAAAATTAATTTTTTCGCTCTTAAATTCAACAAACTAAAATAATTATATTTGAAAACCTACGATTGTTTTTTAAAATGTAAAATCACGTTAAAGAACAAAGACTTTCAAAGTTTGGAGCTCGTATTTTTATCTTTTTTATAATGAAAAAAATTAAAAGCTAAAAAGTCTCGGGAGGAGTTTTTTTAAGATGTATGTCAGCTTTTTAGTGTTACCAAATTTATTTTCGAATTATACCCTGATTCTAAACTTTTAATTTTAAATTTTATCATTTATTCTAATAACATATCATTTCATCGATCTCCCTCCCTTCAAAACTATAAGAATAACTTTATATAAATGTCAAATAGATTTTAGTTTTTTTTTTTTTTTTTAAAAATTAACTTTAAATTAAAAGTAGTTTTTGTCCTTAAAAAAGAAGAAGAGAAAAGTAAAAAAAAATCATGTTGTATTGCTATGAATCACTTACACCTATGTGTTTTTTTTAATTACTTAACCTCTTGTTATTTTTTTATTCATATCCCCCCTTAACACAGTTAAAAAATTAACTAAATGTACATATTCTAACCTTCTTAGAAGAAGAAAATAAAACGTTAAAAAAAAATATGATCAAATATTAGGAAAACTTATAACACTTAATAAAAGACTAAAATAAAAAATAGCAAAAAAAAAAAATTCAAATGTATTATGTGTCTAAATAAAAAATAAATGTATAAAAAATAGAATAAGCACAAAAAATAGAAAAAAAGATAAAATATATTACTAAAAATCACAATAGAGACAGAAAAATCTAAAATAAAAAATAAAAAAATAGTCTAAATAAAAAAAAATATTAAAGATGAAAAAATAGAAGAAAAAATTAAGATAAAAAATAAAAAAGAAATAAAATGAAAAAAGTCACAATTATGAATTCTAATATATTTATTTTTGATTTTTTTCTATTGTCCTTTATTATTTCTTTTTATTTAAATACGTTTGATCTTTTTTATATATCTTTTTTATTCTCTCTCTTTTTTAATTTTTTTTATGAAAGTCTTTAGTAGATAGGATGACATAAGGTTAAAAAAAATCGAGGAAAAAATCAGAATAAAATAGATCAAAAAGTAAAAAAAATTAAAAGTAGAAAAAAGATCAGACATATTTAAATAAAAATATAAAATAGACTAAGGACAAAAAAAAATATTGAAAGCTCATAAGTGATTTCTTTTTTATTTTATTCTTTATCTTAATTTTTTTCTTCTAGTTTTTGTCTTTAGTATATATATATTTTTTATTTGGACTATTTTTTTTTTAATTTTAGCCTTTTCTGTTACTGTTGTGATTTTTAATATATTTGATCTTTTTTTTTCTATTTTTGTTCTTATTTTATTTTATTTTTTATACATTTATTTACTTTTTTTTGTTTAGAAACATTTGATTTTTTTGCTATTTTTTCTTTTAATCTTTTATTAAGTGTTTTAAGTTTTCATAATATTTAGTCTTATTTTTTTTTTAACCTTTTATTTTCTTCTTCTAAGAAGTAGGGGTGTTCGCGATCTGGATTGGATCGATTTTGGAAGCAAAAATCATCCGATTCAATTCCTTCGGTTTGATCATATAATCATCCATTCAGTTTTGATTTTTTTTCAAATCCGATCCGATCCAATCAAAAAAATTTCGGTTTGGATTGGATCAGTTTTCGGTTTTTTGAAAATCTTAAAATTTATTTCATGATTATTGTGTAAATAACATCTTTTGTATATATTGGCTTTGTAAATTTTTTTTTTTTGAAATACAAAAGCATTAATAAACTATAATATAGTTTTTTTTTTTTGGAAATGAAATATGAAGCTCTACAAAGATAAAATTTTGTTGATGAGATGTGACTAGATTTTTTCTTGGGTTTAGTTGATGGGTTAATGGGTTTAGAATTTTTAGGCTATGATTAGGTAAAGACCAAAGTAGGTAGAGAGGAATTAATATATTAGATCAGTTTGGATTGGATCGGTTTGGATTGGATCGATTTTTATCAATCCATCCAAAAACCGATCCACTCCAATTAAAATTTGCGGTTTTTAATCAGTTTTCGATTTTTCGGTTTTCGGTTTATTCGGTTATCGGTTTTTTGGTTCGATTACCGCGGTTTGAATCAGTTTGGATCGGTTGAAGAACACCCCTACTAAAAAGGGTAGAACTAATATATTTAATTAATTTTCTAACAGTATTAAGAATAAATGTGAATGAAAAAAATTACAGGAGATTAAGTAATTAAAAAAAGCACATAGATGCAAGTATTGGAAGCAATAGTACATGGGGTTTGAACATTTCCCTAAAAAAAAAATATCGAACAGGTTCTCGGTTATTTTTTTAGTTAAATTTTTTTATTCAAATATAATTTTTGAGAAAAAATAAAAACCCCATTATTCAGTCCCTACACACACTGGAGGATGAGATGATAATTTCTTGGTGCTAGGCTTGTCAATCTTACAAGAAGAGTTATGACAGTTTATGTCAGTCTCGGTGAGATGATAATGCATAAAAACAAACAAGCACGTTACTGTATTTCTTGTTGAAAACTTACATTCATGTGCTTTACCAAACAGTAGTAAATATCGTAATACGATATATTATAAGAGTGCAGGCCTGAACCCCACCAAAGTAAATCCAACGTTAACGGATTCGCACCGTGTAAAGTTCAGCAATACAAGACAGCGACAAGTCTTAATTCAGCAAAATGTATATTTTTCCTTTTTTGGTTAATAGCAAAATGTATAAATTTATTAATCAGCAATCGTTTCTGCATTAATGGCGTGTAAAATGGGTGAAATTTTTGGAATGTAAATAACATGAATATGATAAAAACAAATCATAATGGTGTGGAAATTTAGGTGCAAACAGAATTAATGATCATAAAATTATTTATGCCAATTTTATACCCGTTTACCATGACTCAATTATAAGTTTATTTTTTAATTTTTGTTTTTTTGGTAAATAATTATAAGTTTATTTTCGTCTTATAATTATATTGTTTCGTTCTTGTTTCAAATATCTTAAAAAATCACCCTTAAATTTTGGCAAGTTAAGATTATGACACATTTTAAATTAAATTAAATTAATATTACTTACTTACTTTTGAGACAAATCACTTTAGAGGAGTATTATCCAAAACTTTTATATATTTTTTTTGGTAAATAAACTTTTACATTATTTTCATACATGCTAATTAACAATGACTGATTACTAAAGTGTATAAGTTTAGTCTGAAAATGGTGATAAACTGAGTGATTAAGTTTATACAGACTATAATTTATTTTGTCAATAATTGAGTGAACATTAGTGTGGTGAAAATGGTCTGAAAATTTTAGTCTATAAATAACATTAATGACAAAATAAATTATATTCGGATAGAAATTCTATCTGCAAATTTAACTAATTATAAATAAAGAAAATGATTCGTGTACATCACATTGTTTATGCCATTTTTGTACCCCTTAAAGATGATTTAATTATTAGTTAAAAAGGTTTATAGAATATTTAAAGAATTAGTAATCTGTTATTAATAAGATAGGAACATATACTAAATTAGGAGCCAATCTGTACACTTTTTAGACTAATAATTGAATTATTGCTAATCAGTATAAAAATTATTTGAAAATTTTACTATACGAAATATCATTAATAAATAGGTAAAATTAAACCCCCAAGAGTAGCTCAGTTGGCAGCTGAGCTCCCAAGGGATTGCTTGGTGCAGGGATCAAAAATCTTTGAGAGCCCGAGGATAAGCCAAAAATCTTCGGTTGAGGGATTAGTCTCGTCCTTTCTTCGGTTGCGAAGCTTAGTGCACCCACTGTTACAATGAGGGGCTAGCCCAAACGGGCCGTACCCCGAGGGCATGGTGCCCGGAGAAGGTTGAATGGGGATACCTCCTGGCAATGTACCAAAAAAAAATAGGTCTCCCTAATTTGACTCTAGCTTTCATCTTCGCTTAACAATTAATTACATTACGTATTATTTTTGTCTCAAGTCTTTTAAATCCACCAAATTAATCCCAATTACTAATCCATAAAATAATTAACGGAGTTTGGTGAGATGGCATCATATGTGAACATAAGTGCACAATTTTAAAAAATTAGTGATTTAGACCAATGTTATTAAAATCGGCCCGATCATTGACCCGATCGAGGTATTAGGTCACTGGGTCATTGGTTCAATCAGTGGGTAACTGGTTGAGCCGCATGACCCGGTAATTATATGCAATTCTGTAATTTATATTAAAAAATTATTAACATACTTAAATATCTAAAAAAATGATAAAAATTTCAAATATTTTAATATAAAAAATAATAAATCAAACATTATTATCCAATAAAGGATCAAACAAAAAGATAATGATCGTGATATGGGACTTCAGGTTCAGTAAACGACATTTCTAGCAATAAATCAAATCAGAATTTTCTGCATAGTGCATAATTGAGATATTATTGGAACAGTGACCAAAATGCCACTTTTGGCAAAATTTTTACCTAAATGCCACACGAACAATACTTTTTACCAGACTGTCACGTGGCATAATTCGCTACGACTGGTAGCAAATTATTTTCGTCAATGATTTTGTGACACGTGGTATACTTTTGCAGGAAAAAGCTGATGTGTCATAATTCGCTATCAGTGGTAGCGAATTTGGTCTGCAATATGGCCACATGTCACAAAATCATTGGCGAACATAATTTGTTACTAGTCGTAGCGAATTATGCCACGTGACAGGTTGATAAAAAGTACTGTTCGCGTGGCATTTGGGTAAAATTTTTGCCAAAAAGTCACTTTGGTCACAGTTTCGATATTATTAGTGTTGTAGGTAGATAACCTATGTAAATCAATAAGCAAAAAAATACTCAAATATGTTTATTATGATTTTTTTTGAATTTTTTTTTTGAGGCCAGGTCACTGGTTAATCGATTGGGTCACGATTTTCACAAAAATTGACTGGATCGCACTGGTTCTTACGCATGACCGGTTCGTTGCTTCACTCGAATCAATTATATGACCGATTTACCAATTTTCTGGTCAACCCGGCCAGATCGGTCTAATTTTATTAACATTGATTGAGACTAATTTGACGAGTTTTATAAATATTTCAGAAGAAAATGTACTATATAATTATAAGATAAAGGTGAAACTTGAAGAAAGTGAAAAGATAAAAAAGGAAAAATTTCTTATGATTTTTTTTTTTAATTTACATTTGTCCATTAATTAAAATGAATCATCATTTTTTATATAAATTGATTGTTGAAAATCATATTAAATTACATTAATATTTGAATATAAATTAGCTTAATTTAGGACTTCATAAGATCCCTTGTTAATTTTGCAAAATGCAGCATACCAACACGGCATGGCAGTGTGCGATTGTGACTGGAGAAGAACTTAATTAATTTTTGTTAACGTGAAAGTTGAAATGATGATACCGTACTGTAAAATTAAATAAATCTAGTTGTTACTTGTTTGTCATAGATTAATTCAATTCAAATGTTTAGAAATAATCATAATTTGATTTAATGTAAAAATAAAAAAAAAGTCCAAAAAGAAAATATATATATATATATATGTAATTTAAATTTTACTTCTCATTTCTTAATTTTAATTTTAAGTTTTATTCTCATTTTATAATTATATTTTGTCGTTTTTGTCTCCAATATTTTAAAAAATACCCTTAACCATTATTTTATATAAAAAAGAAAAGTCCAGTTAGACCTGTCAGTCATATAACTATACCATGTCGGTAAATTTTGCTAACATTATTAATTAATAGTGTCAGGTGTATAGACTAATTTGATAGATTTTAAAAGATAAAAAATATAATTATAGAATAAAAAATAAATCTCAAAAGTAAAATTAACTTAGAGAGAACATCTATTCCAAATACATAAATGGAAAAACATATTACGCTCGACTCGTTATGTAACTTTCTCTATCCCATACTGTTGGGCAAAATTAAGATAGAAAACCTCACTCACAAACATATTCGTACAACAGTACTTAATGTTTGTCCTCTATATATAACGTTGCTAGCTTACTTTTCCTTGAACTTGCCTTGTTCGTCCTACCATCTTTTCTTTGTCTTGTTCACTGCAGAAAACCTTCCAAAACACTAACCTCAACGTTCCATTGACTGGTTATAGAGCCTAAAAAAAAATGGGTAGGTCACCATGCTGTGAGAAGGTGGGGTTGAAAAAAGGGCCATGGACTCCGGAGGAAGACCAAAAGCTCATGGCTTATATTGAACAATTTGGCCATGGAAGCTGGCGTGCATTGCCTGCTAAAGCTGGTAATTATTTTATTGCACAATAATGTTTTTTTTTTTTCATCTATTTATTGATTAATTAAGACATGTTGTACATATATAGGCTGCTTAATCTATATATTTTTATGTAATATGGTGTGTTTTGAAGAAGGAAATTAAATAATGGGTTAAAATTAAGCTTCATTGTTAATTTTTTTAGGCCTTCAAAGATGTGGGAAGAGCTGCAGACTGAGGTGGACTAACTACCTCCGACCTGATATAAAAAGAGGAAAGTTCAACTTGCAGGAAGAGCAAACCATTATTCAACTTCATGCCCTTCTTGGAAACAGGTGAGCACACACAAGTAGTAGTAGAAACATTGAAACATTCATTCCCCCATAGACCACCATATAAAGCAAAAATAACAAAGCCTTTGCTTTATCCATATTCATTACATGGCCTAGCTAGCTAAGAAAGTTCATGACTAGTATAGGGATAATGTTATTATGCTTTTATTAATTATTAAAATTATTTTCTCGATTATTAGACCTTGAACTTTGAAATCTTTAATTAAGGAAAATAAATTCTTCATCAGTTGAACTAATAATTTTTTGCTATGGAAGTTTCAGAAGTAGAAATTTTTTTTGCCATTTTTAAACTTTTTTGTTTATAACTCTTAGAAGATCAATTATATATTACATGGAATATAAATACCTGGTTCAAGTTATAAGAGTCGTAAAAAATAAGAAAAAAAAGTTGTGAACATATAGATATATCATATATGTTTATATTTATATTTATATATGATTAATGTTTTTCTTGTTTTGTGGTTTGAATATATTGTGTGATAGGTGGTCAGCAATAGCGGCTCAACTGCCCAAAAGAACCGACAATGAGATCAAGAACTATTGGAACACACACCTCAAGAAAAGGCTAACAAGAATGGGGATAGACCCTGCAACCCACAAACCAAAAACCGATGTCCTTGGTGGCTCCGGGAGCTGCCAATCAAATGATGCAGCCAACTTGAGCCACATGGCTCAGTGGGAGAGTGCTCGTCTCGAAGCTGAAGCTAGATTGGTCAGAGAATCCAAGTTGCAAGTTCAGAACCAGCTTGGATCCTCTTCCTCCTCCACACAACCAATACCACGCCTTGTTCTTAACAAAATCACATCGCAACAACAACCATCGTTACCACCATGCCTTGACGTTCTCAAAGCATGGCAAAGTTCATGGTTGTTGAAGCCACAACCATCACCATCACCATCACCATCATCATCAACAACAACAACAAAAGACAACAACAACAACAAGATGATGATGCAAACCATGTACGCCATGATGCTATCCACTCATGACAGCCTCGAGTCTCCAACGTCCACTTTGAGCTTCCCTGGAAGTACTACTCTGCTTCCTATCTCAACCACCACCAACACCAACACAAACACCAACACCAACACCATTGGATTATTCAATGAAAATTTACTTCCTCTCAACACCACTAATGCCATGATGGATCAGTTTATGAAAAGTAGTTCAGCCACATGTGAGAGTAGTAGTGAGCAATGGAAGTATTTAACTAAGCAGAACCAAGAAGCAGAGGTAGGTGAAAGGAGAATGGACAACACAATAATGTTGAACTTGCAAGACGACGATGACATCATGACGGCTGTGGAAGCATTTAGATCATGTGCAAGTTACGACAATAATAATATTGTTGTTCCTAGCACTGTCCTCGTCCAAGAAGGCCTCAATAATAATAATAGTAATGATGATCATGCGCTGGTTTACGATTCCAATGATAACTTAGCTGAAGAAAACTTGGCTATCATCAACGGGAATGGAAGTTTCTGTAACGTGAACCTCGATGAGAATAAGCATTACTGGGATACCATACTTAATTTGGTGAATGATTCACTCTCTGGTTCCTCTGTCTTCTGACGTACCTATGATCATTATGGTCGACTTTTCTAGACTAGCTATTAGATATATATATATATATATATATATATAGGACCTAGGCTAAATAGCAATAATGCTATCTCTCACAATTTGTAACGGAAAATTATTCTTGACCAAAACATGCATGTTAGGCCTTAACTGTTAAGTATGAAAAAAAAAAAAACCCTCCTTATAATAAGCTTTGGCATTCCAGGATTTGAATTCACCCATTTTGTTGGGAATGTTGATTTCGGAGAGGTAAAATTAAGTTCATTTTATGCAAGAACTATCTATCTTTCTTTTTCTTTTCTTTTTTCATTTTCAGAAATTAACAGTATTATGCATTCGGTAGATAAGTAAACAATCCAAATTCAGCATTTTCAGATTTGGATTGTTTTCTTATCTACCTGTTATATTTGGAAAATATTTAATCATAGCCGACTCAAAGAATTGAAGTTTATGGAAATCTTGGAGAGAGTCAACTCGCCTCAAAGAAGTAATCAGTATTGGATTAGCTCCAAAAAAAAAGGGGAGGGGGGAGACTTAATTTATGTCTAATAGCTCTAGATTTTTATAGTGATAATTGGAATAAATTAATTAAAGAGGTAATAAAGGTTGAGTTAACTCCAAAAAAAAGGGACAAACTTAATTTATGTCTAATAGCTCTAGATTTCCATAGTGATAATTGGGATATAAATTAATTAATAAATATATATATATATATATAAATTAATTAGTATATATATATATATATATATTGTGTGTGTATGTGGATGATTAACTTATATATATGTATAAGGATAAGAAATCTTGAAATCTTACGTTTATTCTTAAATATTATTAATTCATTTATATCTAATAATTCATATAATTAATAAATTAGCTAGAGCACTTAGATACAACTGAGATCAAAAGCTAAAACTAAGAGAGTAATTTATACTTATATATATATATATATATATATATATATATATATATATATATATATGAGGTAGAATCCTTTGACACCGGTGTCAAATTTCAAATTTGACATCTCATCTGAGAACCATCATATCAAAAAAGATCAACGACTCTGATTTATAAGTAAGCATTTGACATCATTGATCTTTTTTGATCTGATGGCTCTCAGATGAGGTGTCAAAGGATTCTACCTCTATATATATAGCGAGAGAGAGAGAGAGAGGGTATTCATGTATCATGCGACGGTGACTGAACAATTGACAGTACGTAGCTAGGTGAAATTTTATGAAAGTTTGGTAGAATCATTTAGTAACCTGTGCATTGCTCTTTTATTATCATCATATAAGGACACTGATCAATTAAGCACTTCCATTGAAAATAAGGGTTGGTGGAATGTATCTACTTTCCTCTTACAATACATACCAACAGAAGGGTTTGATTTAGTAATGTCCCACCTGATGTTAGAGCCAGTGTCTAGCATAATAGACCGTTGCATTTTTTAACATTCCAGATTAAAGAATACGTAAAAATAAGTGATGCGGATTCCACCAAATGTGTCCTGTTATTGGATACAATAATAACTGAAACACACACTTATGATAAACTCAAAATTTGACCAGGTCAAGTCAAAATAAATTTTTTTATTCAATTTTATTAGCACAACATATAAGTTGTCTGATTTTTCGGACTAACTCGTCGAGTTTGGCCCGATGTAATATTGCTAATCTCATGTCAGTTGGGAACTTGGTTTGTACTGTTCTAAATTAGTTTGGGATCGTATCTGCGTGAGGTTAGGATATAGGTGTGCAGAAAATAAAGTAGGACCAAATGTTATCAAGTAATGAAAACTGTGCAAATGCGAGGAGATTTAGGTGTAAATAAACATGGGTGGCAATATTCTAACATCAGTGGAATTATGTTCTCAAAACACTATCCTAAAAGAGTCATGCAAATATATGTGAATAGTATTATTATTTAGGTAATGTGCCAGATGTTAGAAGACTATGAAGAAAAGATATGAAGGACACTTGGCTACGGTGAGGGATATGAGAGTAACCGAAATAAATCAGGAATATATCGTAGTTATGTGAGTTTCAAAAGTTTTTCCTGAAGAGCTTTCTCGTTTGTCACCAGATAGACAGAGATAGAATTTTCTATGGACTTGGTTCGTGATACTCATCCGATATTTATATCTCCTTCTTGGATGACTCCAATACAGCTTAAGGAGCTGTCTTGAAAAAAAGCTTTATTCACCTATTTTCTTTCCTTAGGGAGCATTGATATGCCTCCAGCATACAGAGGTTTCTAAGATAAAAAGAGCAAGAATTTGATAGTAATTCAGTGATAAACGTTATTATTTATGAGAATTATTGATAATTCGCATTTAGCACACTCTCACGGAATTTATGTGTTTTACAGGAGAAAAATGTGTGCAAAAGAGGACATCACGCTTACAACAATATGACCGCGCTAATCGCGCAACATTGGCGCAGATCGCGCCAAGAAAAAAAATGAAGTTGGTGAATCCCACTGCCTTCTCGCGTTAATCGCACGGAATTGGCGCGGTTCACGCGGATGCCACGCATCCAGTATCTTAGTGATCGGATTTTAATAAAAAAAGAGAGTCTAAATCAAATATTTGATAAAGATATGGCGAGATTTGAATTCTTTCCTATAAATAAGGGAGTAAAAACCTTAATTAGAAGGCATCTTTGACAGAGGCAAGCAGATTGATAGGAAAAAGGAGAACACCGGATACCAGAGTTGGAGATTTCAGAGAGAGGGGAGCTTGAAGGAGCTGAGCAACATTGATTCTTCTTCTTTCTTTGTTTTGTTTAAGCTAGTTATGTATGGCTAATTTTCTTTTGTAGTTAGGGTCATGGATCCGATGTGAACCCACTACTAGAAAATTCACAATCAGCGAGGGAAAAATTCCCTTGCAAAACAGCAAAATTCCCTTGCAAAAATTGTGTGCGACAGAATTTGTGAGGGATCACTGTCCCTTGCTAAAACCCTCGTCGCAAATAAATTTGCAAGGGAAATTTGTCATATGACAATTCCCTCGCAAATTGCTACGAAAAGGTTCCCTTGCAAAAAATTAAATTTCCCTCGCGAACAACAGACCTATCTACAGTGTTTTTTCGTCGCAGATTGCGACGTAAATTGCGAGTATAATTTCCCTCGCAAATTTCTGTAGCAGAATTTGCAAGGGTTGTATTAAATTTTCGTTGCAAAATTTGCAAGGGAACATTTTGATTTTCCCTCGCAAAAGGCTACGAATTTTGCAAGGGAATTTTGAAAATTTCTGCCACAAATTCTGGAATTAAAAAAAAATGTATTAAACTTTTGTTAATTTTCCTGTAAACAACAAGGATTCCAAATGAAAATAAATACATAAATTGAGCAATAGAAATCCAAAAAAATACTGGATAAACAATTAAATTAAAATTAAATAGTATATCAACAAAAGTGAACAACAACAACCATCAAATCTACAACTAAAATGTCTCTAAAGTTCTAAACAAAATAAAACATACAAAAAATATCTGATACATCTCTGAAGTCCTAAAAGAAGTAAAACATACAAACAACAATTAGTATGCCTCTAAAGTCCTAGCAAAGTCATCATCATCATCAGGGTCATCATCCGGCGCCGGTCCCTTCGACTTGTTGCAGTTGGCTTCCTTGTCCTGCATTAAAAGTCGGAGTTGTTCCTGCATTTGTTTCATAATGTCAGCTTGCTGCTTCATAAAGTCCGCTTGCTGAGTACTTAGCTGCTCTGTCGCAGCATGCAATTGCTCCTGAATCTAGGAGTGGGACACCCTCATCCTTTTAAGCTCATCTGCAAATACATTATTATAAACAGTAAGTTAAATGTTTAAAATAAAATATTAATAAAATAGAGATTGAAAACATAAAAGAATTAACTATGCATTGAGTTTACCTGCAGAAACACTGTCAACCTGGGTAGAGGGCCGCTTACTAGGCTTCAGTCGGCTAGCATATCCTCCCAGCCCGACCACCCTTCCTTTCTTGTTGAATCCATCTGCAGTTGTAACCAGCATGTTCCCATTATCGGAATAGGAGGAGCTGGATTGACCGTCTGTCGCCGCCTGTGCAGACATCTCCTCTTCAAGTTTTTGATAATTTTCCTGCAAGTAAAGAAAAACCAGCACACATATGGACATGTAAAACATGACATAAACCATCATAGAAAAAACAAACGTCAAATAATAAATGATCAAACCGCTATTAGCTCCGCTCCGGGGCCTAACCATCGCCTTTGACCAGCTTCAGGCTGCTGGGAATGAGTTCGCTCGAAGGTAGCCCAATCAACCTTTTCAGGCGGCACTTCTCCAGAAGCCTTCTGGAAATACAAATGAAAATCATTAATTCATTAGTTGCAAGTACGAATTGTTGAATACCGAACTAGAAAACAATTTATACTTACTATCTTTTGTCAATGCTTGCTGATTGGAATCGACCCTCCAGCATATGTGGGTGTGTCCTGCTTGGCCCTATTTTCCTTATTTTGAGCAGATCTCTTTTGAAACTTAGGACAATTTTTCTATTTTTCTTTCAATTGGATTTTGAATGATTCACTACACCATGCATTTTTGCAGATGTTATATCTTACTTTATGCATTTTATCTGCGAACATTGTGGTGGCTCTGTGATGCCAAGCTCTTGCCAAGTTATGGCGATCCTTGGGCAACCACCTATAATGATTTTGTAAATTGCCAATTTTTTCGATTAGCACACAAATTGGTGACAAATGTGTAGTTAGTATACATTTTTGTGATAAAACATTAGCATTAACGAGATATACATAACTTACCAGGAATTCATTCATCCAACCAAGACGAGTTTCTTCAGGAATGTCTTTCCAGGTGCTCCATACATGTTTAAAATTACGGAATATTTGATTATCAATGAATTCCATGATCTCATCATAAAGTTCGAACCTGACAATATTAAATCAATTTATTTGATTATAACGATTGAGCAATGCTAGAAGCCACATTAGTACATTATTAGTAACAATTAAAACTTACTCTGTGGTGCCTAAAGGACGAACCCATATACGTTTAGTCTGTGGATCACACCTCCCCCACTCTGGCTGAAGTGCCGAAGCAGCATCTCCTACCTCGCTTGCAGGGGATGCAGCCTGCAAAAGGGAAAAAATGTTAAGCATTAAAAAAGTTAGTAGAGAGATGCTTAAAAGAAACTATAATATATATCTAAATCACAAAATGATGGTTTACTTAACCTGCTGTGTCGGCCCCATCGGGTCAGTGGGAGTGTGAGGAATACCTGCACTTCCCATAACAGAGTCGGTGGTAGATGGTGATGATCCTATCCCAAGTGGAGGGAGGGATGATGAAGCTGTACGACCTCTACCAGAGGGGGTAGATGATGTCGTCCTACCTCCTCTGCCACCACGGCCTGTAACTCGACCTCTACCGACATTACCATCACTACCAGTACGCCCATCCGTATGAACCATTTGTGAAAACTTATAAACATAATGCAAAAATATATATAAATATAATAAGTATGCAATACGACGTCTACCACTATGGCCATCCATTTGTCACTAATGGATGCATACACCATACAGAGATCCTAAAAGATAAAAAAAAAATTAATTTAATTAGTTTGATTTTACCTTGAATGAATTTTTCCATATCCTTATTAGAATTGATCACTCTATAATAGAGCTTTGAGGGTTAGAGCTCACAATAGATATATTGGAGTTTTAATTCAAACTGGAGTAAAATAAAAATTTGTGCATGATCTAGACATAGGCTTGTATGAATTGCAGACTTTTTAATTCTTCAACTTAATGCTTGATTCAAGAGGGATTACTAGGACACTAGGATTCTAATTGGGTTAAAGGGTTAAATACACTAAGACATTAGGGTTTAACTAATAGATTTGAGAAAGATGAATTGTTGAACCATTGAGTTAATTAATTATAAGAATTAATTCAGATTTCTAAAGGAGGATCAAAGGTCAAGTGCATCATGGCTACAGTTTCCTTACATTCTTTACTCATATCAATTCTTGCGTTCTTGACCATTCTTGAATGTTCTTGATATTTATGCATTTAAATTTCATTACTTGTAATTTTATTCAAAATCTATTTCATAAACCAAAATGAATTCTTCCAAATTAAGGGGACTAGTTAAAATAATAATTGGTGCATTAATCCTCGTGGGAACGATACTTTCTTATCACTTTTATTACTTGAACGATCAATATACTTGTCGTAATCGTAACAAGTTTTTGGCACCGTTGTCTGGGATTAATTACGCCAATATTATATTTAACTTTCGATCTTAGAGATTGAAATTTTATTTTTATTTTTACTGATCTAATTTCTCTTATTTTATGCGAGGTAAAGTTGATCGTGAATCTTTACAGTTTGATCCAGAAATCGAGAAGACTGCAAAGAAGAACAGGAAACTCGCCAAACAAAAGAAGCAAGAAGAATCCTCGAGTTCACAGTCAAAAGCAGAACCCGAGGTAGCTGGAAATAATCAGCCACATCCTAAAGAGGAGTTGATGGATTCGATCCTTACTCCTAATTTCACAAGACCAAACTCGAGTATCGCAAGACCAACAATTGCGGCTAATAATTTTAAAATCAAGCCGACATTGGTCACAGTGATTGAGCAATCTTAGTTCAAAGGAGAGGATACATAAGATCCTCACAAGTTTCTTAACAGATTTTTGATGATCTGTGACACTGTCAAGAACAATGAAGTATCTAAGGATGCATTGCGACTACGGTTGTTTTCGTTTGCTGTAACAGATGAAGCACTCAGATGGTTAGAGCAGTAACCAGCAAATAGCAGCAGCACTTGGGAGGATCTGGCTGCAAAATTCCTAGCTCAGTTCTTTCCAATGACAAAATACAACATGCTGGTGAATGAAATCACCAATTTCATCCAATCTGATGGAGAGACATTGTGTGCAGCTTGAAAATGATTCAAGGATCTTATGAGAAAGTGTCCCCAGTACGAGTTGTGATCCGAAGAAAAAGTTCGAATATTTTTCAATGGGATGACACATCTTCAAGAATGGTGGTCAATGGTACAACCAGAGGTTCTATCAGGCAAAAGACACCTACTCAGACTGTTGAGCTGATTGAGTCTATGGCAAGGATGGAGAATGAGAGTATAGCAGCTCAGCCGAAGAGAGGACTCCTTCAGTTAGAAAGCAATGATGCCATGCTAGCTGAACATAAGCTACTTTCACAACAGATGACTATTTTGAATAGCAAGTTTGAAAAGCTTCATCCATCTTCAAATCAAGCAAAGGCAATCTCATGTGAATACTGCAAAGGAGAACATAAAACTAACGAGTGCAATGTACTCGTGGGATCAGATCCAATCCAAGTCAATGGGATCTGGTATAATCAGATGAATCAACAAAATCCTCCAAGAAATCAGACTAATGCTATGGGGAACAATTTTAACCCCAGGTGGTAGAGAAAGTAAGGAAGGGAATCACTGGCTTATATTCTGCCTGGCTACCAAAAGCAGGATTAGATAATGAGTGCATTCTGCCACCAGTGCAATAATTTCACAATTATACAATCCATTAATCTGAAGGATGTGATTGTAGAAAGGGCTACATTGCTCTATGTACTGATGAGTGATAAGAACCTTGATATATCCAAGATCCTTTCTGATAGGATCCTCCATGTCATCACAGCTGGCAGAGGTGACATTAGATTGGCTCACTCCTCTTTGATTATGCACCTATGTATTCAAGTTGGAGTTCAAATATCACCAGAGAAGCCCATGGATGTGAAGGTAGCTCCAATAATGACATACAAGACCTACAGAGATCTGCTAGTAGAAGCAAGAAACAAGCAGATTATCAGAGCTGCAAAGCTACCACCATCTTCACTAATCACGAGAAGCCCGCATATGTGGCCACGTGAGCCTTATGGCCCACATCCAGAGCACAGAGGAGAACACCAGATTTTGATCCTAGCCTCCTAAGGTGATTTATGGTAAGAAACCTACATTAATTACAAGTTTTCATGGATTTTTGACAAATCTAGATTTTGTTATGTGTAAATTTCAAAAATACTGGTTGGTGTGGTTAGAGTGTTGAAATGATGTAGGTTCTTTTGTAAAATATGCTTAGGATTGGTTCTTGATGAAGGAAAAATTCAGAAATGACCATTTGAACAACCTTTGAAAAATTGCTCATGAACATGTGAAGGAATTTCAAAATTTCTGTTTTGTGAGACTTTGGATGGATTATAATGGTGTGTTTGGTGTTGTTTAATGTTATAGTGTTGTGCCTCGTGATTTGGTGGTTGAGGAACAACCATTGGAGGCAATACTTGTTCAAGACTAGAGGTCTTGAGTGACACCAAAGAAGGTTAGTTTGGTTTAATGTGTATACCTGATGTTGAACATGAATGCCTTTGTAAAAGATGCTAGGAAATTGTTCTTAATGGTGAAAATGGAAAGTAATCATCAATTGGTCACGATATGATTTTTGGTTCATGAAAAAGTATGGTTTCTTGTGATTTATGTAATGGTGTGAAATGTTGATGGAACTTTGTTGTATGATTGATGATATAGTCTTAAATGATGTGGATTGTTGGAGGAAAAACCATGAAAATAACACCTTAGGCATTTCGAAATTTTGGTCTTGAATAAGTGTATTTTCAAAGAGGGTTAACATGTTTAATGATGTTGGGATGCAAATGAACCTTAGTGTCTTCACAAAATGTGTTAAACATTGGTTCTTGACATAGAAAACAAATAATGAAACCATCATTTGTAACATTTCTAGAATTTTGAATTATGTACAAGTAAGGTTACTTGGGTTCTAAGTAATGTTGATGGTGATTGTGTTCATTTGGTTTATAGTGTGGAATCAAGTGAGCTAATGGAGAGAAACCAAGCCGTGGACCAATCAATGGAGCATGATCTTAAATCTTGAATGAACTAAGATTAGTGTAAGTCATCAAACTTTAGTTTTTGATGTTGTCTTCACTAGCTTTGCATTTGATGTGTAATGTGAATAATTGATTGCATTTTCACCTATGATTAGGTGTTGCTTGTGGCAAGTCATTTTGTTGATATTTCAAGCATATTCAAGTGTGGAAAGCTTACTTGAGCTTGAAGAAAGCATTGGATAGGAAGCCTTCTTAAAGTAAGCTTTCGGACCTTGAGATTTATCCCTTGTTTGTTCCACTATGCTCCGAGGGAGCAGTGCTTTATGTGTGGTGTATTTAATTGCACTGAAATATGGTATAATGTTTAGTTTGTGTATTTGCTTTGTGTGTTGCAAAAGACACGCCTGGTGATATGCTGCATAAGATGGACAGGCCTTATGGTGTGCTACATAAGATAGACACACCATGTGGTGTGCTACATGCCATGTGGTGCGTTATATAAGATGGACAATTTCTTATATTTTGTATGTTACAAGATGGATTCCTTGTATAATGCATACTTTATCTGTTCTCTGGTCAATAAGATTGATTATTTTATAAGCATTCATGTGATGACTGATGGATCAGAGGAATAACTTGATTGATATTGATATACATTGCATGTGTGTGTGTGTGTGTGTGTGTGTGTGTGTGTGTGTGTGTGTGATGTATTATCTCTATTTTATTACTTTTACACCTGAAGTGAACTTAGAGATGGAGGAATCCTCCAAGGACCCTTAGTTTATTGAGATTGTTGTCTCACCCCTTGTGGGGACTATATTTATGGTACTAAGACTGATGATGTTAGAGCATCAAGTGGCAAGAGGCCAATATAGAGTTTATTGCATATCATTAGACTGTGATGATCCATTTTGATGTACATGTTCTTACATGATGATTATGTATTTTTGAAAAGCATAGTGTGTACTTATGCATATTTTATACAAGACTTGTATATTCCATTTGGAAGAACATGTAATGAGATTTGTAATATAAACATTTGAATGTCGTGGTTTATGGATGTAATTATGTAAAGGACATTATGATATTTTGTTTTGAGATGTATGAGGTGTAATTCGAAAGCCTATGCAATGAATTGCTAGGTAATGGATTTTATGTAAATTTGATGTATCCATTATGCTTGTCAAAGATGAACCAATGAGGTTGTTCATTATTTATTATAGTATGTTGCTATTTATAAAAATTAATGTATGATTGCCAAATAGATAAAAAGTAAAGGCACGAAGCCTATTATGTATAATCCATTGATGGATTCTAGGTTGGATTAGTTGATAGTTGGATTGATGTATGGAATTTGATAACATTCTATTAGGTACATTTTGCCAAAGTGGGAATAATCTTTAAAGGCTCCAAATACAAAGGAGATGTCGTCCGCTTTATTCTAAAAAGACAGAGGTGTAAGAAAGCATCACATAGTTTTAATTGGGGACGGAATAATTGACGAATTGTAATACATTCAGAAATGAAAAATTTTATTCACGGTTTGGCATAAGACCAAATGTGGTTCAATTTAAGTTTAGCTTCCGTATTTATTTGATTAAATATGCTGCGCTTAATACCATACGCAGAATAATACACCGGCGATCAACGAAGTGTTACAATCTCTATAATTCTTCTAACATAATTTGTTATAAAAATATGCAATTAAATGAGTATTAATCTTATGTAGAGCAACTATTAGCCATAGATGAGCATTTATCTTATGCTATAAGATGTTTTTTTAGTGAATAATGTTTGGCAGGAAACTCGAATCTGACATGTGTGATTCTTATAATATTAAATTTATAATTTTATTACGTTTTGTGAATGATCTTTACATTACTTATTACATATATTTATATAATATTTATTATTTAATTACAATACCTCACAAACATTCTATTCAACAATTTTCACAAATGTGAGGTGATATACTATTCCACCTTGATTTTTCTTCATTCCTGTCTTGCATGTCACCTTGCTTCCAAAGGTGGTTATATAACAGCTTAGCTGTTTTAAGGAATGTTGTTCAGGTCCCACTGTATAGAAGAAAATATGTAACTGGATTCCCCTTTATCCTTATTGTACCGTTGGGATCTTCAAGCCTACTATGTTTCCTTCAGGGATGAGTCACTGTATGGATAATACCCTTGGCACAGGTACAGACCAAGCTAAGAGGTGTTTTGCCCAGTATAAGCAAGCAATCAACAATGGATAAGTAAGTGATAATATGACTCAAAGTAAATGAGCAGAATAACGATACATAAGATAACTTCATGGTGTGCCCATGGGGCTATTTATAACCGAGGGTGGTGTGCACCTGGTGTGGGTTGGTGAGAAGGGAGTCAACCTCCTTGGAAAACACTATCGGTGGCAGTGTTGGGCGTGGCAGGCGCTGCTGTTGTAGCAGCGCTGCGCCCTCTGTACCTGGTGGTGTCAGCGTGGGGCAAAGGGGGCAGTTTCCCCTTATGGCATTTGGGGCGAATGCCTTTGGGGTTATGGTCCCAAGGTAGGACATTTTGGTACTTCCTCTTGGGAGAGTCGCCCTGTTGGGAGCTGGGGTATCATCTCAGCTGGTAGGGCTGACGTGGGTGTTGGGTTGAGGTTGGACCCTTACCTTTGAGCTACAGAGTTATTAAGCCATCCAGAACACTTATGATGAGCTAAGGCAAGTAGGACTCCATGGCATGCGGGTCCAAGCCTGGCCCAAACTAGAGCAGGCCATCACAAATTATTATTTTATTATAGTACTAATTTTATTTTATTTTATTTTTATTGATAGAAATTTGTAGTTTTTCATTTTATGAAGCGACAAGGATTAGGATCCTATTATAAAAAAGACCATCATATTAACCAACCATAAGGTTGGGCAAGTTAATCGTCTAAATTGTTATGTTTTGTTTCGGATTTTTTTATTTATGAGATATTTTCAACATTTTTTTTGTAGATACGTTTGTTTCAGATTTTGAAAGGTGGGAAATGGCCGTTTGACCAAAAGAAAAACCAATTTATCTCGTGTAAACATACATGGGGAATCATGTTTTCCCATTTGCAGGGGTAAAAATGTAAACCAATCAAATAGTAAATGTAGCCCGTTTTAGCTCATAACTTAGTTTTCAAATCTAATATGGTGGTTTTTCGGCAGGAAAATTATTTCAGTCACTGAAATGAAATTCTAGAAAAAAGAGAATAATAATATTATATGTACACCCCCAAAATAATGAAACTAGACTTTCTTGTCTAGCCCATTACGGAAATGGGCCATAGAAGTCACACCAATAAGCTCATTTTCCTTTTGCTTGGAGAGTAAAAATATTTCACTACCGAGGATGTAAAATGAAATAAAAAATAATAATAATGAAATTTTACACCTGACAAAAAAGAAGGATGTAAAAATATAGACATTGTACATTGATTTATGATATGTGGTTTCATTTATGATATATAAATAATGATCAATTGACATTGGTGTAAACTTAACACATTTATTATATTAAGATTTTGATAAATCTAGAATTTAAACTATAAAATAATTGTTTTAAGATTATGTAAACCAAATTTAAATTTAAATAAGAATACATTTGTGATAAAATAGGTGATATTTCATATGTTGAAAAGCATATTATACATTGAATTTGGTAAAATCATTTTTTTTTTAATTTTTTAAGTAATATGTATATGTACTTTCAATCAAATAGTAGGTTTTGTAGTAAATTCATTTTATAAAAATTAACAATTAAAAGAAAAGGGAAAATGATAATATTAGATTTTCTGTCTTTCATATCTATTAATCAATGTTGTATTATGGTGACAAAGTTTGCATTTTCTGCCTTGTTGAAGTCACAGCTACCTATCAGTCATGAAACATGGGGCAAATCAAATGTGTTATCAGTATTGTTAACGTAGTTAGCTTAGTTGGAAGATTACTTGGGTTAGTTTGCTCACTCAACAATCGGTTACATTCTCTAGTCTTTGTAACACAAGAAAGTGTGTTCATCTGCATCAAGGCTAAACTTAATTAATGTAATCCAAACTCTGCGAAGAAAGAAATATCATGAAGAATTTAGATTCGCTTTTTAAGCCCCGTCCTAAAAACTTAGATAATTGATAACAGAACATGACATACACCTAGCTTATACAAGAAAACCTGTCCATCTTCTAAAACTCCTCATGTCACTCACTTCAGACACTGCCATTCCTATCCCTGCTCTTCCTCCATTTCCAACTCCTCTATAATACAACCTCCATTGATTTGCTTCTGTTCCCATTTGAACTAAACATGGGGATCCCACACCCTTATCATCCCAACAACCTTTATCTGATGGCTTTAGAATTGCTTCATCTTGAACCCTAACCCATTCCTTGAGTCCATCAGGAGAAATAGCCATACCAATACTCCTTCTCCCATCAGCATCAACACCTTCATATGCCATAACATAGTTCCCATTTCTCCAATTCCTAATCACACTTGTATTCATTACTCCAAACTCATCAAAAGAACCAGATTTTCCTCCTCCCATTATTTTCCCCAACTTCACCCACCTGATTCCATCCCTTGACCTTGCAAGCCCAATAGCAAAGTGCCCTTTTTCCACATCAAATGAATAATAATACATCCTGAGGTCACCATTGCAATGGCAAACAACTTGTGGAGATGAAATAAACAAAGAGTCCCACTCTTTCTCTGATCCAACATCAAACAAAGCTCCACTATGATGTTCTCCATCAATTCTAGCCCAATGCCTCCCATCTTGACTGACAGCCAAACCCGGTAAGGACTTGAGAATTTTCACACACCCACAATTTCCATAATTTACACCATCATTAATGAAATACCTATATGGATTTTCCAAATTGAATTCCAGAGAATTATCAAAAAAAATTACCTTCTCAGAGCTGTAGCCAGTGTAATAAAGCCAGTAAACAGCACTGGAAGCTCTAACCCATGAACTACACATAATCACCACCTCAGAAGGCCTAATACCCTCTGTATCAAATTCCCACCATTCCCTACCACAATTCATCACAAACCCCACACCTAAACTTGATCTAGCAGGTCCTCCCCCTCTCTCCCAGTGAACCCCATTACTTGAAATTGCTAAACCAATCAAATCACAAGATGGGTTCCCGCTAGACCTTCCATAATACCACATAAACCATCTCTCTTCTTCATCGCTGAGAAACCTCTTAAGCACTGGCGACCCAATTTCTGCACTGTCCCACGAAGTTGAAGGACCCAAATCAAACACCAACCCTCTGGATGCATATGATGAAGAAGATAATTGTGAAGAAGAAGAAGAAGAAGAAGAATTAGAAAATGCTTCACTTGTATCTGATTCCGAAGCCTTTTGGCATTTAGAAACTGAATCTTCACCCTTTGATTTGCTTTCTGTCTCACTGTCCGTGCTGGTATCTGGTTTTGTGGAGCAACGTGGGAAAGAAGGAATAATGTTGTTGCTACGGACAGAGTTTGAGGAATGTTGAAGTGCGAGCATGTTGGGTTTGGTCAACACCATTGATGGAGCTAAGGATGATGATGGGTTTGTACATGGTTGGAAAATGGAAACGGAAAGGGTATTGAAGGCTTTCATCGATGCCATTGATGATGCTGCATCCATGGCTGTATAATCTGCAGAGTGAACAGAACCTGTGTTGATGAAGTGAGCAATGTAAGAAGCTAAATTAATGGTGATATATAAGCACCAAGATGATGTCTTGATCAGTTCTGAAATTTGGATGCATAGGAAAGTCAGAAGCATGGATTGGTCAAAGACTAACCTTTTATTTGCTTTTCAACATTTGTTCGTTATCCGAAGTTCAAACCCTCACACTTTTCTTTTACCAGAAAAAGAAGTAACCAAAGAAGAACCTAAAACCTTCACTTTTGGATCCTCTCACGGAGAAAAAGCTGTCATGTGATGTTATTTGATCACAATCGTTAGTTGATAATGAGATAAGAAAAAAAATATACATATGGGTTTGTAGTAGATAATGGCTTTTTATTTTATTTTTTGGTAGTGTTTTTTTTATTCAACCTGAAAGATCGAACTCCCAACCTTGTTGTTACTAAAGCTTTGATATCATGATAAGTTTTATGGGGGTGTTTATCAACCGATGCAAATTGCGGTAACCGAACCGATAATCGAATAAATCAAAAAAAAAAAAAAATTGCAAATTGTAATTGGATTGGATCGATTTTCGATTTGGTTGGTGAAAATCGACTCAATCCAAATCGATCTAATATATTAATTCCTCACTACCTACTTGGGTCTTCCCCAATCATAGCGTAAAAAATTCTAAACTCAAGACTCATTAACCCATCAACTAAACTCAAGTAAAAACCTAGTCAAATCTCATCAGTCAAATTTCATCTGTGTAGAGCTTCATATCTCATGCTTCTATAATTCCAAAAAAAATAAAACTTTACAAAACCAATATATACAAAAGATATGTTATTTGCGCAATAATCATACAACAAATTTTAGGCTTTCAAAAAATCAAAAACTGATTCAATTCGAATTGAAAAAAATTGGATTGGATGGGATCATATTTGAAAAAAAAAAAATCAAATCAAATGGATGATTACATGATAAACCGAAGAGATTGGATTGGATCGGATGAATTTTGCATCCAAAATCGATCCAATGCAGCCCGCGAACACCCTTAATAAAAGCCACTCCAACTCAAAATCTTAAGGGTTTGCGTGAGGCTAAATTAATTATTTTATATCTCTCTAACACACCTCCTCACATAAGAGCCTTTTAGGCTTGAAGTGTGAATATGTCACAAGCCTGTTACTGGTTTGTCTTGTGCTGCATAAGTCCATTTTTTGTCTACCTTATACTTTTCTTAATTTCACCTAAAAATGAGGGCAGTGAGAATTGAACTCGTGATTTCATAGTCATTGAAATTCTGATACCATAATAAATATCACTTCAACCCAAAACCTTAAGGGGACGTTTGGTAGAGGAGATATTTTTTTTTACCAGGGAATCATAATTAATGGAAATATGGTAGAAAAGTAAGTTTATTAGAAAGTAAAACTGAGAAAAAAAGAAAATATAGATTTCATTGATTGGGTAATTCATTTATACACATGAGGCTCTTATATACAAGAGCATAACTAGAAAAGAGAAAGATCTAGAATATCTCAATTAAAATAAAATAAAATATTTACATCTCTAATACTCTCCCTCAAGATGAGGGGTGAATAACATAAACACTCCATCTTGGAAAGAAAGTAAATAAAAGTTTCATGGAACATCAACCGGAAAAATCGGTAGCACAGCAAATCAACTAGAATGATCATCAGTCTGAAGAGCTGATAACAAGATAGTGCAAGAATGGACATCAGCAAAAGAAGGAAAGGCTGGTATGGACATCGGCCACATAATATAAACGGTGCCGGGATGGACATCGGCTAAATCAAATGTTCTGAAATGAACATCAGCAACATAAACAATGCTCCCCTTGAATAAGAAGCCAAAATAAAGCCAAACAATAGCAAAATAAAAAAATCCAATAACATGACTAAAATAACAACGACAATACATCAGAAAAGAAAAGAAAAAATAAAAAAAAATCCATGAATGAAATTCATGAAAAAACTACAATGATGTATAAAATGAAAAATATTGATTTCATTAATTGGCTAATTCATTTGTACACATGAGACTCTTATATAGAAGAGCATAACTAGAAAAGAGAAAGATCTAGAATTTTTCAATTAAAATAAAATAAAATATTTGTATATCTAATACTCCCCCTTAAAATGGAGGGTGAATAGCATGAACACTCCATCTTGGGAAGAAAGAAAATAAAAGCTTCACGGAACATCAACCGGAGAAATCAGTAGCACAACACAGCAAATCAACTGAAATGATCATCAGTATGAAGAGCTGGTAAAGAGAATGTGCTCGAATGAACATTAGCTAAGGAAGGAAGGGCTGGGATGGACATCAGCCACCTAATATAAACGATGTCGGGATGGACATCAGCAAAATCAAATGTTCTGAAATGTACATCAGCAACATGAACAATGCTCCCCTAAATAAGAAGCCAAAATAAAGCCAAACAATGGCAAAACCAAATACAAGCCAACGACAGTACATAAGAGAAATAAAAAAATTAAAAAAAATTACATAATGAAAAATCCATGAATAAAATCCATCAAAAGCTACAATTATGTATTGCAATAAAATCCATGAGCTCCATGAATCTTCACAAACTTGCAAAATGAGAAGAGAAAGAAAACAAATAGACGAAATAAAAATATATCAGAGACCCAAATTGACAAAGCTGGATGACTAATGAGAGAGAGAAAAATGGCATGGGAATAACGCTGATCGAAAAAGAAAAGACCAAAAGAAAAGCCCGGAGAAGAAAAACGCAGATTTCAAATATGAACGATCTGAAATAGAAACAGTCAGAGAGATGGATGATGCGGCCGAAAAATGAGACACGGTCGGAGATGATGACTGGAAAAGAAGGAGACGCTGCCGGAAGAGAGAAGGGCATGGCCGGAAGAAGAAAAAAGCGGCCGGAGGAGAGAAAAACACGACAAAGGTCCATGGAGGTCCGACGAACAAGAAAGTGAAACAGATTTGAAAGATCTAGAAGCCGCTAGAGAAGATGACCTACAAAGAACATAGATCTGGGTAGATGGAACCACAGATCTGGAATGCTGCTAGAGAGATCTGGAAAACGCATGGAGATTTGGCGTAACTAGACCAGAGAAACAACGTGGAAGGTGCTGGAAAAAAAAAAGATGACCAGCAACTAATTTTTTTTTGTAGAAGAATATGCTGGAAAATCATGCAGGGCGGAAAGTGGTTGGAGAAAATGATTGAAAAAAAAAACAGATTTAAAGAGAAAAGAAGATCGATGAATAAAATACAAAAAAAAAATATGATTGCAGCGGAGCTTCCATTCATGGAGGATGAAAATTTGCTCTTGATACCATATTAGAAAGTAAAACTGAGAAAAAAGAAAATACAGATTTTATTGATGGGGTAATTCATTTATACACATGGGGCTCTTATATAGAAGATCGATGAATAAAATACAAAAAAAAATATGATTGCAGCGGAACTTCCATTCATGGAGGATGAAAATTTGCTCTTGATACCATATTAGAAAGTAAAACTGAGAAAAAACAAAATATAGATTTTATTGATTGGATAATTCATTTATACACATGGGGCTCTTATATAGAAGAGAATAACTAGAAAAGAGAAAGATCTAGAATATCTCAATTAAAATCAAATAAAATATTTATATCTCTAATAAAGTTTGATAGAAAATTTTTTAAAAAATTGTTTGGTTGACCGAAATATTACTGGGGTAATTTATTTAAATTTGCAAAGTCTATATTTGGTTGAATGTAAAATAGTGATGAGAAAATAGGTTAAATTGACAAAAATACCCCCATTATAAATTTTTTAAAAGAACCATTAAAAGTGAGTCTCTCTTAACATATCTTATAAACTTTTACTTATCGGTACTAATCAATGCAAATTTGTCACCTACCATCCCTCGTCCCTCTCCTAGTTTTTTTTATTGAGAAAAGTGTTTGTCATTTTAAATGACATGAAATTATGTCATTTTAAGAGAGAGATAGACACAAAAAAATAATTTTATTTAAATTTTAAATTAAAAACAACCATTCACTTTCTCTCTCCCATGATCTTCATTTTGTGTGTGTCTATTTCTCTCTTAAAATGATATAACTTATGTCATTTAAAATGACAAACACCAAACTTTTATTTATTGCTTCTTACAAAATTAAAACAACCATATTTTGCTATTTTGCTTTGTTTGAACTTAAAGTGCCCCTCCTTAAAAATCATGAATCCTTGACCACATCTTATCTCTTCCAACTCTGAAGATTTTCACAACAGTGGATAATATCGATATTATCTTATTTTCTTCTTTGCATATAAATGGACCAAAATCCCCAGTGCTGCGGACGAGAGCTCATTTTAAACGCATGAGGGTCAAATTGGTCCATAATTTTTCTCTCATTTTTTCACTTCTTCATTTATATCAAAATACTATATCTCAAATGAGTTTTTGGAACAGTAATAATCACCCAAAAATCAACACAAAAAGAGTTTTCTATACTTCCTAATCTCCTATTTTTTTTTTTTTATAAACTTATATCAAACATGATATTTCTCAATACCCATGCTCACTTCTCCATCAAACTCAAAATAAAATCTATACCAAATACATCCTAAAGGAGTAAGTATTGTCTCACAAGATGAAAAAGGTGAAACTAGTGTTGTGTACAATAGCGTTTACTGCAAAATTATAATCATGTTCACGTCGTTATTTATATAATAAGATTATTCTCCAAACAAATCATGCCATAAATCATTTGAAAAATAATTTCGATAATAATTTTGACTTTCCTTTGAACAATTGCTGTCATCAGTTAGTTTTACATCTCAATCATGTGCACGTATAAACATATTTAAAAAAATAGGTTATTCTACCTATTATTTTTTCTGCATATCTTTGCCTACCACCCTCTAACACCGTTGGATCAGAATCTCAACTACATTTATTATTTCTCTCTCTTATTGAGATTCTAATCCAACGGTGTTGGAAGGTGATAAATAAAGATATGCAGAAAAAATAATAAGTAGAATAATCTATCATTTTAAAAAATATATTAATGCTACAAGATTTTTTCTGGCCTGATTACCGTGTTATTATTTTTCAGAGTTTAAATTCAAGACTAAAATGTTTTTATGTCAAATTTCAATACATATATTTTCATTATCAGTAAATTATCTGTTAGTCCTCTCCTCAATAGCATGTTTTGTTGAAAAATTACGGACACGCTCCGACACGTTCGGACACGTGTCCGACATGCGGTTAATATTTGGGGACACGCGGTCAACTCTCGGACACGTTTTGACATGTTTTTCCGACACGCAGTAAACTGTTTTGGACACGCGGTCAACGCTCGGACACGTTTTTTTTTTTTTTAATCTTAATTTTATTTTTTTAATTAAATATAAAAGAAATAATTTATAAATTAATTTTTTCTATTATGAAATTTGACATAAAAAATTAATAAAGTACAAAAAATTATTTATATTATATTTATGTTATGAAATTTAAATATTTGATTGGTTATATGACTTATAATAGACTCTTATATGTATTAAGTATAAATTATATTATATATATTAAAAATTTTATTTAATATCAAAACGTGTCCCAACGTGTCGAAATATGATATTTTTAAAAATTAATGTGTCGGCGTGTCGTATCGTGTCGTGTCATATTCCATGTCCCGTGTCCGTGTCCGTGCTTCATAGGTCCTCTCTGTACCTTAAGATGAACAACTTCCTCTAAATTAAAATGTACTGAAAAAAAGAAAGAAAAAACTTACAGAACGCCCAAAGTGAATGTCTAACTAATATATATACAAATATTAAGTCAACAACTTGTGGCTCAAGTGACACAAATCAAAATCTTTAAAACTTAAAGTAATGCTGATGTTAAAAGTTTGATTTTACAGCAAAACACCTTTTTGCCTCTCCTATTTTGGTGCTTGTAACACCAAAAATTTGAAGTCGGTTATTGAAATGTTAAAACTAGGGGCGAAAGTGGGTTGGATTGGGCCAAATTTTATTTTGAAAAGTCCAATCTTACGTTAAAATTTTTTAATTTGGCCTGACCCAAACCTAATACGAGTCTACTGTTAGCCTGGCTTGGTCCATTTATAAAAAATAAATGGTCTGGCCTAGCCCGTTAGTCTGTTAATTTTTAACTTCCAAGCAGAATCATGAATCAACTTTACAAAATACTCAAATTATGTTGCTAAACCAAAAATCGTAATCTCAACATCTAAACAAAATCATGAATCACAACAAAACTCATACAATCTGCATTTAAGTCAATTTCAAAGTAAAATGCTCAAACTAAATAACATATATTTCATTAGATTCAATAAACAAATCCATACTATGTAAATTAAAATAACTACATGAATCCAACAAACACATCATGATGCTTGTAATAAGTATAACATCTCCAAAAAAACCTTTTAATATATTCATATACACAATCTAACATGCTGAGATGTTGGTTCCTCCTACATAAGAAATAAAGTTAGATTTCTATTAAAATATAATCGAATATAATTAAGTTATAAATAATTACAATTGATTAAATTTATATCTTTTGTTTTTACTTCAAGTCATACTTATTCTATTTTATTTTATTTAAAATAAATAATACAATATAGGTCGGCTTGTAGGCTTATAGGTTAGGCCTTGTGAAAGTGAGCCTACGACCTTTTTATTAAACAAGCTTTTTCAAAACTCAAGTCCGACCTATTTTACGAAATATACTAGATCAGACCTGACCTGACGTAAGCCGAGCCATAGACCAGTCCGATCCAATTTCACCTCTAATTAAAACTATAAAAAAATCATGGGCTGAGTGTTTCAGTAAGACTAAGAAACAAAAATGGGCCTGATGAAAATGAACGGGGACAAGTCACTAAAAAGTTACTCGACCTAATCATGCTCTCATGATTACATGTAGAAAGACCATATTTACTCGTAGTCCACTCTCTGATCATAGCTATGGGAAGGATTTGGATGACTTGTTTCTACAGGCTTGATATTTGAGAATTATGTCTATCTTTCTTTTCTTTATTTTTATTTTTTTTCTAATCAATTCATCGAAAGTTCAGTTAATTTGGTTTGAGCATTATGGAATCCATTTCCTCTATCATTATGACACTTGCACTCGAAGAGAGAGAGAGAGAGAGAGAGAGAGAGAGAGAGTTGTTCATTTTGAAAAAAAATTAAAGTGATCCGAAACCTTCATGGTTCTTATATTCAAGGGCTGTTACGTGGGAGAAATTTTTTCTCTCTCTTTCTCCTCTGCCTCATCGATTGAAATGTGCTCCGAAAGCGCTATAAAATTTCTCTTCATTTTGGCAAAAATATCACTATATATGTGTAGTCCAAAATTGAGGTGGGAGCTTATTACTATAGGTAGAAACCTATAAATCATCAGGAGTCCATGATTGTCAATTAGCTAAAGGTTCAACTCATATTTTCCCAATGCGTTACATGAAATGAATGAGACTTTACTTTATTTTGTTCTATGAGAAAATCCATCTAAAAGATTGTAGGTAATTAACAATAAATTTGACTATTTTTCCTTCTAATCTAAGAAAATAAGATCATGAAGAGGTATGAAAAGGCTAGATACACACCTAAGATATGTGTGAAATTCATTTTCCTTAGATGCGTATTCTTCCCAGACATTCAACATTGGACTGCTGAAAAGGCGGTTTCTTTTACTTCATTTATGTTTCTTTGGGAATACAAGATTAAATTCAAGGGCAGCTACTAGATCATTCACCTTTGTAGTTCTTGACATTTATGTCATTGTTGGGATATTCTTCAAGTGAGTGTGATGAGTCTCACATTGGCCACTTGCTACGGTTGGTAGTCTTAGCTCATTCGTGGTTGGTGGCCCCCGTCTTGGTAGTCTTAGCTCATTCGTGGTTGGTGGCCCCCGTCACGGGCTTCTCCCTGGACCCGCCTTACATTGGTATCAAAGTCTCGTGTCCTAGGTTCGATCCTCGTCGCCCCGACTTTCTCTTGTGAAATTTCTTAGCACAGGTAGGTTGAGCCTATTGCAATATCCACGCTTCTAGCCCAATGGGCTTTCGTGTGAGGGAGCGTGTTGAGATATATAGTCCCACATTGATTGTATGTGCAACTAATGTGCCAATGTGGAGTTTATAAGACCTTGGGTACTCCCACCACTTATATACTCTTCACTTAGCCCATTACCAACCAATGTGGGACTCATCACACTTGAGTATCCCAACAATCTCCCCCTCAAGTGTGAAACCCACCATTGGTATGCTTCCCCTCAACCGAGTACCTCAAGCGCAAAGTACTTGACCCGCCTCCTAGCCAATCACTATGTTAGCTCGAGCCCAACCTGGCTCTGATACCATGTAAAGAATCTTGGGATTGGAAAGTCAGCTTCCGACCCTAAAATAATTGTTTATGTCTATTTATTTTCCATGAAAAGTTTCGTCTAATTTTCTTCATGTTTTATGTTGAGTTTCCTTGCGCATTCAACAAAGACTGCCCCAAGGAAGATGCTAAGGCTCCATCCAGTCAAGAAAAAAAAAATACATGATATTTGGAAGAAGAAAAAAACATGTTACTGTATGTTTCGTACACATGAATTAAACTTTTTGTTTTTGACCAACCATTTCAATCCAATACCTTAAGGTTCATGCAAAAATGCTTTGGACTTAAAGTGTGGATATTGCAAAGGTTCAAGTTTTGGTTTATCTTGTGCTTACTTAGTTCCATTAGAAAGTGGGGCGGTAAAGATCAAACTCGTGACCTTAAGGCATATTTGGTGCATAATATAGGATACGGTTTGATAGTATAAGACCTGATTAGATTTTAATACTATCCATCATTTGACATAATATTGTATAAGATAATATGATTCAATATTTGGTAATATATTACATAATACTAGATAGGATAAAAAAAAAAAAATTTTAACGAAAAATACCCTTTAATAAAGAATTTATAATTCTTCCAAATATGACATCATATGATATTATATTTTATAAAATTCTATTGATCAGTGTGTCCAAAGAATATATTAATTTTTATAAAAATAAAAATCTACAATATTTTAAAAATTAATATATTGAATTTTTTATTTTATTTTATTATATTAATATTAAAATAATATATTAATTTTTGAGAATTGCATCAGTTATCCATGTTAATACATTAACTTTTATTAGGCCTAATCTCACACCCTTTAGTTTTGATTAAGGGGGTGGTTGGATTAGAATTTTAAAAGACTTTTTTGAGATAAAATATCTTATAGATTTTAAAAGACTATTTAGAAATGGAGGGACTTTAAAGACTTTTTTAACAATCAAGATTTCATAAGATTGAATTTTAAAGGATTTTAATAGAATTTAAGATTTGAAAGGACAATACGGATTTATAAGATTTTAAAAAATCATATAAATTTTTAACAAACATTCAAACCTACAAGAGTCAATAAAAAAGGGGGAAGGTTATACTTACAAGTTACAACCTATTTTTGTTTGCAACCTTTTACAACCATATCTTAACCATTGATTTTCGCAATCAACGGTTATCATTCATTACAAATTAAATATTAATTAACGAGTTTGATTTGCGAAAATAATAAGCATTGATTGACGGAAATCAACGGTTAAGATATGGTTGTAAAAAGTTGTAAACAAAAATAGGTTATAAGTGTAACATTCCCTATAAAAAACAAAGAAATGCAATGAAATTAATAAAAAAAAAAGTAAAACCTAATATAATTTTATCAATCAGAGAAACATAATATAATTTTTAACAAACATTCAAAATTACTAAATAACAGCTTTTTACATATCTAAAGTTATACTAGTCCTCCATGCATTAGGATTTTCTCGTTCCCGCTCTTGGGTTTCACCAATGGGTTAAAAATTATCTTCTTCATTTGGTATCAAAGCTATGCATATATGATTATAAGACTCAATTTTTTTTAAATGTTAAAATAATTCTAAATTTGCATATAGAACCTAAAGTTCATTCTAAATTTGCATATAGAATCTAAAATATTGAATTTTTTTGGAATTGATATTGAAAACCTTTGGACTTTTGTTCTACGTGATGAGAGTTTTCTAACCATATATCAAATGCATATTTTTATTGAATATTTTAAAAAAATTCTCAAATTTTTTTCAATCGATACATTGAAACCTTAAATTGCTTTTGGACTTTTGAAAAATAAGTTTTTAGTTATCTATTAACACAAAAATTGTTTGAAATCGTTTCTTATAGTGAAAGAATTTCATTTATAAATGTATTGTTACGAAATATAGTGTTTATATTATGAAAGTTTCAATATTTCTTTAAACTGATATTGTTTCATTGATGTAAAACGAAAATTGGTTTGAGGGTTTTAGTTCCCCTGTTATTTTTCCATTGTTTTATGTTGTTTTTAATACAAAAATCACACATTTTTGTGCTAAGAAAAATTGCGACCCATAACTTAAAGAATCACTTTTTAAACTTCTAAAATATCTCAAAAATGGCTCAAAAATATGTTTTTTTGAGTTTGACGAGATTCCCATGGCTAAGGAAAAGAATATGTTTTTCGAGCGGGTCAACCTGTCAAAGGAAGAACAAAGCACTACAATAGAGAAATCTCAAGAAATCCTAGGGGTTAGGGTGAGATTGTGGGAGAGGCATACTATTTATATTTTTTATTAAAAAGTCTCACGAAATCCATACCAATAGAAAATTCATTAAAATCGTTAGATTTTTGAATACCATAAGATTATTTTTTCATTGTTTAAAATCTTGATTGAATACCAACGGATTTGGATGAACTTTAAAATAATCTTTTAAAATCCTAATCGAATACCACGTGACTTTTTTTCAATCCATTAAAATCCTAATTGAATACCAACAGATTTTTTTGTCCAAAAATAATCCATTAAAATCCTTTGAAATCTCAATCCAATACACCCCTTTAAGTTATTTATCATTTTGATGTATTAAGAGACTCGGTTGTATAAGCTTATATTATACAACGGTTACATCAAGGGCCTGTTTGGTGTCATGTATAAGGCTTGATAATATAAGTGTATACCATACGTTATGACATTTTCAGTTGTTTGATGTGACCATCATATAGTATAGGCTTATATAGCAGAACTCCTTAAATACATCAAAGTGATGTATAACTTAATCAGGCATAAGGGAGTGCGATTAGACTCAATAAGGGATTGATGTATAATATTGCTTACAAGTACAATTTTCAAGAACTAATATATTATTTCAATATTAATATATTAGAATAATTTTTTTAATATATTAATTTTTAAAATATTGGATGATATTATCTGAAACAATATCATACCAAACACTGAATAATATTAAAATTTAATCAGGTTTTATACAATCAGGTCTTATGCTATCAGGCCTTATCCTATACTATTCACCAAACATGCCCAAAACAACTAAAAATGTCATAACATATAGTATAACTTATACTATCAAGCTTTATACATCACGTCTAACAGGCCCTTATGGTCATTGAAACTTTGATACCATTTAATAATTTATATTATTCTCTAACAGTAATTCCAAGAAATTAAAGTATTTCTAAAAAAAAAAAAAAATTCGCTTAAAAATAATTAATTTTTTTTTTTGTTTCCAGAATATTTTTCACCTGCGAGAGATTAATTTCTCGAGCCGAAGCTGTTTTTTTATGAGATGCAGATCAGAAGTAAAATGGCAGATATTAGTTTTTGAGAAAGTAAAAGTTTTATTTGTTTTTTAATAAATTACAAATATTAATCACATTAATTATTTTTAAAAAATTATTATTATTTCTTAAAAATTAATATCAGTTACATTTGTTGTTTTTATTTACATTTTTGAATATTATTGTATGTAATTTTAAATTTGGTATGAAATTCTGCAAAAATAAATAAAAATAAAAATAAAAAGTCCAAAGTCAAAAGGGGTTTAGGAGGTTTTAAGCGAGCATCTATTGTTCAAAGGGAACCTAGCGACGCCGACGCAGCCACCGTCTCTTGTACTTCAACCCAATGTCCACGCCAACGCCTCCGAAGCAACCTCCAGAGGAGCAATCCGATGCCGAACCAGAAGGCAATGTTCCTCCGGATCAACCAGGTTCGGAGTCACCCGAAGCAGAAGCAGAAGCTGAGGCAGAAGAAGAGGAAGAGGAGGGAGAGTGCGGGTTTTGTTTGTTCATGAAACAGGGTGGATGCAGAGACGCGTTCATCGATTGGGAGAATTGCGTGAAGGAAGCGGAGAATAACAAAGAGGATTTGGTGGAAAAGTGTGCTAAGATCACCGCGGAGTTGAAGCTGTGTATGGATGCGCATTCCGATTACTACGAACCCATCCTCAGAGCCGAGAAGATGGCCGAGCAACAAGCCATTCAAGAATTGGAGAATGAAAAGCTAAAGGAGGAAGTGCCTTCTGATTCTAATCAAAAGTGAGATCCAATTTCAATGCTTCTTCTTTTTTTTATATATAATTTATTGTTATAGTTGTCGCGTCAACGCGAATAGAACACTTTAGAGGCTATGTATGATTGCCACTGACAAGAGTGTGAGATAGAATATGTAATCTCATTTTTTTTGTCTCAATAATTGGAATGATGAATATTTTCTTACTTGAATTCGCAGCTTTAATCTGTTCAATTGATAACTTGTTTTTCTTTTTTCTTTTTTAATGATATGGTTGTGTTATGCTGTTGCACATTTGACACATCATTGTTAAGAATCTCTAATGAGGAAAATGAATATATGAATCTCTATGTTTTTGCCTCTATTTTGATTGTTTCTGATTAATGAGTTTACATGGTAATTGCATCTTGATTGTTCTCTTGGTAACAAGCAATGAGGAAATTAATTAGTAGAGGCTTCAATTCATAGTAAGAACTAAGAAGCTGTTTGATCTTACTAACTAAATAATAACTCGAGTCTACTTCTGGTCCTTCCTTCCTTCCTTCTCTGTTCTCTCCCTATACTAGTAGTCCAGAACGCAAGCAATTCATCAAAGGAGTTTTTTGAATTTTATAGCTATATAGTCTGATCCACTCGAGGATAGTTAATATTCAGTTACTCAATGTTAGTGAAGGGGTGCCGGGATGCTGACACCGGGTTTGCTGCAGTGTCTTAAAACCCCGTTCTACCCCGGGGTCGACCCCACCGAGTCACTGACCCCCTCTCTCTTAGGGTTGGGTCAACAGTTAGACTGTGTATGCACGTTGACCCCTGAGGTCGACCCCACCGGGTCACTGTCCCCCTCTCTCTGAGGGTTGAGGTCAACAGTTAGACTCTGTATGCACGTTGATCCCTCTGACCCCTGAAAACCCCCTGTTGAACCCGTGACTCCCAGGTCAAAGGGGGTTAGTGTATTTTCTTTTTAAAAAAAAAATTACACACAAAAAGACGTTGTTTGGTGTGTAAAAAAAAAATCGTTGCTGCCTAGATCTAGAACTAGATTTGAAACCTGAAACATTCTTCTGCTTCTCTTCCTATCTTCTCTCCCATATCCAGACCCAGACTCAGTCTCCCTGATCTGGTTATCTCCGATCCTCTTCGGTCTTCTCTCTCCCTCTCCTTTGCCGTGCCGGTTCTTCTCTCCCCACCATTGATTCGTCGTGCCACTGCCTCTCCTCCGCTGTTCTCTCTTGGGTAAGAGATCTCCTTTCACATGCTATTGTAGGTGCGTGGTGAGAAGGACAATAAGGGCTTGAGTTTGATGATATAATTTTTCATTAACTCCATTGAAATATGTGTTTTATACTTTGATAGTTTGATACTTTGATTAACTTGTGTAATATTGACTTGTGGATGTAATTGATTGAATTATGTTAAGTATATTTTAAAAATCTTTGATGATTGGTGGTTTGATTTTTTTTAATATATAAAATTGAGTCAACGAAGTGACCCCATTACCCCTAACCTCGGCCGAGTTGATGGTCGAGCCGAGTTTTTAAACACTGATTTGCTGCTTGATGCTTCTGTTATACTTTATGATGGGAATATGCTACTATTGAGTTGCAGAAATTAAGTGCTAGAGTTAATAGTGAATAATAAATGAGGAATAGCTTGATTTCCAGGTTCTTGATTGGATATATATTCAACAGCTGTTTTATGCAGATTTTGAGAGTTCCGGCATCCACACTTAAACTCTACATTTCAGTAAGACTTCCATTTGAAATAAATAGGTTGGCTTTGATTAAATAATTGTTAATGCCATAACTTGGCCGTGTTATGATCTGTGAGGGAATGAAGGTTTTGTCATTAGTCATTGATATAATATTAGGAGAAATTTCTATGATCAATAGATAACATTTGAGGTACTGACATTTTTAGAAGTGGATGAACTATGAAGTTTTGAGGCTTGAATATTTCAATCATGGATTTGTTTTTCTCTAGTGACATTCTGTCATCCTTCTGTTCTTTCATGTAATGCTGAGAATTCATTTGAGGTGCTGACATGGTTAGAAGTGGATGAAATATTAAGTGTTGAAGCTTGAATACTTAAAACACGGACATGCTTAATTGATATTCAGTTTCAAGTGATAGCAAGAAATAAATGTAACACTTAAAAGAGATACCCAATTTAAACATTCTTTATTCAACCTTTTATTATCATCACAACCTCGCTTTTGGGTGTTTTTCAAAACTTGCAATGAGCTAGACACACGCACACACACGAAAATTAGAATTGTGGCAATTAACGGATAAATCAAATGAACTTTGCAAATGAGATTTCTACGAATGATGCATGGAATACTATCTTGTGATGCATTAGGTAAAGAAAAATGATTATGCTCAGAGCATTAAATTATGGTCTGCGACTGTAATTGTTACTGCAATTTTGAGATTTTGGGAGTCACTGCTCTCGCATTAAGTCCTGATTAAAATCTTGATGTTAATCATTGGTTGTTTATGGAGATAGTAGAAATGATTATATGTGCCCCACGCTATGATGATGATGATGATGACTGAAGAAGCAATGGTACAAGGCAAGGCTCTATGGAGTCACTGTGTTAGTCTCAGGCAAGTTGAGGGTCAAGGAGGAGGTGAATAGGGCATGATTATGGCTAGGGATGAATTTGGTAGGGTTTTTGCAAGGTGAGAGATGGAGAAGATGATTCTTCTTCAGGAGACTTGATCTCATATTTATAGGATGGAAGAGATTCTTTTTTTAGTATGGGAAATGTGATGTTATAATCATTTTCAACTTTGTGGGCCCACAATGGCATAAGGTTACATGACCCTTGACATGTCCATGCGTGTGCATGAGATATGTGAGAGGTACACGTAACTGAGGGATCAAGTACCCTCAGGTGTGACGATCGGACAAGGCCTTTCGACCGGTCTCAAACAACAAGAAAAAAAGGTAAACTTGAAATTTAGAACTGCCTGCAACCAGGCAAATCTCAGCAAGACATGAAGGACCTGAGTAGTTTTAATTTGTCAGCAGTTTTCCAAATTAAAAAACCTGGAGAAACAAAACATCAATCACTAGTAGTAAATCATACTTGAAATTTCTGACTACAATTTCCCCCTTTATGCTGTTAATTACATACCATAGCTACAAAGTGTCTATTTGGGAGGGGTTTTTTTAGTCACTGAAACTAGGCTAAACAATTTTTTACAAAATCTCTTATAATAAAAAAAATTCTAATGAAAAAAAAAATCAAAAGTCAAAAGCTCTTAGAAAGAGTTATTTTTTTTTAAGTTGTGTCAACTTTTTTTTTTTTTAATGAACAACTTTTAAGTAATTTTTAAACTAAAATTTTTATATAATTATCTAACCGTTTTAGTTTTATTTTAAAAAATTTATTTTTTAACTTTTATCTTCTTTTTTTTTAAAAACAATTTTTATCTTTTAAAAAAAAAAAAGGTTCTTAACCATTGATTCTTGGAATGCCTTTGCAAAAGGCCCCAGTCTATTACAAGGTCCCAATACGTAGAAGCAACAGCAGCAGATACTGAGAAAACCGAGGCCAGCACTTTCCATCCCATTCCATTGTCAAGTCAAGAGTATAAGCTGTTCTTACTTCTTAGGCAAACATCTGCAATTGTGAGGAAATATTTCAGCCCGTTATACCCTTGCATTGGATTTTTCTCTTCCAACAGGCGCCCGAGACACTGAAAAGATACTGAAGATTTTATTTTAAGAGTTAAAGTTTTATCCATACAGGTGACTTCAGAAGAAAGATGCATAAATAAGGATAACAGTCTCTCTCTTTTTTTGTTTGAAGGATAACAGTCTTTTAATGAACCAACATATATATATATATATATATATATATATATATATATATATATATATATATATATAATATTAAATAATTCCATATCTTCTTAATAAGTCACCCTAATAATCCTCTTAATTATCAAAAGAATAAAAGGGAAATATATTGTGACAACCAAGTTGTGTTACTACCAAGTGACTACCAATTAATCTCACCGTTAGATCGATTATGTTGATCCAACGGTTATATTTATTTCCATCTTTGTATGTTCATGGTTTTCTAAATTTAATACTTTATATTTATTTTCACCTTTGTATGGTTATGATTTCCCATATTTAATGCTTTCACTTTAAATATGGGAAATCATAACCATAGAAAGATGAAAATAAATATAATCGTTGGATCAACATAATCAATCTAACGGTGAGATTAATTGATAATCACTTCGTAATAACACAACTTGGTTGTCACAATATTCTTCCTCAAGAATAAATTATATAATATTTTTTGGGTCTCCAAACATGATAAGTACATGCAATTTCAAACCGAGCAACACTAATTATTATCTTTAGAGCTGTTAAAATTGATCAGCTCGTCCAATTAGGTCTCAGCTCATGGGTATTGGGGCAAAAAGACCCATAATAATAAAAGCTTGCACGGGTCAAAACCCTAAAAGTTTGGGCCAACTTGTGGGTTATTTATAATTATATTTCTTTTATCAAATTCAATGCATTTAAAATTATATTAACAAATAAATATTTAACATTTTGGTAAAATATTGTATATACAATATTAATTTCTCATAATTTAAATTTTTAATGAAAAAATATTTGCATACAAATATACAAGTGAAATGTAAGCAAAATTTTAATTATTTTCCTAATAATCCTCGAAGGTTCTATATCAAAAATATTAAAGTTCTAGCTTCTTATTATATCTTGGAATATTGACATTTATTAGGGCAATACTTCTCTCATTTAACATGAGAGAAAAAAATTTTCCCCGTACTAACAAGAAATATGGAGCCCACAAGCTAAAAAAAAAAAAAAAAATGTAGGCATGTGTTTCTATGTCTATGTGACATAAGATTGTTATCTCTTACAGTTGGAGAAAATAATTTCCCTATTTACTATTAAATAATACTTACAAAGAAGATTTTTATTGTTCAGTAAAAATTTTAATATAGGTTAAAGTTTTAACGGTTTGATTTTTCAGTAAAAATCAATTAAACAAGATTTTGTAGCCCTCTCAACTTTTTTGCTGCAACAAATCAAATAATGTCTTAGAACGGAATGGAGAAAATCTATAAATATGGTGGAGGGTTAGACCCGTTGTTATTCCTATGTTCTAGATGGTCCTTTTTTAGTCTTTTTCCCCTTCATCTCCCTCACTTCTTCTTGTCCCTTTCTTTTTTACTTTTATTTTATTTATATATACATATCTATATACATATATATTTTATTTTATTTTATTTTATTTTTATTTTTTCAACTGTTTTGTATCTTTCATGTGGATTTATCTACCACCGACCCTAATTAATTTGGGATAAAGGTAATGTTGATGTTGATGTTTTTATAATTTTAACATTTTGAAAAGTATGAATGGATGTTCATAACTATAGAGTTATTTTGTGTTGCTATACAATAGTTAGCAATTAATTGATTTTTTCTTAATAAAATTTGTCAATAAAATTATGACCATTAGCTTATTAAATTTAGGGGTGACAATTCTGGTTTACACGACTAGGGGTGGCAAAAACGAGTCAACCCGTCGGGTTGGCTCGTAACCTGGCACAAATAAGCCGGGTTGGATTGGCATAAATGAGCTGCGAGCCAACCCGACCTGGATCCAAACGAGCTAGCTCGCAGGTTAAACGGGTCAGCTCGCGAGTTGGGAATTTTTTTTTATTATTAAAAATAGTAATATCATTGTGTAGCTGATTTCTTTATTCACCAAAGTGACATCTGAACAATGTCCATCCTGCAACTGGTCCAATGGTTCTTCTCCCTTCTTGTCTTCATTGTCATCCCTAGCACCCAAAAAGCTAGGTTGATTTGTTGAAGATAAAAGCCTAGCCCACATTCTATCAGTTATAACTACATGGTTCTGTCTCTCGGTGATTCTCTGCATAACAATGCAACAAAACATCCGAGAGTTAGCAAAAAATCCCATATATTCTGCAGAACCAACAAATATCATGCCTAATTAACTTACATAAAAGGGTATATAAGTTTGTCTTCCATTGACAAGTCCACTTGTATAGCCAGTATATCCTGCCATTGCTCCATGAACAGCACTTTGAGCAAGAAGGGTGCAGTACACATTGTCAGAAGCATTGCTTGGAACAGCTCGGATCATATAGGTTGGATCTGTAAAACAGAAAAGAAAAGGCAATACTCTTTCAGCCATTGCTCCTTTCAGTTTGTGTGTGTGTGTACAGATACAATTCTATAAAGTTTAATCTTTACAAACCTATATATTTGAGAGTTATGACCAATGTCTTCTTCTCTTTAGCAAAAGAATCCTGGAAGATGAAAATGAAAATATCTTTATAACCATTTGTCAGTTGTGAAAAAATTGACAGAATAAAATACAACACAAGTTATGGCTGTATACTTTTGTGCATTTATATAATTAAGTGAACTAAATGCGCTTGAATGTTGTCAAACAGTCATGGGTATTTTGCTTGTATATTTCCTTGTTTTGTGTACGAGTTATATTTATATTATTTATATAACTCACACTGTGTTTGTCTACTGCTATGTTGGTATTTCTTAATTTATTGATTGTGTTTTATTAGTTACTGTGTTTACACCATTATTCATCAGGCAATCAATAGCTTTGGCAGTGTTGATAATTTTGTGCAGTGTTGAAGAACAAATAAGATTGTTCCATAAAAATCAATTTTTTTGAGCCAACTTGCGAGCCAATCCACTGGCAATATTTCGAACTAACCAACTCGCGAGCCAACTCACTGACATCATTTTGAGCTAACCTGCGAAGTTTTTTTGAGCCAACCCGCGAGCTTTTTTTCGAGCCAACCCGCGAGTCAACCCTAACCCAGCTCGGGTCGAGTTGGGTTGAATTTTCTGGCTTGTTTTTTTTTTCGAGCCAACCCTAACCCGATCCGTTTTTTCGGGTTGAGTGCGGGTGCATCAGGTTAATGTTGTAATTATCTTTAATTATTAGTTTACTTTATCTTATTAGGATTTGGATTTATCCTTTTAAGTCCATTAGTCTCTATATATTGTAACATATTATACGTGTTCAATACACAATTTTATCAACTGTAAGTGTATTATTATTATTATTATTATTATTACAAAATTTCAAATTGAAGTTACGCTTCCTAACTTCTATTAACAGTGTATTTTATTTCTCATTAAAACTTTAACATTATAATTTGGGACTAATTTAATGTTGAAATCCAATAAGATCTGTCCAAGATCCAGGATTGGTGGACCCAGGTTTAGAACAGGTTGAAAAGTGGTATATAGTGCAATCTTCAGCCACACTATTTTGCATTTGAATTAGTGAAGAAATCGAATTTATCACTCAAAAGTAACAACAGCACGCAAGAACGCCGTCGAATATTTGCAGTTACAAAGTTGAATACGCATGAAAATGTTATTGTTCTGTGCTTGCTATTCCTGCCAAATCACTCATCCTTATCTTCACCTTCATCGTAGTTGAAGGGTAGTGGCACAGACTTGAATGCACGGTACTTGCCAACATTGTTCAAATGCTCATTCTCCACTCTGAACAACATAATTGTACGAATTAATTAATACATATTTCAAATGAACTTTTAAAATAAAGTTTCTCGAAATGACACATGAAATATTTTGGCACTTGGTGCATACACAAACAGAACTACAGAAAAACAATATTTTCCCTTGGTTTACCTAAAGAAGTTCCATATGCCACGACGAATGATCTCTAAGCTGGCAATAATGCTGACCATGGCTTGTTTATGCAGAAAGGAAAAATTAAAATTCAATACTGTCTGTAACCATGCAAACCTTAACAAGACATTCAGCACCTGCATGTATATGGTTTGTCACATATCAGCAACCTTTACAAACAAAACAGAAGCAAAAGTTCAACGTAAACATACTAGAAAATTTTCCTAGTACGATACATACCATAGCTGAGAAATATACACTTTTGTGAGGGATTAGGAGTTTATCTCTGAGCCAGCGATTCTTGGAATGTCTTTGTAGAAGGCCCCAATCTATGACAAGGTCCCAATAGGTGGAAACAATAGCTGTAGATATTGAGAACACCCAAGCAAGCACTTTCCAACCAATTGCCTCATCAAGACTATAAGCTGTTCTTAGGCAAACAGCTGCAATAGTGAGGAAATATTTCAACCCGTTATATCCTTGCATTGTATCTTTCTCCTCAAACATGCGCCTTAGGCACTGACAAGAGAAAGAGGAATATCATTTTGCAGTCTCAGTCATTTCTTAATCAAGACTAGGCATATTTACTCTCTTCATTCTTGTTTTTTTGGAGAAAAATGGAATGAAGTTAGTGTTCTGGACCAGCCTCATGGTCCTGTTTTATGGGTTGGTCCTTAGATAACCGTTGAGATATATAAAATTATTAATGTAGCATCATCCAAAAGCTTAAGCTCTTGGGTTGAATTGGTTCTTTACATGGTATCAGAGCCTCGTGTTGCGGGTTCGATCCTCGTCGCCCCTCACTTTTTCTAGTGGAATTTCTTTATTCGCACAGGTAGGTGGGTCTGTGCATCGTCTACTCTTCAAGCCCAGTCGGCTCTCGTGTGAGGGGGCGTGTTGAGATATATAAAACCATTAATGTAGCCTCACCCAACAGCTTAAGCTTTTGGGTTGAATTAGTTCTTTACAATAATCATTTAAGAGATCACTTCCTGCATCCCAAAGTGAGACTTTTAAACCCTCGCCCTAGAGGATTTCTCACCCACTGTATAGCTCATCCGTTGCACATTGGAGGTGCGTTACCTCATGCACAACAATGAGGACACTAGGCAAAAACGGTTATGGCTCTCTCTCATTTATAGGGAATATTTTCCCACCTATATATATATATATATATATATATATATATATATATCCCTTTCACCTATTGAAGGGGCATCTTGCATTCATCACATTTATGAGTTGTTGTTCTGCCAAAATATATAGTCAACCGTGTGTCTCTTAGCCATCTCTGAGATGACTCCTTAAAAGAGTTTTGGTCCATACCATTGCCTCTAGGATCACCAATATAGCAAGATGCTTTACCCTCTCCAGGATACAAACCTAAGCTCACCACACTATCAGTTCAGTTAGGTACCTGAAGAAAACGAGACCAGAATGGAATCACAACAACAATGAATGAAAAAGTTAAGAATATCCTGCTTGACTGGCAAGTGCTTTGTCGTTGTTTGAAGTCACCCCAACCATAGTAGCATATGTAGAACACAAAACTTCTTAAGGCTTGTCCCTGAATGAGTAAAAAGGTTCATTGTGTTTCAACGATTACTGAAGGGACAAAGAGCAGAAAAGCAATGACAAGCGAAATAGAAGAGCAAAGTATAATCCCATTTTGCTTTTCACAAACCTGGCTAGTAAATTGATCTACCAAGAAAAAATCTGGCAGTGTGACCTGATAACATTTAAAATGAAAGTGTTAGATTTCCAATGAAAATTGGAGTCCAAATAAGTGGTGTCCTTTGCTGACCTATGTTAGCTACAATTTTTCTTTACCTTGTAGAGAGGAGCACAGATGCAGTGAAACAGACATGTGAGGAAGTACATTCGGCTAGATCGATATATGATGTTTAATGGGCATAATAAAATAGCAATCACAATCTGCAAAGTAAAAATGAATTCATCATTTAATCTTAGAAATAAAACTTAATGACATGGTCTGTGAAAACTGAAATGTAATAGCCTTACAAGAACCAGGATCAGTGGCATAAGTTCAGTGAATGCTTTGTAATCTTTTGTCACTGGATCTATTTGCATGTCTAGGTTTGCAAGCACACTTGCTAGTGCCAATGTTGCAAGGACAAAACTAAGGTGAAGGATTTGATGATATCCTAACTCAGTGCCTTGCTTTAAACCAAATATGAATGAGTGGTTCACTCTGTATCGCCTCCAGAAGTATATATTTGCAGCATACATCAGCATGTGTAGAACTACAAATCCAAACAAACTGCAGAGTTTGAAATGGAAAGTTAGTTGCATTTTTCGGCTTCTTTCTTAGATCATCTCTAGTCCAAGCTTTTATTGATGTAGGAGGTTTAGGATTTAAGAGACAGGCAAGACATCTATTTCAAAATTTGCAAATAAAGTTACCTGTAAAGAGGAAACATGATTTCCATGTACTGGCTACTTCCTGAATGATCCATGATTTTATGGGTTCGAACGATCATAATAAGGGCTAAGGTTAGAGCTGCAGCACATCCAGCAAAGAAACCTGAAAAGTTTATCAAGATACAAAGAGAGTCAGGGAAAGACTATGTGTTATATTAAATATATATGCTATATTCAATCTTTGTTTACCCATGGAAAATGTAACCCTATGCCTTTCTCTCTTTGTTTTTGGTCTCAGGATGCTCATTCCTTTATTTCGATTTGAGTTGGAAAAGTGCTTAATGAATACTTTTTCCACCCTCTCCATAAGCCTAGTGACCTGCAGGGGAAAGTGATTCATAAGGAAAATTTAGCAATTGAAATCATTTCATATGACTTGAAAATGATGATGCTATTGCTTAGGTCCATACTACAGAATTCTCACTTCATCAGAGCTTCCAAGGTTGGACTTGTCAACCATTTTCATGTAAGCTTTTGCTGCACCTCTTGATGTGATCTGAAGCATAAAGCAAAACAAGGTGAATGGGCAATTTTGTTTCATTTGATCTCCAGTTTGCTTCAGATACTATTAGAAAAAACCTGTGTAGCAACGGAATTTCAATAAAATTTTCCTCGCAAAATTCGTGGCTAATTCGATTTCCCTAGCAAACTCCGTCGCAAACCTCGTTTGCGAGGGAATCTGCTACAGAAAATAGTTGCGAGAATGAAATTAGTGAGGGAAATTCCATAGCAATTCCGTAGTTTTTTCTAGTAGATAATTTTTGAAGGTTGAAGAATACCTTATCATATTTCTTCATTATCTTTGAAAATGCCAATATGTTTAGAAAGCTGTTTCATGAATTACAAATTTATAAGAAATATGAAGGCAATATTCTTATTGATGTAAAAGAAAAGATTATTTATGGTAGCATCTACTGCCTGTATTTCTTCAGAAGTTGAAGCTTGTAATAGAATTCAACAAAAGCCCGTTTAAGTTTTTCTTCAACTTTGCTCAAATTTTCCTTAGTGAATTTTAACTCTGTTGGGGATTGGATAAACCCTTTTATAGTTGAACGAGGAGTCTCACAAGTGTTATTCAATTGCACTCGATTAAGTACTTCCAAGGGAGCTGGTTTGATGCCTTCAAAATTCTTCTTTGTCTTGTGTACTTCAATTCTTTTGTTGGTAGTTTGATTCTCATCACCTTTGTCATCGCCAGAATCATCTAATTGTCCATGGTGGGTACTGCTATCCTCTTTGATTTCTTCAATTACCATGGAAACTCTTCCTGTTCATGAAGCAGAAAAACGACTAAACATGTGGTGTCTAAACTTCTCTAATACTCAGTTCAAACATTAGAATTGAGTTTACTCAGGATAATTAAATTTTCAAATTTCAATTTGACTCCATCTTTTCTGGTTAATTACTAATCATTCATTCAACATAGATCTTCTGAAAGTCTAAGCAATTAGACAAGATCAACCAGCATTATTTTTATTTCAGCCCCACACAAAAGCCACCACATGACCATGAAGAACCTAATATAACATGAAAAATAAAAACAAAAGCTTAAGCTGTAAGATGATGAGGCCCATGAATGAAATCTATCTCCCGCGTGTCACTAAATTTGCAAATCCAATATTTGTGTGGGAAATAAAAAACTTCAAACCAGTTAAAGCTAGATCAAGATGGTAACTTACTGTTTAGTTTGACTCCTCTGGGTGTAGAAGCAGACAATGCAGTGGTTGAAGCAGCAACATCTGAAGCCAGATGAGTCATCTCAACTGAGCAATCAAATGACTCAGTTGGATTCTCAACTTTTATTCTGAAAGCTATTAAGGCATCCATTTGCTTGTCTAATGCAACTGCTTCCTTCATTACTTCTTCCACTTTTGACTTATAGAACTTGTCCACTTTGTTAAACTCATCATCTAGCCTCCTAAAGTACATTAACTCGTATTCTCCACCTTCTTCTGCAGCCATAAGAAAAGTAGTTTCATATTTTTCATAACCATCTTTCACCACTGAGTTCACCAAAATGGGTTGGTGGTCAATGTCATGTTCAGAGGGACTCAAGGGTTGGTAGTGTTTCTGTGTGAGACCACTGAAAGCTCTATAAAGTGAAAGCTTTCGTTTAAGACCTCCAGGGTTAACAGTTGTGCCATTGGGGTGTGGCCTGTTTCTTTGCTTCTTGTGTAGGATTTCTTTCAAAAGAGCTTTTAGATAACCATAATCCATGTATGCTTCTTGCCATTCTGGCACCATTTGTGCTGTAAATTCTTTTCCAAACTTCATTTTTGGCTTTTTGGGTATTTGGTACTAAAGCACACAAGCACTTGGTTTTTTGCTTATATGACCAGCTCAGGCAATAATAAGAGTGAATGAGCAATGACAAGGAAATAATAATGGATAAAACTGGTTGCCAAAAAGAGAAAAATGCTTTCTTTCAAGCTTCGGCTCATGTTTGCAATATGGAATCTTGAGAAACTTTTTTATGAAGAAAGGTGGAGTCAGCATTGTCCTTCTTTTCCAGAGCCAATGGCAGATAAAAGGTGTCTTATTTATCATGCTGAAAAAACAGAGTGAAATTGGGTTTGGTTTGGTTCTTCTTGCATTATGACAAATAAATGGACCTCACTTTCTGCATTAGTGTACCTCTGCTTAAGTGGGACAATGTATGAAAGGGAGAGGCCCGAGTTAAAGCTTGACAGGCTGTAAACCAAGGTACGAGGGGTTAGTTTAAATCTTTGAAGACTAAGCCAATATGAATTAGATTAGTTTGATGATAGAAACTTAGGTGAGATTTATTAGATTGAGCCATGAATATTTGTTAGAAAATATTTAAGTGTGAGTAATGAATGATAAAGTATTAGGTGCATTAAAAATGAATTAAGAGAGCATTATGTAAAGTTGTGTCATTTTAAATGAGAGAAAAAGATAAATTATAAGGAGATAGAGTGGACAAAAAAAAGAGTAAAGGTGTGGATCCCACCTCTTAAATATGTAATTTAAAAGGACAAATATTTTTCTTATATAAATGGAAAAAAAATATGTAAGTTTACACGCTTGTTTGAGAGTTACTTTTAGGAGGGAAAGAAATGAGAAGGAATGACTTTATTAATTCCTTCTATTGTTTGTGAGTTTAAAAAAGTGAGAGAAAGAATTTAGAGATTCTCACAAAATCCTCCAAATCTATTCTTATTCTTAAAATTAAAGTTTTTCCAATGTGAGGGTTTTAACTCTCAAACAAGGGGAGAGAATACTCTTCATTTCTTTTTCCTTCCTTTCCCTCCTATTTCTTGAATTCCTTTCCTTCCCTCCACTCCAAACTTTCAAACAAAATCTTAGGGGATGTTTGGTAGAAGGTTTTTTTTTAGGATTTCCGAGAAACTGAGGTTGGTAATCTTATTTACCCATGTTTTGTGTGAGATTTTTAATTTTTTTTCGAGAATCTAATTTTCCCAGAATTTTATTTTGTGTGTTAAATTTTCTAAAAAGACCATCCTAGAATACCATCTAGGATTCCCATAACAAAGTAAAATTTAACACAACCAAACATAACATCAAAAAAGTTAACCAAACATTTTCAGAATATTTTAGCCTACCAAATAACTTTTTGATAGGAGTGTCAAAACGGGTCAACACGACATGAATTTGACACGACACAAATACATCAACACTAACACAACACGAACTTTTATTCGTGTCAAAATCTTCAACACTGACACGACACGAATTTTTTGCGGGTTGACACGACACGACACGAATAACACGCAAAATAGGGGTCAAAATGGTAATTGACAAAAAAAATTAAAAAAAAAGGATCGATATTAAAAAATTTAAAAAATTTAAAAAAAAAATTTTAAAAAATACGGGTCGACACGAACACGAATACATCAACACTAACACGACACGAATTTTTATTCGTGTCAAAATCTTCAACACTGACACGACACAAATTTTTTGCGGGTTGACATGACACGACACAAATAACACGCAAAATAGGGGTCAAAATGGTAATTGACAAAAAAAATTTAAAAAAAAAAGATCGATATTAAAAAAATTAAAAAATTAAAAATAAAATAATTTTAAAAAAATACGGGTCGACACGAACACGAATACATCAACACTAACACGATACGAATTTTTATTCGTGTCAAAATCTTCAACACTGACACGACACAAATTTTTTGCAGATTGACACGACACGACATGAGTAACACGCAAAATAGGGGTCAAAATGATAATTGACAAAAAAAAATTTAAAAAAAGGATCGATATTAAAAAAATTAAAAAATAATAATAAAAAATTAAAAATAAAATAATTTTAAAAAAATACGGGTCGACACGAACACGAATACATCAACACTAACACGACACGAATTTTTATTCGTGTCAAAATCTTCAACACTGACACGACACAAATTTTTTGCGGGTTGACACGACACGACACGAATAACACGCAAAATAGGGGTCAAAATGGTAATTGATAAAAAAAAATTTAAAAAAAGGATCGATATTAAAAAAATTTAAAAAATAATAATAAAAAATTAAAAATAAAATAATTTTAAAAAAATACGGGTCGACACGAACACGAATACATCAACATGAACACGACACGAATTTTTCACGTGTCATTTTTCCCAACACGAAAACGACACGAATTTTTTTGCAGGTCAACCCAAACACGAATTTCGTGTCGTGTCACGGGTCGACCCGCGTGTCAAAATCTTTATTGACACCCTTATTTTTTTGATAATATTCTCAGAAAACTCATTTTTTACCATATTTCTTGAAATTGTGGTTTTTGGATAAAAAAAAATTCTTGTCTATCAAACACTCCCAAAAGAGAAGTGAGTATTATATTTACAGGTGAGCCACTTTGCTATAAAATAATGTATCGCTTATCTTACTATCCTCGTTGTTGTACATCAGTTCTTGTCCATTTGCATTATGTAATTTAAAGTGCACTGTAATCTTAAAATACTCACATTTAAAAATACATGCATTTTCATTTATGTACTTTACAAATAAATTCACTAGAGAATTCTTTTATTAATTTCTTATGTCTTGGTTGGTAATTGACAAGTCAATAAGTTCTTCCTGTCATTTTAGAAGCTAGCTAGCAGGCTATCTAACTCTCAACAGCTACAATAATGAATTGAACACTTCTCTTTTTATTGTATCAACGGTGGGTCATCTGACCTAAAACTGCAAATTGCAGCAAATCAAAGAAGTTGGACAGAAAGTATCTCAATAAATTTTTTACTTCTAAGTTAAAGAATATTTAACTATAAATATTGTATTGTGAATCAAACTGATATAAAATTCTACAATATATAGAGATTCTAATGAGTTTAAAGAAAAAGTTCAAAGCTAATCAAAATCCTAAAATAAGGAAACAAATATTTACACACAAGAATGTAAATACAAATAATATTTTTATTTCTAACACTCCCCCTTAAGCTGATGTGTATATATCATAAGCTCTCAGCTTGTTACATATGCAATTTATTTGGAGACCTCTAAAAACCTTGGTAAACACATCTGCAAGTTGATTATTAGAATTGACAAATACTATCACGATCTCTCCTGATTGAATTTTTTTTCGAACAAAGTGACAGTCAATTTTTATATGCTTAGTCCTCTCATGAAAAATTAGGTTAGAGGATATTTACAATGCGGCTTGACTGTCACAAATGAGTTTCATGAGCCGTTGTTCACAAAGATGTAGTTTCTTAATCAATTATCTTAGCTAGAAGAGCTCACAGGTTATATTTTCCATTGCCCGATATTCTATCTCTGCACTTGACCTGACTACCACAATTTGCTTCTTACTTTTTCAAGAGATTAAATTTCTTCCAAGGAGAACACAATACCCCGAAGTGAAGCGTCTATCTGAAGAAGAACCTTCCCAGTCAGTGTCTGAATAGCTACACACATTTGTATTCCCTTTATTTGTATATAATAAACCTCTTCTTGGTATTCTTTTGATGTATCGGAGAATCCTGACAATTGTATCTTAATGAGAGTCACAAGGAGAGTCAAGGAATTGACTTGCCAAACTAACTGCAAAGAGATGTCCGACCTTGTCACAGTAAGATAATTCACTTTCCAAATAATATGCGATAACGTTTAGGGTTTGCCAATGGCTCCCCCTATCAGGTGATAGCTTAACATTAGGATTCATATGTGTATCAATGAGCTTATATCCCAACATACCAATCTCATGTAGGATATACAGGACATACTTTCTCTGACAAATGGAAATGCCCTGCCTGGATTATGCCACTTTGATCCCTAAGAAATAACGAAGTCTACCAAGGTCTTTGGTTTGAGATTGACTAAATAAGTACTTATTTAACTGATCAATCTCAGCATGATCGCTACCAATAATAATGATGTCATAAACATAGACCAGAAGGTAAATGCATTGATCAGAAGAGCTATGTCGACAGAAAACAAAATTATCGGCTTCGCTTCGGGTTAAACCGAAGGCTTAAACAGAGAAACTGAAGCAACTAAACCAACCCCGAGGAGACTGCTCCAGGCTATATAAGGATTTATGAAGCTTACATAACATTCCAAAACACTCCCTCTGAGCAACAAAATCTTGTGGTTGCTCCATGTATACTTCTTCTTGCAAATCACTATGTAAGAATACATTTTTGATATCAAGCTGAAGGAGGGGCCAGCGATGAATGACAGTAAGTGCAAGAAAAAAACGAACAGAAGCCATCTTGGTAAAAGAAGAGAAAGTGTCCACATAGTTAAGGGAAAAAAATTTGAGTGTATCCCTTGGCTACTAAGCGAACTTTGAGGTGGTGACAGTGCCATTAGGACCAACTTTGACTGTAAATACCCATCGATAATCGATAACTGACTTCTCGAGAGAGTACGAACAAGATCTCATGTACCATTGGAGTGAAGTGTCATCATTTTGTCAATCATCGCTTGGCGCCAACCTGCATGACATAGTGTTTCACCTATGGTCTTAGGAATGGAAATAGAAGAAAGACTAGAAACAAAGGTAAATTATTGTGAAGAAAGTTAGTCATAACTCAGGAAAACATAAAGAGGATGATGGTCGCGAGTGGATCAGATACCTTTGCGACGGACAATGAGAGTAATCTTTGATGGAGGATCCAGAGGGAAAGAGACAACCGTTGAGGGCGGTGAGTAAGTTGGAATAAGGTCTGCAATAGGGCCGACACCTGCAACTAGTAAAGATAAATCAACAAGAGGAATAGAAAGAATATGGTCAATATGTGACACTGAAGTTTGGGAACTAGAGAAGGATTATTGATCCATGAAGGTGACATATGAAAACACAAAGTAGCGTTAGATGTCAGGAGAGTAGCAAGGATACCCCTTTTGAAAGTGAGTATAACCAAGGAAAATGCACTTGAAGGCTTTGGATGTTAATTTATCTTTTTCCGGAGTGAGGTCATGAACAAAGCAAGTGCATCCAAATGCATGCGAAGGTAGTGGATAGGGAGACGCACTTGGAAATAAAACATTGTGTGGGACTTCATTATTAAGCATGGAAGAGGACATGCGATTGATGAGAAAACAAGAGATGATAATAGCATCTGCCCAAAAACAGAGTGAAATATTCATATGAATGAGAAAGGTACATGCAGTTTCAACCAAATGTCTATTTTTATGTTTGGTCACTCCATTTTGTTTTGGAGTGTGAGGACAAGTGGTCTGGTGTAACTTCACATGTTTCTCCAAAAAATCAGAAAATTCAAGAGACACATACTTTTTTGCATTATCACTACGCAAGACTTGAATAGAAGCACCAAATTGAATATTAATCTCAACACAAAAATTTTGATAGATGGAAAATAATTCAGAACCGTTTTTCATTAAATAAACCAAAATACAACGAGAAAAATCATCAATTAAAGTCATAAAATACTAAAAACCCAAAATAAACAGAGTTCGACTCAGACCCCAAATATCATAATGAACAATAGAAAAGGAAGCATCAACTATTGTGTTGACTCTATTGGAAAAGGAGGAAGGAGTGTGATTTAGTTGCTGACAAGACTGACAGTTTAAAGACTGCAGACTGGACAAAAAAAGAACCATATGCTGAAGTTTGAAGAGACTTGGATGATCCAGACGACTGTTGATTAGTTCATGAGACTCCGTGAGAGAGCACGCCACTAGTGAATGAGGCACGATCATATAGTAGAAACCTTGTGACTCACAACCCGCTCCAATCGTCTTCCCCGTACCTGGATCTTGCATAGAGACAAATTGGTCAGAGAAGGTAACAATGCATGAAAGAGAATGAATCAACTGGTTAACAGAGATTAAATTGAATGGAGTGCAGGCATATAATAAACAGAGGTAAATGTCAAATGGGGAGTTGGGTTGGCTTGCCTAATAGCACGAGCAAAGGCCTTAGTGCCGTTTAGGGGTGTAAATGAGCTGAGCTGGACTTTAGCTTAAATAGGACAGGCCGGTATAAAATATTTTCGGCCTGACCTGGTGTGTTAGCCTTGTATAAGCTCAAATTATAAGTCTGGTTTGTCCTATATTTAAAAAATAAAAGCCTTAGCCTATTTTAGCACATTAGGCATTCAATAATTAAAATAATATTATTTTATTATTCAAAATCATTAAAATAATGATTTTATTTAAAATAAATAATATGCTATAGGCTAACCTGATGTAGGCTAGGCTGTAAGTCCTTGTTAGGCCATCTGGCTCATTTACACCCTTAGTATCATCAGAAGAGTAACAAATGGTACATTATTAGAATAAATAAGTGAGGTAAAAAGATTCTTATTACCACAAAAGTGATCAATAGAACATGAGTCTCTTATCCGGGGTCCAAGGGATGATTGAGAAAGATAAGCAACATAATTATCAATATCTTGGGTAGGAGTCCGAGAAGAAACCTTTTTAAGAAGTGCCTCATAATATGCACTCGAAATGGTTACTCATCCAGTAGTAGGTGGCGTAGCATCGGGCTGAGGAAAGTTTGAAGTTGGTGGCTTTAAGTAAGGGTACTTCCTGTAGCAACGCTCTTCAATGTGTCCAAGGTTCTGGCAATAGTTAATGAAGCCTCTGTCCGCGATCACCCTGTCTACGGCCACGTCTGCGACCGCGTCCATTGTTCCAATTGGAATCATTGGCACGAGAGATGAGGGCAGTTGAATTGGTGGCTAGCACATGAACAAGTGTGGGTGCTGCTTTATCTTTAAGGTTCAAGAGGCGCTGGAAAGTCTGTGACATGCTAGGAGTCCCAGCACTAGTTAAAATATTCTCACAAACACTTTCTAACTCCTCTGGAAGATCGAAAAAGGTTACAACCATAAAGAAATGCTCCACCTACTTCTTGCACTCAGAGGCATCTGCAGCATGAGGTAACATAGCTAAGAATTCCTGCATCAAAAAACAAATCTTACCAATATAAGCCTCCATTCGAGCATCTCGTGATTTGCACAATTCCATTATTTGAGAAGCAATATAGTAAAGTTGCTTAATGTCGTTAGAGTAGAGGCATTTGGCTTCCTCCCTACGTCATAGTAGGTCTCAAAGGGGATGAAAATATCTATAACTGCCGGATCAATGGATTAGCAAAGGATGCTAAGGAGCTGGGCATCAAACTTTTCCTAATTACATTTCTAATCCTTGGGAATATAAGCAAACTTGGTCGTGAGATGTTTCTCGTGTCCCTAACCAGTAAACCAGATCTTAACGGATGTAGACCAAGTCTTGTAAGTCGCAGATCCGATTAGTTTCATCGTTGTACCAGTAGTGCTTTTGTCCTCATTATTTGATCCCTCCATCACAAATTAGATGTAAACATGCAAAAAAATAAAGAAGCAACTGGAGAATAACATGGAAGCAAGGAATCGCACGAAAAACGTCACAAAAAAATGACCAAACAGTGAGTTTTTCATCGAAATCTTCTTGTAAGATGGGATCCACAACAAACGGAGACCAGATCTGGAAAGAGGACTAGAAGACGAGTAAGATGGTGGTAGTCCGGCCCGGACAGAGCCTCACGTGTGGGAAAATGGTGTTATCGCCGGAATCTTCCACTGGCGCGTGGCTGCCCCAGTAACGGTGAGGCATGGATAAATGTGATTGCCTTCTCGAGTCGGTCCTGGTCGCACAACTATTTGTCGGAAAAGTGCTTCGACAGTGGTGAACAGTGGTTTTCGGTGATGAACGATGGTTGACGGTGGTTTTTCTGACAATCGGAGGTTGAAGACAGGCAATTGGTGACCAATTGAGGGTTAGGTACTAAAAGTGGGTTGCCGGTATGATGCACAACAAGAATGACTTGCCGGAATTACTCACGACAAGGTTTTTCTATGGAAGCGAGGTTTCCTATAACACAAGATCTGGTACCAAGTTAAGAATATGGAACTATGAATATTGTATTGTGTATTGAATTGATACAAAAATGTACAATATATAAAGACCCTAAATGGGCTTAAAGGAGAAGCTCAAACCTAACTCAAACTAAAATAAGGAAACAAATATTTACAGATAAGAACGTAATAAATACAGATAATATTTCTATTTCTAACATTCTGTAAACGATGTTATGTAAAAATTGTGAAACTAAAGGAAAAGTAGTCTATTTTGCCAATAAATTATGGAGCAAAACTTTGTTACAAATTATGTAATATCTGGTGAGAAGATACTAAACAAAACAAACGGCAAGTGAAAAAAAAAAATGGAGGAAGGATGCAAGCCCCCAAAATGGGTGATGAAGTTAAAGGTATAAGAAGAATCTATGACTCTATACCCTGTTCATTTTGGATTTTTTTTTTTATTTCTGGGTTTGTTTTGGACTTTATTTTGTTTATTTATTTTTAAAAAATGATTTTTGTATTGATAATTTGTGCGTTCACGCTTGGAAAAAGTTAAATTCTCATAAACTTGTTAGAAAATAATATTTCTCATATTATAAGAGATAAATTTTATTTTTTATACTATGCACACAAATTTTATCTCCTAGAATATGAAAATCATTAATCCCAATTTGTTAACCAACTTGCTATAAGCTAAATAGACCGGCCCAAGAGGGATACCATTGTCCTTATAAAATAATACCAATAAAAACCCTATTTATTTTGTTGTCAATTGGAACAGAGAGGAGTTCATAGACGATTTGGAAAGAATATTTACAAGAACCAAAAGTAGAAACATTTTATTTCTTCTCTATATGTTTTATGAATGTATACTTAAAGTAAATTCACTATATATTTTTATGTTTTACTTTATCTTATTCCATTTTTTATAACTGAGGAGTCATGTCCAAATCAAAAGATATTAATACAATTGAAAAGCAAACGAACTAAAAAATAAATATTTATAGAAATAGCAAGGTTAAAAAAACATATTTAGAAAAGCATACATGATATTCAAATAAAAAAGTATAATAAATTAATCAATTCTTAATAAATAAACATTCCGACATATTATATATGAACGAATAAATTATATAGTATCGTTATCCCATCATTAGATTTAGAGGTGGCAAAGTGGGCGGCCCATCCCGCCCCGCTATCAACCCGTCAAAAAATGAGCCAGTCCGCTCTGCTTTTGAAAATGGGCTGAAAAACTCAGCTCGCCCCACTCCGTTTGACGGGTTTGGCGGATTGGCCCGCCAGCTCGAGCCTATTTTACATTGACCTGCCTCGACTCGTCAAAAAATGAGCCCACCCCGCTCCGTTTGATGAGTTAAACGAATTGGCCCGCCGAGCCGAGTCCGTTTTGTCCGCTATAATTAGATTCATTACCCATTAGTATTAAGCAAATAAGCAGCAAGAGACAACTGATTTGAAACATTTCAGTATCACAAGCATGGGTTTTCAAATTTTTAGATTTTTATATAAAACAAACTTTTTGAACGATTGTGATAAGCTTCGTTAATTTAAAATATGTCTTGCTTTTGTTTTATAATTTAAAAAGGAGCATAATCAATTTATATATGTAAGAATAATAAATTCTAAATTTAATATTTAGCATTGATTTACTTGCACTTAATAATTATAGTTTATTGAATTACATTTATTAATTAATTATTAATTTTTTAAATTATTATTGCCTCTTAAAAAAAATATGTAATATGATATATGTAAAAAAAATATCTAATGCATCTAAGCCGCCTCATATAAATAATACATTAGAATAGTTAGATATAAGAAAAATTAAAAACTAAGATAAAAAGTAGGTAGGTGTGCCATAATATATACGGTAGGTAAATAAAAAGTTTAATACTTTTTATATCAGAAAAAAATATTTCTGAAATTACTGCAGATAAGTTATCTGTATTTACTCGTAAAATGATGTCATTTTGTAATTGAAATATTAAAAAATTATAATTATAAATACTATAATAATCCTGAAATAAATTAAAATTACAAAAATACTTTAATTTTCGTCTCATATCGTATTGGACTTACTGCAAATAACTTATCTCCCGTAACTAATCTTTTTAATATTATAGAAAATAAATTTATCTCCTGTGTATAGTAGTGAGTTCTAATAGGTACATGAATACCTGAATTCACACTCGTATAGTAAATTCTTTTAGCCTGGATACCAATCATAGAATAAATTATAAATAAAAGGGAAGAGTGTGTTATTTTAAAGGATGTAAAGATTTTAAAGGAAGTAAAGTTGTGTTATTTTAAGAAAAAGAAAGAGATAGATAAAAAAAAAAGAGAATTGACAAAAAAAATAAAAATACGAGTCCCATTTTTTTGTGAGAGTAAAAAAATATAAATATAAGTTATATTAAAGAGTTTCCTAAATAAAATTGTGGAATGCGAAATGTGAGCTTAAACTTTAAAAAGCAAGAAGGGTAGAGTCTTATCCATAACCACGAGGAAGGACAAGATCGAAGACTCACCTTTGAGACACAACACAACACAGTATACAAAAGCAGGAACAAGAAAATGGCTACGGTCTTTTCTGTAGGTTCAGGATGTTCTTTTCTTCTTCACAGCAGGGGCTTCTCCTTATTACCCAAAGGGCCACTCCTTCACCTCAAAAGGCCTCTCTCTGCTGTTAACTGTGTTGCTTCTTTGGGAACTGAGATATCAGTGCCTGCAGCGGTTGACACCTTCTGGAAGTGGCTGAAGGAAGAAGGTGTTGTCTCTGGCAAGACACCAGTGAAGGCTGTTGTGGTGCCAGAAGGCTTGGGACTGGTTGCACTCAAAGACATTTCAAAGAATGAGGTTGTTTTGCAGGTTCCCAAGAGGCTATGGATAAACCCAGATGCAGTGGCAGCTTCAGAGATTGGGAATTTGTGCAGTGGGTTGAAGCCATGGTTGGCTGTTGCACTTTTTTTGATAAGAGAGAGGTCAAGGGATGAATCACTTTGGAAGCATTACTTCAGTATTCTGCCTGAGGAAACTGATTCTACTATATATTGGTGGGCTTCATTTGCTTTGCTACTATAACATGCTTAATGGGACTTTTTTTTTTTTTTTTTTTTTCTCTCATATGTTTCAATTGGTAATTGGTTATTCCAGTGCAGGTCAGAGGAGGAGCTCTCGGAGCTTCAAGGTTAGTCATGTCAATGTTTTAATGCAACCCCATGTAAATGAATGATAAAAAAAATTGTGCTTTGGAGTAGTTTCTTGTTTCTTATATGGTTTATTTTTGGAAATGATTTTAGTGGTGTGGTCATTTAAAAGTTGCCAATTACCATGTTTGCAATTTTAGCATTTCACCACAACATGTACCTGATTGAACTGATTTGTGGTAGGTACTCAACTTCTGAAGACAACACTGGGTGTGAAAGAGTATGTGAAGAATGAATTTCTGAAATTGGAAGAAGAAATCATACTCCCTAATAAGAAGTTTTTCCCTTCTCCTATAACACTGGATGACTTCTACTGGGCATTTGGAATTCTCAGATCAAGAGCATTTTCTCGCCTTCGCAATGAAAATCTAGTTGTGATTCCACTAGCGGACTTGGTAAGGTCCTTTTCATTTTTCTATCTTTCTGTATCCTGCAGTATGAGGGATAAAAAAGAGAGAGATAAACATAAAGGTATAAACTGTGTATGATATTCAGAGTAGACATCATTTTTCTTGTTTTTCTTTTAGCTGATTTTGTCTTGTCCAGTCAATGTGATCTTCACCTTGCATAAAAAAAAAAGGAAAAAAATGACGTTTTCCCAATTCAATTTCTGGATCAGATAAACCACAGTGCCAGTGTAACTACAGAAGATCATGCTTATGAAATTAAAGGAGCAGCAGGCCTTTTCTCTTGGGATTACCTATTTTCCCTAAGGAGTCCCCTTTCTGTCAAGGCAGGGGAACAGGTGAAGTGTTGTTGCCTCCTCTTTTGTTTCTTTTCATGTTCCATTTATACACAATATCCCCTTAAAATAATGAACATATCTATGTCCATCCAAGGGATTTTCTCCAATATGAAGATCATTGTATCTAAGAAGCTTATATATGACCTAGCCAGCTCTTATGTATCAAACAAAAAGAAGCATATTGTGAAATAAGTGCATCAGTGCTAGAAAGTTGCAGTAGTACTTCACAGCTCATTTATATTTAGAGCACAAACTAGCTTTTTCATGGTGACAATTTCATGCTTTTCCATTCATGGTCACCTTGAAAACCTTGTAGTTGGTAACATAAATTACAATCATAGTATAGTTACATATAACAATTGAAGGAACTTTTTACTGCAGATATACATCCAATATGATTTAAACAAAAGCAATGCCGAGTTAGCTCTGGACTACGGTTTCATTGAACCAAATGCAGACCGTAATGCATATACCCTGACACTGGAGATATCTGAGTCAGACCCCTTTTTTGGTGACAAAATAGACATTGCTGAGTCCAATGGTTTTGGGGAGACAGCATACTTTGACATCTTCTACAACCGTCCACTTCCACCAGGGTTGCTTCCATATCTGAGACTAGTAGCTTTAGGTGGTACTGATGCTTTCCTATTGGAATCACTATTCAGAAACTCCATCTGGGGTCATCTTGAATTGCCTGTGAGCCGTGACAATGAGGAGCTAATATGCCGAGTGGTTCGAGAGGCCTGCAAATCTGCCATTGCTGGTTATCATACAACCGTTGAAGAGGTATGACTCTGCATATTAAAGGATTTCTTTATAGGTATCCATATATTCCATCAAGAGGATAACCAAGATGAGATGAGGTTTGGTGTATATAACCAATATATCTAAAGTAACTACATTACATCTTACAATGGTATATGCACTTTAAATTGTGAAAATTTTGAAGCTGATTGAGCTAAAGAAATAACTGAACAAAGCATGTGAATGGCAGGATCACAAGTTGAAAGAAGCAAATCTAGATTCAAGGCTTGCAATAGCGGTTGGAATAAGAGAAGGGGAGAAGATGCTCCTGCAGAAAATTGATGAGATCTTCAAGGAGAAGGAATTGGAAATGAACCAATTAGAATATTATCAAGAAAGGAGGCTCAAGGACCTTGGACTTTGCGGAGAAAATGGTGATATCCTTGGTGACCTTGGAAAATTCTTTTAATCTCGGAGGCAATAGTTGCACTCGTTAAGGAGACACTACTGTCTAGTGTCTACATTTCGGAAGGACGAGAAAACAGAACACTTCGGTAAATCATAAATGGAATCTTCCAAGATGAATCCATACTATGCATTCAATCAATCTTTAAAGAGGATCATAGTCAAGTTTGACTCAGCCCCATTTATTGAAACCCATTACTTGACTACTGCTTGTACAGAGAAAACTGTAATACATGAATTACTCTTCTGTACCGGTGATAATTTATAAAACAGTTGACCGTTGGGATTGTAACGAGAATGAATTTCGGAATGCGTGATGTGAGTCTTAAGGGAGCAACATAAACTATTATTATAACTATGCTGAACTTAAATTTGGAAGAAAAAAATAATTAATTAATGGTAAAAATGAAGGTACAGCTTTGCAAGCTTCAATAGAAGCTGATATTTCTTTCTCTTTCTCTTTCTTTTTCTCTTTTCCTTTCTTTTGCATGGTTTCCTACAAAATCATGTGTACATACTTAAATCTCATAGACCTTATGCTAATCTGGATTCTTGAACACAGCACTCGAGCTGCCTAATGGAAAGGAGCAAATTTTAGATTCCTCTTGCAAACTCATGGTACTTGACTAGAGTTACGAGGACCTAGCATGTTATCACACTTTGTTCCCTCACAAAAGCACTCATAAGGGTTGGCATAGAAATAATCCTCCTCCTTTGGCTTGTCTACATTAACTCTACGATAAGTTGGCTGTCCCATTCTCTTTTCATGAACCTGTCGCACAGCATCTGCAAACTCATTCCATCGAAGGGTTCCATTTTGCTGCATATCAAGCAATCCTACAAGTTTTTTCCGATCCAATAAGATGGATTTTTCAAAACCAGAATACCTGCAAGAGAACTAATTAAAAGTTTTCTATAAATTTTCGTCAAGGCTGCTTTTAGCCTTCTATGTAAAATCAAATTGCAACAAGCAAGAGTACATACATACCTGCGATGGCCTTCCACCAGTTTTGCCATGTTCCCATCATAGGAAGGAATAAAGGTGTTACTGGCTACTGAAACCATAAAATCCAAAGCTGCCATTTGCGATGAATGGTTCTGAAACTGCTGCAACTCATCACGGGCCAGCAATGTCTCTTTTTTTACCTAAATTAAAGTAGAATAATTTTAAAAGGTGTGAAGAAACTATGACGACGATGAGAATATGAAATTTCTTTCAAAAGTATTTAGTTGAATCTGCCATATAATATGTGATACAAATTGTAAATGGACAATTTTGCATAATCCCCAGTAATCCATTATAGCACAAGTCAGAATCATTCAGCAGCAGTATACAACATGAAATATAGAAGATTCAAAATATAAACAGAAAAAGAAGAGGGAAGGGAGGTGGATATAAATGGTGAACTCACAATTCTTGGAAATTTAGCTCGGAGTTGTGCAAGTCTACGTTCACCACCATAAATCTCACCAGCGGCAAGATAGACCTGTGTCTCCCTATCAAAACCTAAGGCTTGCAAAATTAAGGCTGCCTCCTCTGGTGTCAAAGGACAGAGACCCTGTGATCTTCTCTCTTCAGACACTATCTCCTTTTCTCTCCACGAAGGGAATTCATACCTGAATTACACAAGCAAGACAAAAATTTTACACTAGATAGATCTCTCTTTCATCAGCTCGTTACAAATAACTTCAACAGCAAGATTCTTAATTTTTTATGAAGTGAAGGTAATTAATGTGTGATTGTGAAAATATGCCAAATCCATTATATCGTGTAACTCAAACTATTGATCCACTACTCTCCTCCAAATAAAAGGTGGAGCCACCGGCACAAGCAACTAGCATCTAGGAGTCTCTCAATAAAATATGTTCATTTCTCATTTTGGATCTATGATAGGACAGGAGATATAACTAACTATTTAGAATCGATAGTAATTTATCTATGATAAAAAATATATTATCATGATCTGTATCTTCCCAAGTAACTGTCAGATAAGAAGCCAATATCTCATAAAAACCTATACACAAATATGTGTAGCAAAACATGGAACATAAATGACCTCATCCGCTTGAGCTCCTCAGCTTCTTCATTAGTGCAACCATGAGTACAACCAGAGAAAGCCAACATGTCCATCTCATATCTCAGATGCAATGCCACAAAAGGTCCCTTCTCACTGAGTATCCGAATCAGTTTTTGCCCCAAATTCTCAATTTGAGGAGTGAATTTAAGTGCCTGGTAATTAACACGACACCTAAGTTTCTGTAGATCAAGTGGGAGACCATTATTTGCGAGACGTGCATCAGTTTTGTTGAAGTGTACCACCTTATGCTTGGCAAAAAGTGGCAGAATCTGCAGTGCCGAGTCAATAGCATTGAATCAAACACAAGAAATGTACTACTAAAAATAAGGGAGGGGAGAGAATATAAGCATAATTTAACTTCCACACACTCGAAGTGCTATTTTGGAACCTACTTTGGGTTTTGCCACAACAGAAGCAGCTCATTTTAGTTACTAAAATAGTAGAAGCCATCCATATCTTAAAATTGTATTTTTCTTCATACAACTGATAGTCATTTCAATTGATATGTTGAAATCCTCCATTCAAATTGTAATATATTTTGATAATATAACCAATAGATTCCACTTCCTACAACCTTCAACATCTGTCTTTCTGTATCCCTGTATTTTCCTTTCCATCTGTCATTTCCTCTTTGAAAAACAAGTCAGCAATAATGCATCTAGTAATTTGCAGATTACCAATTCTCAGCTGATAACTGCCAGCGCAGATGATGAAGAAATCAATAACTTTGGGAAGGGGGAGGGGGGAGGGGAGGGAGTGCCAGGCATTTCAAATCAAATCTGCAAAAACTAGTTGACATTCATAGAGAGAAAAAATAAATTTAAAAGAAAAGTTCTCACACGGAAGAAAACCTTAGCTAGTCATTGTCCCCAATTCGCCCTCCCATTTTGGAAAGGTACAAAAGTAAAGAGGCAATTTACTATCAAGACAATTATTAGAAATTCTGCTGAACTCCCATTTTATATACAATTTCCCACTGCTTTTAAGTCTAGGCACATCTAATAACAAGATCAAGGGTACACGTCTACAACACAACTAGTAATTAGTAACTAAAAAAATGATTCAGAACAGATAACCATAATAATGGATGAATGAAGATAACGCTCCCAATTAATTTGGAAACGATACAATTGCTGGCATTTACAATCCGCCTTACCATCATCATGTAAGTAATAGTTTGAAAAAGATGACCATTACATACCTTACAATAAAAAAAATTAACTGTCCTAAGATATTCTCAAAAGATCCCATTTACACAAAAAATAACAAATTAGGGAAATGTTAAGCCACCAAAAAAAAAAGCACTGTATTATTACAGTAAAATTAGCCCCTCAAAATCAACCTAAGCACAAAACATGGCCTTCCCTTAGACTGAAAAGTTAAAGAGGCCATACAGTCCTAACACTCTAAATGTCAATGTCTTAAAACCTAAGGTGAAGAATCATTCATCAATCATTGTATAAAACCATAAAATGTCAAACAAAAAAAAAAGCTCGATTATAAATATTACATAGTTTTTAGCTAAATGCAACTAATAACATCTCCAGACCTGCTCCAAGTAATACTTTTCATTTGACCAGCTAATAGGAGGCATCTCCAGGGTGGAGAATCCATTTTCCCTACTAAACCTTTTGGGCACTCTTTTCACTATTCGAACTTCATCTCGTAGAGAATGAATGAAATGTCTCACATCAAAAATGTCCTCGAAATTACTGCAAAAAGAAAACTACTAAACTTTAAAATGACAAGGAAGCTAAATTAGAGAACACTCAGAATTTGTTCAAAACAAAGTACTTACCTAGGGTCTGCCCAAAAGGATTTCTTATCAAGCTCTGGAACCACCAATGTGAGATTCAAAAGTCGAGCAACTGTCACCATGTCACAAATCTGAAATGCCAAAACTGCTAAATGAACTTTTAAGCTTATCATTGAATAGAAACAAAGTAATGGCAGAATAGGAAGTACAAACCGCTGCACGCATTTGATTCAAGCCCCCATTGCAGGATACTCTTAGAAAACCATTACTTGTATAATTTCCTGCAAGGTTTCAGGTCATAAGGCTTTTATATTTGACAAAAATGCGTAAGAAAAGAATGGTACAAATAACAAATAACACCCTATCTACGAAACCCATCTATTTATACATGTGTGAAGGCCTATAATGGCACATCAAGTCATTTTCCAATTTCAGTAGGTTTACACCAAGGTTCTGCATTAAATACTTATCTTTTTGCCCGAGTTATGAATGAGCAAACAAGAGATATTCAAGACGAGGTGCCATGGTGCATGCTATTTGTAAATGATATTATACTTATTATCGACAAAACCATAGCTGGTGTTAACACTAAACTGGAATTATATATACAGGATTTACATTAAGTAGAAGAAGTAACACTGAATACGTGTGTTGTATATTTTCCAAACCCACATCAATAACTATTGAAGCAAACAATAACTTTGCTGATACAGAAAGCACTTAATATAAGTAACTACGAAGCAAAGAAAAACTAACTTGCGGGAAGAAAAGGGGGAGGGTGTTGAGCAACTCCATTTTCTGCTTGGAGAGGACTTTGAGTTTTGTGATATATTCGACTAGTAATCCCAGAAATGAAATGTGAATGCCGTAGTTCAGTCACTGTAACTAGCTGAACCAGACATGTCCACAGCACAATGCTTGAACAAACTCGAATGAACCAAACCCGCAAACGTGTCCTTGGAATCACAGGAGCCTGAAGCTTATCGTCACACCTCACCTGAATACCCTCCGATCTAACCTCCATTTCTCTGCCACACACCTCATTGCCGCTTCATCACCATAACCTTCACACAGTTTCCAACAATCCCACAACAACCAAATCAACACAACACCCCATACACACACAAAAGAAAACAAAAATAAAGAAAGAAAAGTCATCATTCATGCACAGTGCATTGCAGAATTAGTAACCCCATGAAATTGCAGACCTACCTCAGACACTGTTTGCGGCTTATGAAGAAATCGAAATCGACCCAGAATTGAATTTGAAGCGGGCGAATGCGGGTGGGGCTCAAAAAATGAACTTTCTGCGTATAATTTCTTCAACAGAATTTGAAGCTCTTCAAACAAAGTGAAAAAAATAAAATAAATAAAAAGGTTGTTATGGAGAAAGAAGAAAGGAAGCTAGAAAGGGTAAAGATGCAAGGGAGATGAAGAGAAAGTATCAAATCCGAACAACCAAACACAGAAGGCTCATGCATTTCCATTCCTTTTTAGGAAACACCATTTTTTTTCTCTCTCCTTTTTTTTTCTCTCGACAATTTCAATGGAAAGAAAATGTATTTTTCCCCCTAAAATTTATTTAGGGGAAGAATCAGATATTATCTTTATTTTTTTTCATGTTTATTTTATTTATTTATTTTCAACATTATTATATTACAATTTCAATTGACCTTCCTTCTTTTTCTATGATTTTACAATTTGAGATTATGATATAAAAATATTAAAGAGAAGTAAATAAAGTAAACATAAAAAATAAATTTAGACACAATATCGTATGATTCATTCAAATATTCAACTTTATTAAAATATAATAAGAAATTAAATGAAAATTAAAGAGGAGAAATGAAAGATATAAGTAAAGGTGTATGCATTGTGATTGAATTAGTTTTTTTTTTTTTTTTTGGGTGGTTAATTGAATTAGTTCATTTCATGTAAGAAAAAAATGAAAGATTTTTCAAAAGATAAAATAAAATATCTGTAAAATAAACTGCTACAATCATTCATTTCTAAGATTATTAGGATAAGTTAAAACTTATTAGCATACAATGCAAACTCTTGACCTTATTATTGGATCAACACAGAACTATTCCCACTAAAACGGGAGTTTTAATCAACAATTGTAAATGATATTATAATTTAATTCATACATTTTATAAAATGTTGGAAAAGCAATGGGAAAAATGGTTGTTATTCAATGCAATCTCGGTTGCAGGACACATAGTAAGATGTTTTCTTTGTATGAATAACAAAAACATTCGACACAATTCTCTCTCCCTTTATTGCTTATCAATTTATTCAATAATATAGTAGACTTACGAAACTCATGAAAACAAAATATCCTCTAAATTTCACCCAGAACAAAAGTTAAAATGAAGTCTACTTAAAAATGTAGCGCACAATCAATCCAATAATCACAACATAGTTGTAAAAGAGCTGAAAAAAATAAAGATAATGAGCATATTTCATATGTAGAAACTAAAAAACTATTAGAGTTGTTAAATATTAAGGGTTTCTATGATAATTTGTTGTCCATTGTTGAGCATATTGCGACTTAGGGATTCATATCTCAAGCAATGCATCATCTTATCATATCCGCTTCTAATATTGATTAACCAATTATTAAGTATTGCCCTTAAACCTAATCAATCAATGAGTTAAGTGGTCCAACACACCGAAGAAAAAGCAAAGGATTGAACTATATTCTTATTTTTTATGGTAGCTTTCTTTAATTCAAATTCATTATTTGAGTTGGATGTCCGACTAAAGATCTATTATTAACTATTAATGCGCATTTAAAATAGTAATAAATTTGTTTTTTACTCATGAAACTTTGAGCTCGTGTATTTTATGTTATTTTGCTAGCGTACTGCTTTGAAGTTGTTTATATTGGATGAAAATGAAATCATATCTATATTTGAAATGAAGAGATGTATCATTCTTATGAAATTTTAGTGAAGTCTTAATCTCTAACTTCTCAAGGAGGGGACCGAAAGCTAAGAAGTTAAGATTAGTTTACAAAATTAATTGTAATCGAAGGATTTTTATGCATATGAAATATTTGTTTTATTCAAAAAAAAAATTATAATCACTTTGAAATTCATGGATCAATGTTTGTCAAAAAGGAGAAAAATGCAACACCATCCCCTCAAAGTATGTGAAGAGATTATATAATATTTGTTCTGGACTGATCGGATAGTCTTGTCTGACTGTCTCGATTAACCGCCTAACAAGACGAAGAGCACTTAAAATCTAAGGGCACTTGGACCCTCATTACATGTGTCTCCCTCACGCATCCCATGCACATGTGCCCCTTCCACATTATGAGTCATGTAATCTCCCGTCATCGTAGGGCTTATAAGACTACAAACAATTATGAAATCACATTTCCCTCACTTAAAGAGAATCTTCCCCACTTTATAAATAAGGTATCACACCTAAGGCATCTTCTTCTCCATTGCTTCCCTTGTAGAAACTCTGTCAAATTTCCTACTCATTAGCCATAATTGCACCCTATTCATCTTTTTATTTACATGATTCTCAATTCACCTGAGATTTGGACAGTGGCTCCACAGTCTTCAACCATTTCATTGCCTCTTCGGTCATAGTCAAATTGAAATAGTTCACCCAATTCAGGAGATATCCTACTATTTTTACTTTCTGTCAAGTTCAATATCTATATGTAAAATATTTAGAAAAAGAATATACTTTAGTGTTAGTGAAAAATTGCGACAATATTTATATGATTAGACGGAGAAAAAGATCAAGATGGACACATGAACTTTGGACCATTGAATAGTACCTGATGAAAAATAAATGTTTCAAAGCTTGACCACATACGAGTTGCATCACATGCATTATGCTTAATAATTGTAAGATGTTACATTTCCCTAAAAGCAAGAGCACCATTATTGGCTTTCAGCTTTTCTCGCATTAATTCCACGATAATAATAAAATATTATCATATAATATTATCTAGCTCGTGAGTAGAAAGAATAAAAAGAAACGGATGATCGAGGAGGATTGTTACCCATTGTTTGAGATAACAAGAGATATAGAAAGGCTCGTGCGCATAATCTTTTTTCTCATTGTTTGTGGGCATTTGCTTGGTCCAAGTGTACAAAGTGAGTTACATACATACCCACAAAGGGTGAATGTGGGAGATGGGCTTGACTAGGCTTACTTTGTGCTAAACTATGGTTTAATCTTGATCGGGTCCTCTAGCATGCCTTCAATGAAGATTTGTATTTAGGCAACCCCTCCTATCCCCCATTGACTCTAAGAACTATTGAATTTATGCGAAAGCGATTTAAAATCTAGTATATTAATATGCTTAGTGAATCATTATCGTCTCACAAACATACAGGGCATACCTCATGAAGTGCAGAGCTTTGAGCAACTTCCTCGTGTGTAAAGTTGTCTACATCATAGCACGATCAATCTTCTTGAGTCTGGCTAGTGGTGGTAGATCTTTCTGATTATCTCTCAAGGGGGATAAGACTGGTGTGTTAGCACTCACTATCATGGAGATTACCCCCGCCTCTGCAACCACCAAAGTGAGACCTGTTAGGCTAATAACTATAAATGTAAAATATATATGTTCCAAGAAACCCTAGCCCTAAAATAAATAGGTTCTAAGTTTTCTTGGGTTCTTCTTACATATTATGTACGGACTTTAGTGAAAGAACAAAACCCAACATTGGTCAAACCACAATTTCTTCCGTTGTTGTCCCTCTCTAGTTCTCTTTTTCTCGCCTCCTCAATCCTGAAGCAGACTTTGCTTGATTCCACAATGGCGGGTGATTCCTCTCCATATTAAAATTTAATGTCCATGGCCAAGTTGGCGGGGCAAGCCTTTTCTGCTTGTAGATTTGGTTATTCTAAGTTTTTTTCGACTCAATCGATTAAGTTGGGTCTTGCTTTAAACTTCTCTTTGATTTGTTGTGAGATTCTTAACTCTATTGATTGTGCTTGTAACTAGGGGTGCTAAACAAACCAGGGGCTTTTCAGGAGCCTTTGGCTCGGCTCGTGAAGGCCTGAGCTTACATGTCTAAATTTGGTTGTTGGCACCAGGCTTGGACTTGTATAAAAGCTTGTTTAATAAAAAGGCCTCATGCTCCAATTCAAAAGCTCGACCTTAAAGCCTCTCAGGCTGGTCGAATATATTATTTTTTATTTATATTTTATATTTTGTATACTACTTGTAATAGCTCTCTCTTTCTCTTCAATCCATTTCACCCCATTTTATTGGTTAAACAGACTTTTTGAATGATTTTGTTCTACATTATGTTGTTTGGATATTGTTGAAATGAGATAATATTTGCTGAGTTGTACAGTTGTTGGAATTTTAATCATTGATTACACAATTACATAATCATAGGAGATTTGTATTAAATAGATTAATTTTCTTATTTGCAGTTGATTGACATAATCACAGGAGTTTTGTACATTGTCTAGGAATAATATTTGGATAATTGATACAGGTGCTTCTGATCATATGATTAAAGATTCTTCCCAGGTTTTCAATCTCTGTAATTCTTCACAATCCGTTATTTCCACTGCCAATGGGGGTACCTAAAAAATTACTGGTCAAGGATCCTTAACCCTTTCTGGTAGCTTATTTCTAGACTCTGTGTTGGTTGTACCCTCTCTTGAATACAACTTACTCTCTGTGAGCCAATTAACTTCAAAGCTTAACTGTTCAGTAACTTTTTTCCCTCTCACTGTGTTTTTCAGGACATTCCCACTCGGACTACTCTTGGTTATGGTGTTAGACGTGGCCAGCTATACTTCTTGGAGGTCCCTGATCCTAGCCATCCTTCTTTGGCTACTACATGTGCAACAACCGATCCAGAACAGTCCTGTGCTACCATTTGGCTTTGGCATCGAAGACTTGGTCACTTTCCTTTAGTTATCTGAAAAAGTTATTTCCTCGGTTGTTTTCCCCTTTGAATAATGCTGATTTCAAATGCAGCATTTGTGAATTGGCCAAGAGTCACAGAGTTCTTTATTTTCCTAGTACTAATAAAAGTTCTATTCCATTTCAAGTTGTTCATTCCGATGTTTGGGGCCCTGCAAAGGTGCCTTCTTTCTCAAAAGCTTACTATTATGTGACTTTTATTGATGAATGTACCCGGATGACTTGGTTGTCACTGTTAAGACACAAAAGTGATGTCTTCGATGCCTTCAAAAAATTTTACAGCATGGTCCAAACCCAATATTAGTCTAAGGTTCAAATTCTACAATCTGATAATGGCAGAGAGTATTTAGATGGCCGTTTTATTGATTTCTTGAGCACACAGGGGATCTGACACCAAACCTCTTGCCATTATACACCCCAACAGCACGGCCTAGCTGAACGAAAAATAGACAACTACTACAAGTGGTTCGTGCCTCGTTTTTTGGTATGAATTTGCCTAAAACATATTGGGGTGAAGCTGTTGTGTCTGCTGCCTACCTCATCAACCGTACTCCATCCAGCGCCCTTCACTTTAAAACTCCACAACATACTCTGGAATCTTATTTCTCCATTCCTCACATTCCCAACCTTGAGCCTCGTGTTTTTGGGTGCACGGTGTATGTCCATATCCCCAAGGTATTACGAAACAAATTGGATCCTTGTGCTAAAAAATGTGTATTTGTGGGTTACTCTAATGTACAAAAAGGTTACAGGTGTTATGATCCCGTTCTCCACAAAATGCATGTCACCATGGACGTTTCTTTCCAAGAATTGGAACCATATTATTCATGGGGAGATTCTGTTATTTCTTCTCAGGGGGAGATACCTACTACTGGAGAAGAAATAATAACTCTTCAACACACTCCTGGACCGGATGTTACCCCTCCCACGAATGATTTTGCTACGCGTCTAACACCTATAACTGAGGCATTATCCCTGGATGTTCCTGAATCCATACCTGAGGTAAACACTAATCATACTCCTATTTCTTCAAATGGACCTTCTATTACTAGCATAGATGGTCCTATCTTACCTGTTAGAGTGTCACAAAGACCAAATAAAGGTGTATCAAAACAGCTTTATGAACCACATCCAAACTCTAAGGTCAAATACCCTATCAGTAACTACATGTCCAATCATAGGTTGTCAGAATAATATATTGCATCTGTTAATCAATTGTCTAGTATATTTGTTCCTAACAATGTGCAGGATGCTTTGGATGATCCAAATTGGAAGAAAGTCATGAATGTAGAAATGAAGGCCTTACAAAAAAAACTCAACGTGGGACCTGGTTCCTTTACCAACCAGGAAGAAACCAATTGGATGCAAATGGGTGTTTACTGTGAAGCTTAAAGCAGATGGAAGCCTTGACAGATATAAAGCCAGAGTATTTGCTAAGGATACGCACAAAAATACGGGGTTGATTACCAAGATACATTTGCACCAGTAGCAAAACTGAACACAATTCGTATTCTGATTTCTATAGCAGCTAACAAGGACTGGCCACTCAAGCAGTTTGATGTAAAGAATGCATTTTTAAATGGAGACTTAGAAGAAGAAGTATATATGGAAATTCCACCAGGCGCCAAACATGCCAACTTGAAGGGAAATGAAGTGTGTAGATTAAAAAAACACTATACGGCCTCAAGCAATCACCTAGAGCTTGGTTTGGCAGGTTCTCTCTAGTCATGAAGAAGTTTGGATACAAACAAAGTAATGCAGACCACACCCTATTCATAAAACATAATGGAGGAAAGGTAACAGTGTTAATAGTGTATGTTGATGATATGATTTTGACTGATGATGATTTATTTGAAATGGAGTTATTGGAAAGACATTTAGCAAATGAGTTTGAAATGAAAGATCTAGGATCATTAAAGTACTTTCTTGGAGTTGAAATTGCTAGATCAAATCAGGGAACTTTTTTGTCACAAAAAAGTACATTTTAGATCTACTTGCAGAAACAGGAATGACAACATGTAAACCAGCAGAAACACCAATTGAAATGAATCATGTATTGGGTTTATATCCTGATCAAGTACAGACTGATGTTGGCAGATATCAAAGGCTAGTAGGAAGGCTAATTTATTTATCACATACTAGGCCAGACATTGCTTATGCAGTTAGTGTTGTGAGCAGATTTATGCACAATCCAAGTGAGGATCACATGGCTGCTGTGTATCGAATATTGAGGTATTTAAAAGGGTGTCCAGGGAAAGGTCTGCTTTACTCAAAAAATAATAGTCCCGGAATTAAAGGCTACATATATTCAGATTGGGCTGGAGATAAAACTATCAGACAGTCAACTTCGGGATATTTTACTTTTGTTGAAGGCAATCTAGTTACTTGGAAGAGTAAGAAGCAGAAAGTTGTGGCTAGATCGAGTGCAGAAGCAGAGTTTAGAGGAATGGCACATGGAGTGTATGAATTGTTGTGGATTAAGAACATCCTACAAGACTTAGGAACCTGCTACAATCAGCCTATGGAGTTACATTGTGATAATAAAGCTGCTATTGAAATTGTTCATAATCCAGTTCAACATGATAGAACCAAGCATGTAGAAGTGGATATACATTTTATCAAGGAAAAGCTAGATCAAAAAATTATTCAATTTTCCTACATCAAATCTGAAGATCAGTTAGCCGACATCTTGACAAAGGCTGTATCAGGAAAAGTGTTTGAAGAAGCAATTAACAAGTTGAGCATGATTGATATCTATGCATCAACTTGAGGGGGAGTGTTGAAATGAGATAATATTTGCTGAGTTGTATAGTTGTTGGAATTTTAATCATTGATTATACAATTACATAATCATAGGAGATTTGTATTAAATAAATTAATTTTCTTATTTGCAGTTGATTGACATAATCACAGGAGTTTTGTATTAAATAGAAATAGTAACAGGTTATTTCATTTCCTTATTCATAGCTGATTGACAGTTAATTTGTAATGGACCTAGAGTCCTCATTTTATGTATATAATTACCCCAGTAGAGAAAGAATAATCACACAGAAATATTCATAATATGGCACCATTGTTTTGACAATATAAATTGAATTATGAATATTTATGGAATTATTAGTGTTGTTGATTGTATATTCTGTTTGAATAAATTTGTGTTGTCTTATTTTTTTTAAACAGGCTAAACAATACTTTTATTTTTTGTAAATAAGTCAGACCACAGGCCGGTAATTATATTTATAACAGGTAACAGACTTGATCAGACTAACACATTTAAATAAAAGCTTAATCTTTTAAAATCAAAACTCAGTTTGCCTCGACCCGTTAACACCTGCTTGTAACCTTGTAAAACAACACAAAATTTCAGCGGATGCCACTCTCCTTTTTGGCACAAACAAGGGCATACCACGAATAAGAAGGTTAGAAACTCTTTTGACACCTAAAGTCACGTAGTAATGAGGAATTGACTAAAAGCGTAGCACTTTTTTTTTTTCTCGAAAATACAGCGTCATAGCACTTTGACACAATGCCTTTAAGGGCATTTGGTACAGGAAATTTTTTTTTGTCCGAAAATTTCAATTTTTATAAATATAATTTTTACATTTAATTTGTGATAATATCTGAAAATTAAAAATTTAAAAAAATTCAGTTTCCCGAGAATCTTCATGAATCTCACGTACCAAACGGGTCCTTAACGCATATGTTGTAGAGCTCGTAGGAAACTCATTGATATTGGAAAGGTCTCGCTGATTCTCTATTGTGTAAAATAATAGTAATAATGGTGAAATAATTTTAAAAGATAATGCAAATAATATATTAATTGCGAACTCTGATATATCTACAATTGATTTTAAATGTATATCTTACAATTCATGTTTTCGAAATTGCATCAGTTGCGACATGAGTTTGGATCGTGACAAAAGAAATAAAGAAGAGGATGGAGGAAGACTAAGAAAATAAAAGAATACGTGTTTTTCTATTTTCCTTTTTATGTGTATAAAATTTTATCATGAAGTTTAATGACTAATAAAAAATAAGAGTTTTGGTGATGTCGTTTGAATTATCTTTATCTTGTTCCTAAGTTATTTTAAAAATCAGACAGAGTATAATTTTTTATATTATATTGTATTTTTTTAATAAATCAAATTCATCTTTAAAATTTAAATTGATATCTACTTTCTCTAACTCTAAAGGACCGGATTGATATTAAAAAAGTTTAGCATAGTTAATTAATGTCATCTATCACCTATATTTTATAAAATGTATGTGCACTCAAAATTTTCTTTTGATTTCATACTTTATATATATATATATATATATATATATATATGGGAAAAAAGTTTCCGATGTTACTTTAGATAACTTTGTCTAATGTTCATCGAAACGACGTCGTTTTGGGGTTAAAAAATTAGAATGATAAAGACCATTATAACCCTGAAATAAATTAAAATTACAAAAGACACCATGATTTCCGTCCCAAAACGACGTCGTTTCGATGAACTTTAGGTAAAGTTATCTAAAGTAACTTTAGAAAAAACAAACCCTATATATATATATATATATATATATATATATATATATATATGGGTTTTATAAGAGTTATGTTGTAGGAAAAGTGATTGTGTAATGTTATAGAGATTCGTTTTGCGTGCCTTAATTTTTTATTTATTTTTTTGTTTTAAAAAGTGTGAGCCCCACAAAATGTTGTGAGTGTAGGAAAGTTTGTTGTGTTATGTTAAAGGATAAAACGAAAACCCTATATATATATATATATTATTTAAATTTTAACGGATAGGATATTGTAACAACTAATTAGTGTTACTACTAATCAATTTCACCGTTAGATCGATTATGTTGATCCAACAGTTATATTTATTTCCATCTTTGTATGGTTATGATTCTCCATATTTAATATGAAAGCATTAAATATTGGAAATAATAACCATACAAAGGTGAAAATAAATATAAAGTATTAAATATTAGAAATCATAACCATACAAAGATTAAAATAAATATAACCGTTGGATCAACATAATCGATCTAACGATGAAATTGATTGGTAGTAACACTAATTGGATGTTACAATATCCTTCCTTAAATTGGTTGTTACAATATCCTACATTGAAACCTTAAATTACTTTGGGGCTTTTGAAAAATAAGTTTTTTGTGATCTATTGATACGAAAATTGTTTGAAATAATTTCCTATATGGAAGTAATTTCGTTCATGAATGTATTGTTACGAAACATATGGTCCATATTATGAAAGTTTCAATCTTTCTTTAAATCGATCTTGTTTCATTGACGTAAAATGAAAATTGGTTTGTGGGATTTTTGCTCTCTTGTTGTTTTCCCATTGTTTTATGTTATTTTTAATACAAAAATCACACATTTTTGTGCCAAGAGGAATCGTGACTCATAACCTGAAGAATCATTTTTTTAAACTTTCAAAAGCTATAAAAAAATCGCTAAAAAATATGCTATTTTTGAGACGGGATGTATTATATTAGAATTTTGTTGCGTTATTGTTTTTGGGTTGTTTTGTGATGAAAATTGCTCAAAAATATGTTATTTTTAAGCTTTGATGAAGCTCCCATAACGTAACCTGATTTCGAGCGAGTCAACCCGCAAAAGGAAAGGAAGAAAAAGATACTGTAATATAGAAATATCAAAAAATTCTAGGGATTAAGATGAGATTGTGAGAGAGACATTCTATTTATATTTTTCACTAGAAAATCTCACGAAATTCGTACCAATAGAAAATCCACTAAACTTTTTAGATTTTTGAAATACTACAAGATTGTTTTGACTTTGTTTAAAATTCTAATTGAATTCCATCAGAGTTGGATGGACACTAAAATAATTTTTAAAATTACTATTTTTCAATCTTTTAAAATCATAATTGAATATCAATGAATTTTTTTTTTTGTCTAAAAATAATCAATTCAAATCCTTTAAAATCTGATCCAATTAACTTAACCTATTAAAAAAAAATATTAGGAACTGAAATGATACGTGTAGCTTCCAATGAAAGACGACCACGTAAGAACCAAGGTTTGACATCCTGTTGGGCAATCTTGTTTCATTGGAGATTTCAACTTCCCATATTTAATTCTCAACGCTCATCACCGATTCTCTCTTTGATTCACCTTCTTCTTCTTTTCCATCTGCATCTTCTTATTCTTCTTCTTCTCTTCACAACCTAATCACTTCTTTAACTTTTTCTTCCATCCCTCTTTGACGATGATGATTGGGCTTAACCACAAACCCCTTTTGCATCTTTCTCTTCTACTTGTGTTGCTGTTTTTTTCTTCGACTGAATCCCTCAGATTCGAGCTCCAATCTGGTCACACCAAATGCATCTCAGAAGACATCAAGAGCAATTCCATGACAGTGGGAAAGTACTCCATCGTCAATCCCAACGAGGGTCACCCTTTGCCTGATTCACACAGAGTCACCGTTCGGGTATATTCCCATTGCAATTCAATAAAAAAAGAAAAAAAAAGGACCAAACTTTTTCGCGACCCGGATTGAATCTGTGTGTTTTGAATCAAGTTTGATGGTTTTTTCTTAATGGGTAATCATGTGTTTGATTTTTTTTTTTTTTGTCAGGTGACTTCGTCTTATGGGAACAACTATCACTATGGGGATCGCGTTCAATCGGGTCAATTTGCATTTGCAGCAGCGGAGGCTGGAGACTACATGACTTGTTTCTGGTCTGTGGATAACAACCCTCAGATAACTATGACTATAGATTTCGATTGGAAGACGGGTGTTGCAGCCAAGGATTGGTCTAATGTTGCTAAGAAAGGACAAGTTGATGTGAGTCACTACTATGCATTACTTTAACACTCTATATGATATATCCCACAATTAATCTGGTATTGAGTACAGTGTTGTTTCCTTGGTGCCCTCTGGATATTTTAATAGGTTCAATCTAGTTTGCTGCTTATTTATTTTTTTATTTTTTTATTTTTTTAGTCTGTGTTTTCCAAGATCTTTTATATAGGTTACCTCAATTAGTTTGGGATATAAGGTGATGGTGATATTGATGCTGATGTTGTTTATTCCAAGATTGACTTGGTTGCGTTTCAAGAAATAGTTATCTTAGGAGAGCTGATTTCGACTCAACTCAGTATTACTGTGGTATTTGTGGCTATTTCAAGATTATCTGAGGCTAGAATATCTTACTGTGTACTTGATCTGGCTCTGGATGATTATATTAGGGGTATGCTCGGATTTAGCATATGTGCTTATGTGAAAATTCAAATGAATGAACAAGTAGCTCAAGTAGTTTTGAAATATCAAGTTTTGCTTCTAATTTGGCGCTCGTGATTGTGTTACTCTCATGCGGCCAAAGAAATTTGTTAGGAAGTCACCTATCATCAAGGTGTATACTAGGAGGGGCCGTAGGGGATTAGAATCCTAGGCAAGGCAAGGAATGTATGTGATTAATTTTAGGTGTGAAAACTCTTTGTAACAGAATTGTATCAGAAAAATAAAAAGGGATGAGGGGAGTGAAGGAAGGCAATCACGAATTATTTTGAAATTGGGAGAAATAAGGCCTCTTGAATGCCCATGCTATATGTTTTCTTTCTTTTTTTGTTGTACACAGAGTCACAGACCATGCCTATGTGTGATCCCTCTGATACAGTAGCTATAGGTTCAATATTATACAGTTTCTTCTCTTAATTTCGTGTGATTAAACCCAGTTCCTAGGTTATTCTCTAATATTATACAGATATTAGAGAATTTCTCTTAATTAAGGATTTCAAATTCATGTTTTGGGTATGGTGCATACTCTCCTAGAGATGTGAATATCTAGCTATAGGTGCAATATTATACAGTTTCTTCTCTTAATTTCGTGTGATTAAACCTAGTTCTATCAGCTGGTATCATGTAGGAGTTGTGGGTATGGTAGCTACAAGAATGGACACTAGATTAAATAAAGTTGAAATTAGATTGAAGGAGATGTCAAAGAAGTTTGGGAAAATAGATCTTAAGATGGAAGCAATTTCATAGTTCATGGAAGGAAAGGAAGCTAGGTTTGATGCAATTAAGGGGCACGTGAAATAGATCAAGCAATTTATGATGGGAAAGCTAGAGGAAAGGTAGCGACAACATCACACGTTTTTTCTGCGATGTCCTTAGAAGATACTCCGATGAAATAAGAGATTTGTGTGGAGCTGGAGCTAGCTGAGGGCTCAAATGCCGAGAGTAAGGATGAATCTCCCCGAACTGACATCGTTGGGGATTTTTTAGAGATATTAGAGAAGAAGGACGTGTTTGAAAAAGAAGAGATTGAAACCAAGAAGGGGACAAAAACTAAAAAGGAGATCGTAGCGGTAGATGGAAACCATCCACTAAGTCATGTGATGAAGGAGCAGAAGAAAGAGGAGTTCGCGATGAGAGAGCAAGGAGAAGAGCTTGTGATTGTGATGGAGATATCCGAGCCTCCATAGAACTGCTAAACCCAGATGCTTGTGTGGCGGATTATGAGATCCCTACGGGGGAGTGCAAGCAAAGAGGGTTGTCATACCACAACCTCACATCTGAAGCAGGGGAAAGAAGGAGGAGGGACCTAAGTCAAGGATGGAATTACATAAATTGGATCAATATGTTGACTTGATAGGTCAGGTCTAAATTACTATTGATTGGTTGCAATCCCAACTCAGGGAGGGACACTGGTTCCTTTATCTCTGCTTGGTGTGAATATTATGCTTGTAAGCCCATGATTGTGTCTAAACTGATTGGACCTAAAATACTAGGTTCCTATCCATCAAACAAGGAGGCCTTTCTTCCGTCATCTACCTCTTGGACAACTACGTCCATAAATCAGGTTTGGATAATCGTTTGTTGTCTTTGAATTCTCATAGGTTGTTTGATTTCAATCAGCCGAGGGAGAAAATGGAAGGGGATGAATGTACTATTCTGTGGACACTAAGACATGAGGCCCTACAATCCTCAGTCGACTAGCTCTGATGTGTTGTTCTACGACACTGATTGCATGTGGAATTCCCGAGCCTGCTACCAGTCTTGCATTGAATCCCACAGAGGACCCAATGTTGATGTATCAAAACCTTACTGGCTGTTCAACTTGGATTTTTTGAGTACATTCATGACTCCCTATTTGGGCATTTTGAGTCAATGCCTGTGATAATTTTGCGTGGGAAGTCGACTGGTGCTTCTAGGTTCTTCTAGTTGAATGCACACATGGATGAGTATGGGTTTTCACATTGCAACCATGAGAAGAATTTGCAGGAGCAATAGCAAGCGAAGAGTAACCTGGGAGATGATTGTGGTGCTCCTGGATCTGTTGGTGTTAGCACAATAAGTTGTACTTGTAGGGATTTACTGTTGTTAAGATCGTCCATGACCCCTAGATCATAGTCAAGCCGTGTTACAGTTCCAAGGTAGATCTCACCTTCTGGGACTGACTCAGTGGCCATGAAAGGCAGAAAGAGAGGGGTTGCTAAGCTTGGTCAGAAGCAACCTGTGTCTAGGAAATTCGTTGACAAGGCATAGATGGACTTGTAGATTTGAAGTGCATTCATTGAATAATAGTTACATGAAGGAAAGGGCAATGGCATACCGGTGGAAGTTATTTTGCATCATGCATAAGTTGGTCCTTACATTTTAAGCAATTGGACCTTGGGGGAGGGTTTTCGCTGCCTTACCCTCACCTTGAGGAAACATAGGCGGGAAAACTCGTTGTAACAGAATTGTATCAGAAAACATAAGAATAAATGAGGGAAGTGAAGGAAGCAAACAAGAATTATTTTGAACAGAGAGTTGGGAAACACAGGGCCTCTGCCCATGCTTAATTTCATGTGATTAAACCCAGTTCTATCAAAATCAAAGGTTGCACTTTAATCCATCCCCTAGCTTATGCTGCATGTACTTGTATGAAGTGAATGTATGACCTCTACTAGCTGATGCTCAATCTGATTGGTGAAGTAGTGTAGTAACCGGTTAGATAGGTAGATATCTGATTATGGACTAGAGTGTTACAGATTTGCAGCCTTACTGGTGAATTTCTAATCATGGTAAGCTTATACGGATGTTGTATTTCTAATCATGGCAAGTTTCTGTCTCTATGATATGTATATGAATGTGACCGCATATCATCCTTGCATATGTCATTTTCCCTGTACTTTTGCTTTCCAATTATTTGATATCCGTAAGTGGCAGTGATCTCTTTTGTTGACTTATTTTTCTATTGACAAGTTGGCTTTAATGATTACTAACCTCCAAATATTTATGTATTATTCCTCCCTTGTATCTCTTATGTGGATTATTTTGCAATCCCGTGGATATGACCAAAATTTATGCCCTATTCTCGAGCAAATCTGGACCTACTCAAAGCCTCCCTGTCCCACGCATTTGTCGTTGGAGGCATAAACCAACACATAACTCCATGGTTTATCAATTAGTTTTCAAAAGTTGTACTCTCTGCTGACTTGATGTTTCATAAAAGAAAACTTTTTACACAGATTTCATTCACATGTACCAGGTAATGGAGCTAGAGCTGAAGAAGTTGTATGAAACTGTGACTTCCATTCATGACGAGATGTTTTATCTTCGTGAAAGGTAAGCATTCGCCTGTGAATCCTTCATTCCATACATTGACATTGGATATTTTAACAAGCATTGTTCTTATTTTTGGTAAATTCTTAATTCAATACACTGACCTAGGATATGTTAACATGCATTATTCTTTTGTTTACTTTTTTTTTTTTTTTTCCAGAGAAGAAGAAATGCAGGAGCTCAACAGAGCAACCAATACCAGAATGTTCTGGTTGAGTTTGCTTTCGCTTTTTGTATGCTTATCAGTAGCAGGGATGCAACTGTGGCACTTGAAGTCCTTCTTCGAGAAAAAGAAGCTCATTTAAAATTTTGTAGTAGTTGTTTCATTTTTCTTATGCGTTCTTGTAAAATATACCGGAATTAATTTATCCAGAGTATACGCATAATATTAGTCTGATGATTTTTTTTTAAGAAATCAATTAAGCAAGCAACGTCCCTTGATAGACACCAACTATGAACACAATGGTCGGTAGCTTGTAAAATATAAAAACAAAGCTCACGTCAGTAGTAGGATTGGAAGTGATTTAACTTGCAAGTTATTTCTGACATGGTTCATTAATAGTTGAATAAGCTGAGCTTACATGCTAACAATTTGAAGTTGAGCTAAAGATTTTGGTTTATACTTTCCTATAGTCAACTTATTAATTCGTGAGCTGGTCTGAATATATATATATATATATATATATATATATATATATATATGGACTTATCATTTCTTAAGTTGTTTGAGATAATTTTATCTCTAGTTACTAAATCATAATTGTGCAAAGATGAATCAATGGTGATAAAGGAAGAGAGAGAAAAAGAGAATTATAATTATTTAAATGTGAATCAATTAATATAAGAAAAGAAATAAACAAAACGACGTAGTTTTGGAGTAGTCGGAGATAAACTTATCTAAGTTGTCAGAAAAATATTTTTTCCTCTCTCTCTAGATATATATATATATAGACACACTCGCACACACTTATCAATAACTTGTCAAGCTAAAGGTCACTTCCATTGCCTTGATCACCCTACAAATTATGTGGAATGTAGGTATTTTTCAAAATTGTGTTTATATATGATCATGTATATTTCTCGAGATATAGGAAATGAACAAGGTTTGTATTTCGCCTGAAAAGGGGGAAGGGGGAGGCATTGTTTTACAACGAAAACTTTGGAGCAAAATAATGGATTAAATTAGTTTGTTGTATATAAATATAAGATTTAATGTTTCTCAAGTTATAACTGATAAAATTATCTCTTACGTATATAAAAAAAATATAAAATTCTTGTTTTCTCTTCTTTATTTTTTTTCTCACGTGGCTCCATACAGACTCTACACAACTTTATGTATATATAAAATATAATTCTATCTGACTATCTCCTTAAAAAAACATTAATCCCTTAAATATAACATGCTTATAAAACAAAGAGAATGTAGGGAACTTTTATATCAATTTCTCTTCTTTTTGTTCTATTTTCGCTTCTAGGCAGAGGTGGAACTGGAGCTGGCGACTGTTTGCTCATGATGGTACGTAGCCCATTAAAGACATCATTTTTTTTTCGCAGCAGATAACTACATTCACGTGAAACCAGAAAAAAAGGAACTCCTATGAAAAGGCAATTCCAAGAAAGATGGCACCATTTACACCACAGGAATTGGTACAACATAATACAAAAAAGGAAACTATTATTGATTTTTTAAACGAAAGATGAAACATAAAACAGCGGATAGCATATGTGGTGGCCTACTTCCTCAATTTGTTTGTACACTTAAAACGCATTACACTAAAGCAACAACTTGAATATGCTCCCTTGAATGGAACGGGAGCTTTAATGAGATAAAAAGCAATGGAGCGTAGAAACCAGAAAATGGCAATCTACATTGCCTGTTCTGTTCATTAATCCACACAGTTGAAAATAAGTATTGACTTTGCAGGTTTTCCAGTTAGCTCTACCAATCCATAAACCCAGCAGCAATAGGGAAGGCAAACCGCCTGAATGGTAATGCCAAGTAAATCATCTGAATTTCTGAACATATTAATGTTCGGAAAATATTTATGAAGTGAACAAGTGCCAGTGATGATCTGAGGGTAAATTTTCCTTGATCTTTTCAAGCCGTTTAAGGATCTCTATGAAGGAAGGTCTTTGATTCATGTCAGCAGCCCAACACTGCTCCGTTAACCTAAGAACATGCAAGGCCATAGTCTATAAGATTACTTATATGATTAAAGCCAAAAGCTGCTCTATTAAAATTTGATGTAAACGAAATAAGTATTTACTAGCTATAACTTCTAATAGCCTAATTCACAAAGCATTCCAGAACCTCTAATTAAATGGTCACCAAAAAAGAGTTTATATCATATTTATGCTAGTCACACTTGGGGCTTGTGAAATGGAATTTCTAAGTAGCAAGGGTAAGCATATAGGTTCTCAATGTTCTTCCATGTACAGTGGAGGGTAAAATCACAGTCATTATTAACCATGCCTCTTTCTTTTCTTTTCTTTTTTTACAAACTGTCATAATAAATCAGACTATCAGAGATTAAAGTACTTCCCGCACAAAGTAAGATTATAGATGCTGGATCAATGTAAAGTATATGAGGGATAACAAATGAATATGTCTTTCATAATTTCGTGCAATATACAATATTAAGCCCAGTAATGGTGCATCATATGCCTTGAATATCACAGAATATTTAAACACACCAAAGCACATGCAGTTGAAAATCTCAAATCAAATCAAACTGAGTTTTTAACAAGGCAAAGAGATGAAATCAATCCTAAGTCAGATGTTGAACAAATAGGTCAGACTTAAAATGTGGAGGATATGATTAGTTATAGGGCTGTATAAACTAAAGTAATATCTTCTCCATTGGAAGCACTTTGGTAAGTACTCATATAAGACCTAGCTAAGTAGGTTGACTTCTCACTACCATTTTTAAGACAACTCCTTTTTCATACAACTCTGGAAGTGCAATTAAACCACATTATCTGCATAAGTTTAAGCCAGAAAACATATAGCTTCCATTTGAGTATTTTTAATTTAATAATGTAAAGGACCTAATCTCTTGAAAGCTTTAGCTATTAGGTGCAAGCCTTAAAGTGATTTCTATTCCTCAAATATGGCCGGTCATGTGAAAGCCTTTTGGGTTTGAAGTATGGACCGAACATAGACCCCACCACTTGGCCAAAGAGACTTGATACCATGACAAGAACTAAATCTTGTAGGTCGTAATAGAGTGCTAGGAAATTGGAACAAAGAAATATATCATAAATGACTTACTCTTGCAATTCAGGGATGTAACCCTTTGCCCGAAAACTAGGCCTGAATCCTTCAGCTGCGTGTTTTGCTCCATCATAAGGTTCATAACTTGCAAAAGGTGGTTCACCTTCAAGCATCTGCATGAGATGAAGATATTATGAATTACAACTAGCTTCAAATTGTATCACATAAAACTCTTATACTTGAGCAGCAGAATTACCTCATACAAAATCATTGCAAAGGAGTACACATCAACCTTCTTATCATATCTCCGGTGTTTGAAAACTTCAGGAGCCATATAGCGGTCTTTTTTATCCCCGAGAAGAGGGAAATTAAATTAAGTTTTGCATAAGAATAACAATTAATGTTTTAAAAGAACTTCTAAGAATACTCACAGCTCCCAGTTTCACCAGTCATCTTGTATACATCATGAGAACTCTGGACTGTGATAAGCTTACTCAATCCAAAATCTCCAACTTTTAAATGGTCAGCACTAGAATTGACTAAAAGAACATTCCTGAAATTTTAGAAAATAAATTTCAACGTATATACATAGACTTCTAAATTCTAGATGCATGTTCTAGATGACAAAAATTGTCAATCTAGGATAAAAGCAAAATTTGCTTCAATTTTTATAAATAATACATCATGACATACTGTCTGTTGCAGGCCATCCATATGAAGATAACATATTCATATATAGGTTGCAAATAACCAACTTACCTTGGCTTTAGGTCTCGATGAATAATAACATTTGGCTCATTGTGAAGATAAGCCATTCCTCTACAAACAATATTCACAAAATATAGATTAGCATCGTGATTAGATTAAGCGAAGTTGAATGTTTGCAAATGCTTCTAGGCTCCTAATGCTATTATCCCAGCATTGATAAAAGACAGGATGCTCTGAAATTGGCTAGTTATACACTGGTCATAGTATTCAGGGCATCTTCCTATTCCCCACCTCTTCAAAAAGATCTACTTGGTTTACTTAACTGCAATTCAGTAACTGAAAAGAAATTTCTACACGATGTTGTTTGGTTGCTTGGTTCACTTCTTTTTAAACAAATGATACATTCTGTTAGCGTTTCCTGTACTACTCAAATACAAAGCAAAGATTACTTGGCAGGAGTATTCGCTTGAAAGATCTCAGTGGAGACTTCAACACTTACCAATAGAACATCCCTTCCTCTTTTCCCCTCCCCCATCCCCAGACCCTCTAGAAGGGTCTAGTGCAGACTACGAAAAAAAAAGTTGATTATGATAAAAAAAAAATTAAGGTCCGTATGTCTTAACAGGGTTACTGCCTTGCAATTTCTTTCAGGAACCAGTATTTCAATGTATTCTTCACAGCATATCCATAAATCCTTAGGAGGAAATTCTATCTCATAGTCAGAAATCAAGTTACAGATCATACTTCATGGATAGCAGTGAGTGAGTAGTGAACAGCATAAGTAAAAGGTTGGACGTATTCGCTTTTATAGGATTCCAACTTCCAAGAGCTTGGTAACTTTAAAATGACTTTTTGGGAATTTTTTGAGCAGTAAATTTACCCTCCTCTTGAAATTTTTTCAATCACTCCATTTAAGCAGAGCATCAAAAGAAGGAAAAAGTGTAAGCTTTGTTGGAAGAATGCTCTCCTTGTGGAGCTGGTGTGGCTGGAGCACAATGTCACAGTTTTTCAATAAACAATAGAGGTTTGGCGGCCACTTATATAACAGATCATGGAGCTAATTAGTTCTTATCTGGCTTCCTTTGTTTTGTTGTATTTTAATTGTTAATAATTTCCTCCTATCCTCCTTTTATGAAATTCTCTTTTATTCTTGTTGAAATTATAGGAATTTAAGTAGGAAGGAAGAAAAGAGAATAAAAACTGAATAATCTGAAATTTATATTGATTTGATATGAAAGGTGTGTTATGATACGATACAAAAGACAAAGCACTAAGCTCTATTTATTCTAATAGAAGACTCCTAATCCTAATTAAATAAGAAAACAAATCATGAAAAATATGGATTCATTGAAACCAAGCCTATGGGATAATCTAAAATACTCTAAATTACTCTAAGATACAATCAAGATATTATGAGATATTTTTCAAACATTCTAACAGTTCTTAATAATTTGTTTTAATAATATTAAAAATTAGAAAGGAAAAGGAAGGTAAGGCACCATACCTAGCAATATCCATCGAAAAGTTTATAGCTGCTGAAGGACTAAGTGAACCTTTTTCTTTTAGGTATTGATGAAGATCACCCTATAAAGGAATGTAATAGAAGTTTAATTTTAAAGCATATATTTACCAGATAAAAAACTAGGTGTGGAGTGCTCAATTGGAAGGAATTACACTTAATTTACATACCCCTCTTAGATACTCAGTAATTAACATAAGGGGCTTCCTGTCAGTAACAGCTCCAAGAAACTGAACTATGTTGGGGTGTCGAAGCTTCACTAGCAAATTGACCTCATGCCTGAAGTCCTGACTGTATTAAAAATTAACACACAAAATAAACAGAGAGAAAGAAGATAAGTCGCTGACACACGAGATAGCAGAAAAACACGGGATGGAGAAAATATGGTTTATTGCTGCAAAACCAGCTTAATCACAAGGCTGTACGTGACCGGTGACTCCCTCCCCAACCACCTTCCTTCCTTTAGTTTTCATTAGTCATTATAAACAAACATAACTACACATCCAAATATCCTTTTGAATCATTTGGCCCTAAAGAGGAAGTAGGTTAAATCTGAACAGAATACCTTCAGCAAAAAATGTTCAATTACTTGTTGAAATGTTTCCCTATAGCCCCATGCAAGTAAGACTTGACAGAGGACATGTAAAAGCAAGTCATCCGACATTAGTTTTAAAAGATTCATCAGCAACATGCAATCCGAAGACATTAACATCACAAATAATCACAAACCAGTAGCAAACCAAATTGAACACAAATTCTAGAGATGAAAGAAAGTTATCTCACATCACCATTCTATCTTCTGAAAGAGATGGAAGAATGCGTTTGACAGCAACTGGTGTTCCACGCCAATGGGCTTTTAAAATCTCACCAAAAGATCCCTGCATGAAACTTACATCATTGATAAGACCAAATCTGGTATGCAAACTTAGTTTATCAGTAGCTTATATGCAAAGTAAAAGTGAAATGATACACCTAGCAAAGCAACAGCAAGAAACACTACGTGAATACAACTTAGAAAAATAATAATAGTTAAAACTAGTGAAAAAATGAACAAAAGTAAAATTGCAAGAGAAAAAAACACTACGTGCATTAAAAAAATAAAAAATAAAAAATTAAGCTAGCAAAAATAAACAAAATTAAGAAAACGCAGAAGAAGCAACACCTTTCCAATACGCGCTGAATTAGAGAAGTCCAACTCAGTAGGTTCTACTTCCCAATCACACTTGTTCGGCAACGGCGGCGGAACAGGCTTCGGTTCAAAATGGCTTCCATTTTGGCCCTGTCTCATCATTCAACTTCCCTTATCATTCACCGAAGACAAAATAGAAAAAGAGAGAGCGAGAGAGAGCGTAGCAAACTCACATAAGACAAGCCTCCATGCGATTTCAAAAGCTCGATCACTTCAGTCTTTTTAGCTCCCTCTGCATCAGCCAGAGGCTATACAAAAAATAAAAAATAATAAAACCATAAAACCATAAACTAAAACCTAAATTTCACTTCGCAATCAAGCAAGCACACACGGAAAGAAAGAGATAACAGAAGAATTAGAATCAGTGAATCACAGTGTTTTTCCAACGATCCTGCGCGTTGACATCAGCGCCGAATTCAATCAAGCATTTGGCGACGTCGATCCAGCCGTGTAGGGAGGCCACGTGGAGCGGCGTACGGTTGTCATAATCTCCAGCCTTCACCAGCGACGGATCCTCCTGCAGGAGCTTCCGCACCGCCGCGGCGTCGTTTTGATGTGCGTGCCACAGTATCAACGACGTGCGACTCACCCTCGCCTTCTCCTTGTCCTTCTGCTTTTCCGTGCTGCCTGAACTCATGGTTGTTCTGTTGAAAGTTGAAACTGATTGCTTTCGGTTAAGAAACCAAACGACGTGTCGGTTATTCTCCTCAATTTCAGCTTTGTATCCATACACTGTATTATAAAATTGACCCTCACGCGTTCCGATTCCTACTTTAGTGTGTCAAGGGCGAAGCATTTCCTTCCTCTTTAATTTCCTTATCTGCCTTTGGCTTGTGGGGTATATGCTTACTGCTTTGCCTTTAAAATTTCCAACTTGAGTGTGTCGGTTATATCTTTCTATTTTCGTCGGAAATGGATCCCTGTGGTAACATGTAAAAGATCATAATCATACAAAAATAAATCAATGGTTATCTCTCCTTCTTTATTATTATTGATTCACTTTTGTATGGTTATAATTTCACACCTAACGTGATCATGCAGAGGAACGAGATCCATTTTCGTCATTATTACCGGAACGGAAAACTGAATATGTTACTTGTTATAATTTAGTTTTCGGGAGTTATATTTATAAATTATTTATTTATAAATGAATTTAATTAATCAAAAATAAAATTCGAGTAGAATTAAGTTAAAAAATCAATTTGATTGCGATAATGAGTAAAATTAAGTTAAAATTTAAGAAACCAGATAATATGAATCAGGTTTTGGGTCAAGTCAAGCAACACCAAGCATACACATAATCTTGACCCTTCAAGCTCGAATTTACCCATGAATTTTTTATTATAAAATTAAGGAAAATACTATATTTATAAATTTTTTGTTTATATATTTTTACAAATTAACCTATGTATTTCAGAGAATACACAAAATATTTTCTGGAATATATAGTTTAATTTATAAGAATTTGTAAACAAAAAATTTGTAAATATAACTTTTTTCTATTATTATATGTAAATTGTTTTTATAAAGTCATCCAGTTTAATTAATCAATTTATGATTAAACTTGAACTGGAAATTTTATCTCTTGGCTGTCAATATCAATTTGGATATAATCACATTTTTTTGTGTATTAAGTAATGCTCGGTCATCATACTTAGCTGCCTCTTAAATTGATCACTTGTTCTCTACATATATATGCACCAAATCATGTCGATAAAATTCAGAATTTGGATTGAGGAGCTTTTGGCTTTATCGTAAGTGTACTTCTTTCAAATATTTGTCATTTATATTGTTAGAAATCTATGTTAGTATCATTATCTTTTTATATATTAATTAATTAATTATACTATATAGTGCGTCTAATATGGAAATGAATACTTAAGAGTTTAAAATAAAACTGCACCAAATGCAATTTAACTAACGAGTGAAAATTCTAAAACTTATATTTTAATTATTATTTTATCATAAAAAATAAATTAAAGTTGAGATCTTCTGTTGTTGAATTCTCAACTGTAAAAGACCATTATCCATCTAATATATGATATATTTTTTTCGAAAAGGATAAAATAATAAGATCAATGTCGATGTTTGAGTTCAAGACCTAAAGTGGAATTAACATGACTTTGCTTTGACATTTTGAATTATGCTGTGCCAATTAACTGTATGCTTAGGTTGTAGTCAAATAAGCGAATTACCAATTACTAATAATGATAGAATTGTATTTATTTATGAAGATTCTTTTTTTTTTTTTTTAGTAGGCTGATTTATGAAGATTCTTAGTACGTATATCTGAAAGTGTCAAGTTCCAAGGTATCCATATGTGCTTTAAAAATTACAGAACAGGGTCAAAGAGCGAAGGTAACGTAACGCTGCAAAAAACTGGCATGATGCTGATTGACGCTGCAATAATATAATTAGCTGCCAATTCGGTGCACCGGAACCTTGCGACGTGATGATAAGATTTCATTCAATTGTGCAATCTGAAGTAAGAGTTGGCTAATCTTCTGCACCAACAAAGTAATTAATTAGGATAACGCTATTTCATATTATGAACTTGTTTTGCAAATGAGAACGGATCATGCAATTAAAACTGCAATTAGAACTAGTAGAGTTTCATTCAAATTCCTAACATCAACAGCTGCACTTTATATAAAGAATCAATAGATTAACTGTCTTTTTGGATGGGCTTTTATTCTTAAGAAATTGTGTATATTTTAAATTTGGGACAAAGTTCTTTTAAAGTAAATAAGTTGAAAGTACTTTAAAAGAACTTTGTCCCAAATTTAAAATATACACAATTTCTGACCATTGGATTGCAAAATTCAGGAGATTCCTTACTATTCATTATTTTTATGAAAATATCCATACTCTTAATAACAAGTAGTTAATATTTGGTTGTGTTTTATTTAATAAAAACATCATTACAAAAATGATGTATTTAATTTTTAGAAAGGATGATATATAAATAAATATTACCAAATAATATTAAAAAATATTTGATATCCTCATAAAAAGAAACGATACCAAAAAAACTTCATATAAAATTAATTATTTCATTAATATACGTAAATTACTTTAGGCAAATTATAACACATTAATAAGCTTCATTATCTCCGGCCCACATTTTCCATTACTAGAAGGTATGAGGGTTTTAATACAGGAAAAAATGTTATAGAAAATTTCTAATTTTATGTCATGATATAATAAGTGTAAGATCCACCTATAATAAAAAACAGAAAAAAAATACCCCTTTTTATATAATGTCTGTTGGAATGATTTGTTTTTTCTTACTAAATGAGAAAAACAAATCCTTTTAAAATAAGAATAAAAATGAAATTATGTTACCAAAAATAACCTACTCATCAATCTATCATATATTTGGTTAAACTTATTCACAATAAATAAAATAAAATAAAATGCACATTGAATAACCCACAAAATTATAATTTTTATTGTAGGTCCTTCGCTTAAATAGCTTTAAATCAAAAAGGGTGATTATTTTACGGCAGTCACATTAAGTTTCTCGTGCAGTTGTTAAACCCGACCCGGCATCGATCCGGTCGGGGTACTGGGTCATTGATCGGGTCGGTTAATCCGGATATATATAGATATATAAAAATATATATAAATATGAACATATAAATTCAATTATATTCTTCATATTCAAAATGAATTAAACAATGTTCACTAAATAAGCTCAAAAATAGGAAGAATAAATAAATAAAAGTGCATGCTATTACTATATCAATTTAAATTGCAACTCAGAATTTCTATAAACATACCTCTCAATGACATTGAACTCATATTTTTGAAATTCAACTACATTAAAATGACATATATCACATTCTCTAATTTATTATTCCCTAAATTGCTTCAGTATTGGAAATTAAGAGGTCATTGTAGAAGAGTATACTAGCAAATAAAATTATAAAAAATTTTAAAAGTGAGTTTTATATATATTTTTGATAAGATGAAATGGTTTTGGTTTTTTTTTTTTTTTTTTTTAAATGCATGATCTGACCGGATCAACGGTCACCGGATTTGACCGGGTTTTGGCCAGGTCAATGCATGACCGGTCCAATGCTTGATCCAAATCGACCTAATAATCGGTTCACCGGATTCCGGATCGACCCGGCCGGGTCGGGCCAGATTTTACAACAGTGTTCTCATGTCATTACAACTGTGAATTTTGTTTTTTGTTTTTTTAATGTGAACGCATCATTAAATACGCCCAATATTTAAGGATGTTGTCAATTAGGTTCAGATAGGTCAATTTGGATTCAATTAGATTCAGGTTTGCTTAGATTTAATCAAATTTAATTTAGACTAATAAATTATTAGCTTAATTTAATCATTTACTGGCTATGGATTATATAAATTTACTTTTTAGCCAATATTTTCTTTTCTATTCTTAAAACTAGAGTAACAAGGCTTTTTGACCCTTATAACCCTTAATTAATAACTAATTACCAAATTGCCCTTCATTCAAAACTATTTCGAAAATTTACCCTCCCGACAAACATAACACCAATCTGTCCCTGTTTGACCGTTGACCACGAAGCCTACCCGGGTACACCATTACCTACCCGGGTAAATTTTGAAACTTTTTATCTACCCGAGTATGTAGGGGTGTACCCGGGTAGAGTTCTTGAATCTGGGAAAATGGTTGAATTATTTACCCGGGTAAGGAGCAGTGTACCCGGGTAAACATCGACGGTAGGGTTTTAAAATACCCCAGCAGCCCCATTTCGAAAACCCACAAAAGGGGTACCCGAGTAGAGCTGCTGGAGGAGTGTCTTCTTGAGCGATTTCAGGCATAATCTTGCACCAATTCGTCTTGTTTCTGATCATCATTCGCGGACCTTGCAACCTCTCTGCCTTCTACCGATTGAAATCGATCAAAGGTGCATTTTTTTTTCAGTTTTTTCAATTATGTTATGATTTCTGTTCTGATTCATTGTATTTTCGTTTATATCATTTGATTCTGTCCGAATTATTTTATCAATTTGTATGTCATACGCTTACCCTAACCCTGAATCTAACCCTAACCCTAACCCTAACATGTATCTAATTTCTGATTTTGGTTATTTTTTCAGTTTAATAGTGTGACACAATGACCTCTCGACGCGTTTCAAAGCTGCCAGTGACCCATTCCGAGAGAAGAACCAAGAGTCGTCACGATGGGTCGTCATCCTCTCAGCCCCAGGCTGGTTCGAGTCAGGCTCCGGACTTGACGTTCGGATATTTGTTTGAGGATGACATACCTTCACACGAGAAGTTCGTGAAGTTTTTCATGACCCGGAAGATCTGCGAACCGAAATCACTGGATTCGGCATTCTTCAACCTAGAGCGTTTTGACATTGTGCCGCTTCTTGAGCAGACACATTTACTTCACCTGGCGGAGATGCGGTGCCCATACTCGGAGGTTATGGTAAGAGCCTTCTACCAGAACCTTGGCTACTCGCAAGGCGAGCTGACTTCCCGTGTCTGCGGGATTGATATCATCATGACTGCTCCTATCTGGACGGAGCTACTGGGGTTCGATTTTGATGGTGTCACAGGAGCAGCACTATATGATGGAGACAGCCATCATATATTTGGTGATTATAACCGGGAGACCATTGTTACAGAGACTAGGAGGGCAGACGCTGAGCCCGGTCATTTTGCTCATTATCCTGTTAGCAACTTGTCAGTTTCTGCTCGCATTCTTCATTATGTGGTGATACATATTATTTTCCAGCGCCCGCATAATCACTCAAAGGTGCTGGAAGGGGACTTTGTCATCCTGTGGGCCCTCCTTCACAGTCAGCAGGTGAACTGGAGGCATTACATATGCATACTGATGTGGAAGGCAGCCAAGTCAAAGAAGGCTGAATTGCCTTTTGCATTTCTGGTGCAGAAGATTCTGCATAGATTTGGAGTGCCTATGGCAACAGAGACCTTGAAGACCGCCAGAGGCTGGAATGCTATATTTGGTGAGAGGCTCCTGAAGCAGTGTGGGATCCTACCGAACAGAGCGGGTATCTGGATGTGGAAGAAGGCACCAGAACCACCTGAGATCCCATTCCACCACGATGCTGAGATGGAGGATGCACCTGCAGGTGATGTGTTGGTCTTTATGAGTTTATGCAATTTTGTGTTGTTTAATTTTTAATGTGGTATTTATAAGATGTGTTTTTCATGGTTTATGATGTAGGCCTTGATGATGATGACGATGATGATGGCGTTGCTGAGGTTGATGTCAGACCGACACGTCCCACCCGCAGTCGGCGACCACCAGCTCCTCCTGAGGGTGGATGGACACTTGATCATGTCATGGCATCCATATATGATCTGACTACTGACTTTAGAGGATATAGACAGAGCACGAGCAAATGGCGAAACCAGATGGACACAAGGGTTGCACGGTTGGACACAAGGGTTTCACGCTTGGAGCGTTTAATTGGCGAGGGTGCCCATACTCAGGAGGAGGAGGAGGATGATGATGACAATGGGGATGAAACACAATCGGATGAAGAGAATGGGGAGGACACGCCATCGGATTAGTGTGTCCATAGGGTTTCATATCATTGATTTAGTTTGATGTAATGTAGTCATTTTGGTACATTTAGGAACTTTACCTACATTGCATGGATGTTTTTGTACTGGATGTTCAAAATTTGAATGAATGAAATTTTCGTTTTGCGCACTTTCAGACTTGTTGGTTCTATGCATTAGTATGGGACCTTGCATTAATATTGTCATAATTAATTTGGAAATCAATTCAACCCAAAGTACTTTAATATTCATGTTCAACTTTCATTGGCGCACATCTTGATTACTGCATCCTATTTCTACGAAATCAATCCACCCCCAAGTCATACTGTATGTAGGTATTACACAACAATTACCAAAATGCAAAAAAAATGGCCAAAACAGCATCTGCAACAACATCTGCAACTGGTCTACCCGGGTACCACGAACTGGTCTACCCGGGTAGGATGTACTCGGGTATATCATTACGAGTTACCCGGGTAGACCAGTTGCAGATGCAGCAGCAGGTGCTGTTCAATCCATTTTTTTTGCATCTTGGTAATTGATGTGTAATACAATAACCTTAACTGACTCGGGGAAGGGGTAAATGGGTATGGTAGACATTCGGATTGCACAATACGGAACGAGTGACTCGCTAAACTTAACGGATACATTTCAACAATACATTTCAACAATACATTTCAACAACACAAGAATACAGTTTAGGGTACAAGGAAACCAAACAATACGTAAAGTGATTGTCATTACAAAACAAAGTACTACACAAAAACAATACGTAATCATGCTTGTCTTAGTCTCAATGGACATGTACGAATGTTATGTCCAACTTGCTTGCAATGCTTACATCTGCTCTGACTGCTAGAGGGTTGAGACTCAACCCAATCCATCTCATTCTGAATCCTTGAAGACTTTGGTCTTCCTTTTGCACGTACCAACTGAGCATCCGGAATTATAGTTGGCCCAACAACGGATGGAATCAACAATTCATTGCCAATAGGAAACCAGTGTGCAACATATACTTTAGCAATGGTTGGAATTTTGAAAACATGATCCACATAATCATAATGGTTTAGCTTGGCTACCTTGCAAACTGCTAATACATGACTGCAGGGATACCTCCTTGCTGTAAACCTACCACACTGACATGTACGATTGATTAAGTCCACTCTTATGGTGTCACCGACCTCGTGTGTAGATTGATTGTAGGCATCCTCAACCTCAAACAATAACAGCTCACTATCATATATCCTCACACGATAAGTGCCAGCCAATTCATCATTTTTTTGCAAAGCTGCCTCAACCTTATTTGAAATTATCCAACCTTGTGAGATATCTTTTTCAATCCCTTCACGTCTCTTGACGAAATACTCAACGAGTCTACTGAATGTCATCTTGACCAATGCAGTTATAGGCAGATTTCGTGCTCCACGAAGCACCTTATTCACACACTCAGATAAGTTAGTTGTCATATGACCAAACCTACGTCCTGTCTCATCATACGACCTGCACCATTGCTCTTTCGGAATCGCATCCAACCATGAAGCAACTTCAGGATTGTTCTCGATAAATTCCTTGTACCTAATGTCGAAATTTATCTTTGAACATGTGTACCCTGCAAAAAACCATGACATATGCATTGGTTAGTGAATTTCATCAACGTTTTCTTCAAATGGTTGAAAATGTGAGTAATTATACCGTACATTACCTAATTTCATCAACGTTTTCTTCAATTCCACATTCCTAAAACGGGTATTGAAGTTGCTTCCGATGTGACGTAGACAAAATACATGATAAGCAGATGGAGGCTGCCACCCTCCGTGATCTTTCACCGCCCTTATGATGCTTCGATGACGATCGGATATTAGACAAATAACATGCCTATGTGTGACATGAAAACGTAAAAGGCTAAGAAACCAGGACCAATCATCCAACCTCTCACCTGGAGGAACAACAGCAAAGGCAATAGGTCACATGCTTTCACATACCCCAAAGCAAAATTATCCATCTCCATCCTGAGATGTTGCAATCAAGAGAGTACCTCTGTACTTCCCATACAGATGAGTGCCGTCAATTTGAATTATAGGCTTGTAGTGTTTGAATGCTTCAATGCATTGGTGAAATGTCCAAAAAACCCTTTGAAATACGGCCATGTCTGTATAAACCCGACGTTCATCAAAACATTGATTTGTATCAAGCTTGAACACAGAACCCACATTCACCTCTGTCATATACTTCAGCCAATTTGGCAAGAATCCGTACGATTTCTCCCAGTCACCAAACAACTTAACGATGGCCTTCATTTTTGCCTTCCAGACCTTCCTGTACGTTATGTTGTATCCATATGTTCCCTGTATCCTCTCCTGTATCAGAGCTGGTCTTGTGGATGGATCTTCCTTTAACATATCTGAAAAAATAAAATAACTTTACCATATTCTCAATTAATCTGAATCATTAAATACACAGTAGAATACATCCTCATTATAGCCGCGCAAATGACATTTGAATCCAACTGTCTATGATCCTGTGATAGGCCTTGATTTACGCATGTGTGACCTTGACCCCATTTACGGACCACCCAATTAGCTCCCTTCTTCGGCTTAATTGCCCTCATATACCAGGGACAACCGTCAGCATGGTTTTTACACTTCATAACAAATCTTGACTCGTCGCTTTTTTCAACTATGGCTGTCCTGTGCCCCTTCATACAATGTATCTTCACAGCATGTTGCAATTCTGGTTTGGACCCAAATTCTTGTTGCACAAATAACGGATCTCCTAACTTCCAACCTCCGTGCAAGTCATCATCGCCATATAGGATCTCCAACTCGTCATTAGGGTGCACCCAGTTAATGAATGAATAATGTTGGCTTTCATTCCAGAATGGCTCCACCTCAGTCCCTGCATCTAAAGATCAACTCTCATTTGTCTGAATGAATACCACCACAAATAATAAATTGTCTAAAGCAAATGTTCAAATTTAATAACTTACCACTATTGACTGGGTCGACATGAAGTGGTGACAAGGCTGGGGTACCCAGACTTACGGCGCTCATGTCAGCCTCAAAATTACCCTCCACGTCAGTGTCTGACGAATCACCTTCTGGAATAGCACTTTCAGGTTCTCCCTCATCTTCGTTGTCCACATAGTCCTCGTCTTCATCCTCTTCATCCTCATCCAATGCTACCTGAGGAGGTGCAGAAGATCGTACAACTGTATCTTCTTGACCGGTGCAGTGTGCAGTAGTGGTTGTATGCACCGGTAAATATGAAGATTGACCAGCATCAACTTCAACATATATCTCAATATATTTTAATACTTTCCATTCAACAAACGCATCTGTTACGAACTCCACATCTTCATCATCATTTATATCGTTTCCAATGTAGTATATTGTATCCATATCCACTACAGTCTCTAACCTGGCTATCATGCGGTGGATGGAATGTATGCCTTATGACCCCATTTTTTGAAGAATTCTCTCCTTCAGTTCATTGCATGTAGTGCCCACTTTGATTTTCATCGTTTTTGTTTTTCCTTCAAATCGGACACCGTTCGGACCTTCAAAATGCCTCCCATTGTAGTAAATAACTATAGGGACCATGTTTGGACTTGAACTCATCTTTCACACAAAAATTAGATCTAGGTTTTGGGTTTGGAGGTTGGTTCGGATTTTTGACCACAAAATGGGAGTGTGGAGATGTAATCTCGATGTCCCACCAAGATTCAGCTTTCTGAAATGATGAGATGAAATATGTGTGATGTTTCGGATTAAAGAGGGTAAGAGAGAGAGATTTGGGGTTTCAAAAACCCTATACCTCGCAACAATGGCCGAAACCCATACATATTGGGGTTTCTGGACGCGATTTACCCGGGTACACTACTCCATACCCGGGTAAATAATGCAACCATTTTTCCAGATTCAAGAACTCTACCCGGGTACACCCCTACATACCCGGGTAGATAAAAATTTTCAAAAATTACTCGGGTAGGTAAGGGTGTACCCGGGTAGGCTTCGTGGTCAACGGTCAAACAGGGGCAGATTGGTGTTATGTTTGTTGGGGAGTGTAAATTTTCGAAATAGTTTTGAATGAAGGGCAATTTGGTAATTAATTATTAATTAAGAGTCAAAAAGCCCATCAAATGAACTTATTTTGTTTACAATCAAGGTTATTTAATGACAAGCTACTAGGATTGGTCTGGTGGTGAGGGATTTTAGTAGTTTGTATTAGGTTATGTGTTTAATTTCCATATAAAAAAAAAGTTTATTTAGTGACTTATTTATTTTTTCATATAATAATCTTAAAAGACAAAGAAAAAAGAATTGAGTAAGTACTAAAAAATAAAATAAAATTGGAGAGCTATCTCCCAATATATGA